>NC_067492.1:44588771-44911271 GCF_947179515.1 Apodemus sylvaticus | reverse complement strand
CTCAGTTCCAAGAGTACAGGGCTCCTGGGGTTGCCTGAGGTAATTTCTTCTTTTGACTTGATTTATTATTGTTATTGTTGTTGTTGTTGTTGTTATTTTATTATTATTTTATTTTATTTTATTTTTTGGTTCCTTAAGATGGATAGCACTGGGGGCTGGAGAGATAGCTCAGCAAGTAAGAGCACCAACTGCTCTTCCTGAGGTCCTGAGTTCAAATTCCAGCAACCACATGGTGGCTCACAACCATCTGTAATGAGATCTGATGCACATTTCTGGAGTGTCTAAAGACAGCTACTCATATAAAATAAAATAAATAAATCTTTTTTTAAAAACCGGTTTAATATCATTGACATTCTCAATTTTTACCCAGAGCTGAGTTCACTGGATAAGCCACGCCCATAGCATCAAGTTGCTATATAAGAAATGTAGGGGCTTTTTAAGTGTCAAATACCTCCACACAGTTAGGTGCTGTTAGCTAATATAGAGTGGGCTTTGGTTTTTTGTTTGTTTTGTCATTTGTTTATTTGTTTGTTTTTGAGACCAAGTTTCTCTGTATAACAGTCCTGACTGACAATCCTATCAGGCTGGCTTTAAACTTGAACTCACAGAGATCCTCCTGCCCCTTCCCCTCAAGTGCTGGGATTAAAGGCCTGCCCCATCATAACTGTTTTCCTTTTGTTTCTATGCTTTCTTTCTTTTTGCTTTACTAGTGACTCAGCTGCTTCTTGCCTTATCTGTGTTAGGCAAGTGCTCTACCACTGAGCTGAAACGCCTAGCTCTGTTTCCCTTTGCTTTCAGACAGGATCTCCAGGAAGCTCAGACCAGCCTGAATCTTGTCATCCTCACCAGTGTCTAGGATTATAGGGACAAGGCTCTGAATATAGATCCATTCTTGCATATTACACTTTTATCCATACAAAGGACAACAAGGGCATAGATAATCTTTCAAAATCATTCATTTGCTCATCATAGTTATCTCCTGTTAATGTTAAAATTCCCTGAAATGCTGCCTCAGCAAAGCAATGGTCAGAGACCAGAGTCTATTGAACACAGGACAAAGTCAATTTAGGCATCAAAAAATAGTCAAGTGGGGGGCTGGAGAGATGGCTCAGTGGTTAAAAGTATTGACTGCTCTTCCAAAGGTCCTGAGTTCAATTCCTATCAACCACATGGTGGCTCACAGTCATCTGTAATAGTTTCTAATGCCCTCTTCTGGTGTGCCTGAAGACAATGAAAGGGTATTCACATACATAAAATAAATAATTTTTTTTTTTTAAAAGTCAAGTCAATGGTGAGGTGACTTAGTACCATGTAAGATCTGTTCTTGCAGAGGACCCAAGTTTGGTTCCCAGTACCCATACCTAGCAGTTCCCAATTGCCTATTGATATGCTTGTATAAAAATAAAGAGAGAAGGGGTTATATTTGGTGGAGGTGTAGTCATATTTGGGGGAACGGGGGTGCCTCCGCAGGCCATGCTGAGGCATCCCTTCCCCCAGAGGCACCAGCCACATGACTGTATAGTATAGAATAGAGTTTATTCAGGGCATGAGAAGGGGAGTGAAGAGGGTAGTAGAGGCAGAGAAATGCAGAGAGAGAGAGAGAGAGAGAGAGAGAGAGAGAGAGAGAGAGAGAGAGAGAGAGAAGTAGAGGCTGGCCATGGCCATGAGCAGGTGGAGAGAGTATGTGGGTGAGGAGGGGAATGGGGAGAAAGCAGGAGCAGGAAGGCAAGAGCTAAAGTGTAAGAGAAAGAGGGGGGGGCAAGCATCCCCTTGTATAGAGAGTCAGGCATACCTGGCTGTTGCCAGGTAACTGTGGGGTGGAGCTTAGACAGAATTCCAGCATTCCTCTGTTTTGGTTTAATTAAAAAAAGGAAAAAATTAGGAAGAAGTGATGGTGGAGCAGGAATAAATCCTCATGACCTCTAACTACTTTCTGCTGGCTTTAGGGTGATGTGTCTCTGGGAAACCTAAGAAAATGGGTATGAGAATGTTGCTCCAGCCTTAGAAGAGTTGGCTGTTTCCTGCTGTCCAGGGTCTGTGGATAGATCAAAAGGAACAAGTCAGCTGGGAGGCAGAGGCAGACAGATTTCTGAGTTCGAGGCCAGCCTGGTCTACAGAGTGAGCTCCAGGACAGCCAGGGCTATACAAAGAAGCCCTGTCTCCAAAACAAACAAACAAACAAACAAAAACAAACAAACAAAAAAAAAAAGGGAACAAGTCCAGTAGAAGCGTCTGTGTCTGTGGGAGAAGGTTGGAGCATCTGTGGGTTGCTTCTCTGGAGCTGTCCTAGATGTAGTAAGCACCTGGACTTGACAAGATGCTGAAACACACACACACACACACACACACACACACACACACTAGGTAGAGAAGAAGATTAAGTGTATTTGGGAGAAAGAAAATTTTTTCTTAGATATATATTTGAAACCCAGAGGAATCCCACCCTATGGAATAGGTAATAAGTGGGCTATTGATTAGCAGCAGACGTGCTTATCTGGATGGAGTCTATTTGGTCCATGAGAGGTAGATCTGAGTGGGTTTCCTGTACCTTATAAGTTGGGCAGAGTCAGTCTGGCTTTCAAGCCCAGAAGAGGAAGAGCCTTTTTCTCTATGGAAAGGATACCTGTGACATGAGAAATGGCTTACCTTGATTTAGACAATATAAGTCATTTGACTCAGGGTATCCAGTTTTGTCCACTGTGTGTCTCAGTGGTTATCATACCACAATCCAGGCAGTATCTTGTAGCTGTGTTCAAATCTTCTGAGACCTTTTGGGGTAAACTATTAGACTTCAGGAGATTCTGTCCATCATAAACTTAAATATATTAATAATTAGCAGACTTCTGAGAAGATTGAGGGCTATATCGATTGGATATATCTGAATAGAGCATACCATAATTTAATGGCAGTAGCAAAAGTCACTATTTATCAAGACAGAATAGGAATGAAAATCTTAAGTAACTTTGACAGGTTGCATAAGTAGAGAAAAACACATTTTGCATTAGCAGAGAAACATTTGGCTTTGTATTAGTAGGGAAACACTTGACTTCGAGTTGGGGTGGACCAGAATATAAGAGAACTGGCAGGAGTGGCTTGAGATGTGGTGACAGAAAGTGAGTTTGTCCCAGTGGGTTCAGGCCTGAGACATGAACTGAGCTGGCAGACAAGCATTGGGAATGGCTAGTCTGCAGAGCGAGGGACAGGTGGGCACACACATGTGCAGTCGAGTGCTGTGGTGACGCATGCCTTTAATCTCAGCACTTGGGAGGCAGAAGCCGGTGAGCCTCTGAGTTTGAGGTGTACAGATTGAGTTCTAGAACAGCCGGGGCTACACAGTGAAACCCTGTCAAAAAGAAAAAGTAATTACTAAAATATCCAGTGCCTTATTCTGAACTCTGAAAGTGCATACATACATGTGCACATACAGATACAAAAGTCCTTTTAAAAATATGTAAAATATAGTGATTCAAAATATGTATAAACTGTGAAGAATTACTACAGTCAAATATTTTCTTATCATTTATTTATTTTCATTCTGACTGCAATCTCCCCTCCCCCTCCTCATAGTCCCTACCCACACAGTCAAATATTATACCACCCAGTTATCACACAGTTAGTGTGTGTGTGTGTGTGTGTGTGTGTGTGTGTGTGTGTGTGTGTCTGGGGGCTGACATTTGGCTTTTAGCTTTTGCCTTTTAAGACAGGGTCTTGCCAAATGGCCATGGTCAGTCTCAAACTTGCAGCAGTTGTCCTGCCTCAGCATCCCAAGTGCTGGAATTACAGTACTATCTATCATACCATGCCATTTCTTTAAAATGAATGTCTTAGTTAGGGGCCTATTGCCGTGAAGAGACACAGTGACCAAAGCAACTCTTATTAAGGAAACCGTTTAATTGGAACTGACAGTTTCAGAGGTGTGGCCCGTTATGGTGGGAAACATGGCAGCATGAGGGGCAGGCATTGTGCTGGAGAAGGAGTTGAGAGTTCTACATCTTGATCCACATCTAACAAAAGGAGACTGTGCGCCATACTGGGTGTAGCTTGAGCATCAGAGACCTCAAAGCCCACCCCCATAGTGACACACTTCCTTCAGCTAGGCCACACTTATGCCAACAAGGCCACACCTACTCCAACAAGGTCCCACCTACTTCAACAAGGCCACACTTCCTAACAGTGCTATTCCCTATGGGTCAAGCATTCAAATAAGAGTCCATGGGGCCATTCCTATTAAACCACCATGCTGAGTATGCATTAAAAGGGGGAAACAAGCCATCTGTAACTTCATCACTTAAAGATAAGCACTATTCACAATGGACCATACATTTCAGACATTCTAATCTATTCAAATATTCACAGAGAAAATAAAACCTCAACTATCACTTTTAAGCCTTTTGAGCATCCCAGTGGACTGGAAATGTCATCCTCGGTGACCTGTGAAGAAATGGGCTCACTGTGCAGGGAGTCAGTCTGTTTGAAGTGGCTGTGCAACTTCTGACATTCTTAGAACACTAAGTAGCTCAGAAATCAGATGGGCATTCAAGAATTTCTGCACAGAGGATATCTAGGCTAAAACGGAATATAAGAGTGTCATGAAGTAATACAGCCACAGTGATAATAAATTTGAAACCAGCATTCAGATCCCTTTGATGTATGTCTCTTCACAGAGGCTAAACCAGTCTGACTCTGAGTCTGTCTATTATCTTGAACTTGAGTGCACAGAGAATTCTAGTTAAAGAGAATTTAGGTGGTGGAAGCTAGTGGCCTGCTAAGTTAATAGATTTTAAAAGGGTTTAATCTGTCAGTCAGAGGATGCCAGGTCTGACACAGAGGTGAGCAAGGTATAGATAGCTGTTTGGGGGGTTAAACTTAGCCCGAGATAAATTATAGACATTCCAACTTCTCCAAATCACTACAGTTCAAATCAATCAGACGTTACAGACTCAGCTTCTTTCCAGAAATTCTTGTTCAATTTCTATTTCCATAATAGCTGCAGTAACTTATATTCCTAGGAATGGTGTGTAAGAGTTCCTATCTCCTCACATCTTATCCAGCGTGTGTGTGTGTGTGTGTGTGTGTGTGTGTGTGTGTGTGTGATTTGGTGTGCCTTCCAAGTGGGTGAGATGACATGTATTAGTCAGGGTTCTTTAGAGTCACAGAATATATAGATAGTCTCTATATAGTAAGGGAATTTGTTGATGATGTAGTCTATAGTCCAACTTCCCAACAATGGCCAGCAGCAGCTGTGAATGGAAGTCCAAGAACCTAGCAGTTCCACAAGGCAAGAAGGCAAGCAGGCAAGCAGGCAAAGGAGAGTGAATCTTCCTTCTTCCAAGGTCCTTATGTAGGTCTCCAGCAGAAGGAGTGGCCCAGATTAAAGGTGTGTGCCACCATGACTGGATCTGGGGATTTGTCCCAGATGACCTTGAACTCAGAGATCTCCCTGTCTCTTAATCTGGGATTCATAACCACTATGCCTCAAGATCTCCAAGCCAAGATCCAAGTCAGAACTCATTCTAGATATAGTCAAGTCGACAACCAAGAATAGCCACCACAATCCACCTCTTGTCAACTTGACACAAATATTATTTCATGTCCACATGAAATAATAACAAGGTCATGAATATGCCTAACATGATATAACTATTCCTCGTAAAATCGCAAATGCATTTATAAATTTACAATGGAGCAATGTCTCTTGGGAACATTCTTTTAGTGTCTCAACTTAAATACCAATTGATGTTAAAGAACTTGGAAGAAAGACAATTGTATTTTTTTTTGTTTTGTTTTTGTTGTTGTTGTTGTTTTTGAGACAGAGTTTCTCTGTGTAGCCCTGGCTGTCCTGGAACTCATGTTGTAGACCAGGCTGGCCTCGAACTCAGAAATCCGCCTGCCTCTGCCTCCCAGAGGGCTGGGATTAAAGGTGTGCACCACCACCACCCTGCGACAAATGTATTCTTAATAAAATAAGACAGAAGCATCCATATTATTGTATAATTCTCCTTTCTGCAACTGGTTATGTGGTTTTAACTGGCATATATAACTACCTTCCTCTGCTACCCATTCTAATTTCCTTCACTCTCAGCAAGCACCTCAGCAGGTCTTGGCTCTTTTCCTGAGGATTGACCCATACCTTCATTCCTAAAGGGTCTGCATCCTTTGTCATCCTGCTTGGATTAGGTTGTTGTAGTTTCCCGTTGACTTTAATCACAGGACATGGTAGTACTAAGAGACGCCCTAGGGGAGCTCCTGCACTCCAGACATAATCCTACTCACCTCCATTGTGGAGAGGCAATCCAATTTCCTCATGCTAATCTGGATCTATCACCCCTCCTAACACTGTTAGTCCTTTCTTAGCCTGTCCTTTTAAGGGCATTAGAAGCCCAAAATGGCCAGGGGAAGTCTGAGCTTCCAATTCAGTGCAATGTTTGTTGTGGCTTCTGGTAGGAACACTGCCCCCTCTAGAACCAAAACGCCTAGGCCAACAGAATCTAGAGTTGTGGGGACAGGAAGCAAAAATTTTCCTAGAGGATCACTAGGAGTGAGTGGAACTATTCCCTTTTCCACCTCTTGATTCCTGGACCCATGAAATCTATGTAATATATGCTATGTAATATACTATGCTAATATATGTACCATATATTAGACGCTGATTCAAAGCATATACTGCCTTCTGAAGAACTCTGCCCCAGCCCTCCATGCTGTTGCCACCTAATTGGCACTGTTAACTGTGTCTTCAAAAGGCCATTTCATCTTTCTATCAGACCAGCTGCTTAAGGATGATGGGGAACATGGTAAGACCAGTGAATCATGGGCCCACTGTCACACTTCTCTGGCTGTGAAATGAGTTCCTTGGTCAGAAGCAATACTGTGTGGAATGCCATGATGATAGATAAGGCATTCTGTGAGTCCACAGATAGTGGTTTTGGCAGAAGCATTACATGCAGGAAAGGCAAATCCATAACCAGAATAAGTATCTACTCCAGTAAGAACAAAACGCTGTCCTCCTTTCCACAGAGGAAGTAGTCCAATGTAGTTAACCTGCCACCAGGTTGCTGGCTGGTCACCTTGAGGAATGGTGCTATATCTGGGGCTCAGTGTTGGTCTCTGCTGTTGGCAGATCTGGCATTCAACAGCAGCTGTAGCCAGGTCAGCCTTGGTGAGTGGAATTCCGTGTTTCTGAGCCCAAGCATAACCTCCATCTCGGCCACCATGGCCACTTTGTTCTATGGGCAATGATGGGAATGGCTGGGGAAAGAGGCTGACTGTCCACAGAACGGGTCATCTTATCCACTTGATTACTGAACTCTTCCTCAGCTGAAGTCACCTTTTGGTGAGCATTTACATGGGACACATATATCTTCACATCCTTTGCCCATTTGGAGAGATCTATCCATATACTTCTTCCCCAGATGCCTTTCTCACCAATTTTTCCATCGTGATCTTTCCAAGTCCCTGACCATCCAGCCAATCCATTGTCTATAGCCCATGGGTCAGTGAACAATTATACACCTGGCCATTTCTTCTTTCAAACAAACTATAATATCATATGTACTGTTCAAAGTTCTGCCATCTGTGAAGATTTTCCTACACCTGTATCTTTGGGGTTGTTTTAGAAAGGGGTTGTAATGCTGCAGCTGTCCACTTCTGGGTGGTGCCTGCATAATGTGCAGAGCCATCAGTAAACCAGGTCCTAGTCTTCTCTTCTTCAGTCACCTGATCATAGGGAATACCCCATGAGGCTATAGGTGCATGCTTGGCAGCAGATGGCATTGTAACAGGAGTAGAAACCATAGGCATCTGAGCAACTTCTTCATGTAACTTACTTGTGCCTTCAGGACCTGCTCTGGCCTGATCACGTATATACCACTTCCAGCCTGGCGGTGGTGGCACACGCCTTTAATACCAGCACTTGGGAGGCAGAGGCAGTCAGAGATTTCTGAGTTTGAGGCCAGCCTGGTCTACAGAGTGAGTTCCAGGACAGCCAGGGCTACACAGAGAAACCCTGTCTTGAAAAAACAAAAAACAAAAACCAAAAAACCTGTATATACCACTTCCATTTGATAATTGACTTAGACTGCTGCTGTGCATGTCCTACTTTATGACTTGGAGGGCCTGATAGCACCCAGCTCATGATGGGTAGTTCAAGTCGCATAGTAACTTGGTGTCCTATTATCAAACGGTCTGTTTCCATTAAGGCCCAATAGCAGGCCAAGAGCTGTTTTTCAAAGGGAGAATAGTTGTCTATAGATGATGGTAGAGCTTTGCTCCAAAATCCCAAAGGTCTCTTCTGTGATTCACCTACAGGGGCCTGCCAGAGGCTCCAAACAGCATCTCTATCTGCTACCAACACTTCTAATACCATGGGGTCTGCTGGATCATATAGTCTAAGTGGTAGTGCAGCCTGCACAGCAGCCTGGACCTGTTGAAGAGCCTTCTTCTGTTCCAGGCCCCACACAAAGCTACCAGCTTTCCATTTCACTGAGGTAGGTGGTCCTTGAATTTTGGTTAGATTTATTTCCTATCCTCTTATATGCATATGTGCTACCAGAGTCCAAAGTGGTTGCTACTTCCTGCTCACTTGGTCCGATCAGCATAATGTCATCAATATAGTGCACCAATGTGATATTTTGTGGAAGAGACAAATGATCAAGATCCCTTCTAACGAAGTTATAACACAGGGCAGGAGAGTTAATATACTGTAAAGGTATACTGCTGGGCTTGCCAACTGAAAGCAAATTGCTTCTGGTGGTCCTTATGGACAGGTACTGAGAAGGCATTTGCCAGGTCAATAGCTGCATACAGGTTCCAGGAGATGTGTTAATTTGTTCAAGTAACAAAACTACATCTGGTACAGCAGCTGCAATTGGAGTTACTACCTGATTTAGTTTTCAATAGTCAACTGTCATCCTCCATAATTCATCTGTCTTCTGCACTGGCCAGATGGGAGAGTTAAAGAGAGATGTGGGGGGAACCAATACTCCTGCATCTTTCAAGTCCTTGATAGTGGCAGATAGTGCAGTCCTTAATTTCTACAATTCCTCCAGGAATCTGATACTGTTTTTGAACCACTATTTTCTTTGGCAGAGGCAACTCTAAAGGCTTCCATTTAGCCTTTCCAACCATAATAGCCCTCACTCTACAGGTCAGGGAACCAATGTGAGAATTCTGCCAATTTCTGAGTATATCTATCCCAATTATACATTCTGGAGCTGGGGAAATGACCACAGGATGTGTTCAGGGACCCACTGGACCTACTGTGAGTCGGACATCAGTCAAAACTCCATTAATCACCTGTCCTCCATAAGCCCCTGCTCTAACTGGAGGGTCACAATGTTTCTTAAGATCCCAAGATCAGGGATCTGGGATCAGTGTCAATTCAGAACCAGCATCCAATAGACCCCAGAAAGTCTGATTATTTCCTTTCCCCCAGTGTACAGTCACCCTTGTAAAAGGCCCTATGTCCCTCTAGGGAAGAATTGGAAAAAGACTAACAGCAAACTCTTAGGTATCTTATCAAGATCCTTCCTCAGGGGAACTTGGCCACCCCTTCATGCAAGGGGATATGTAAACTGGCTCAAGTCTGGAAATTGATTCACCGGCTGAGACTGCCTTTTACCATGATCCAATGTAGACTTTCCTTCATTTGTTTGAGAATTTTTCTGCTTATATCAAACAGATATGCTGTAAGCTTCCTATCTAGTTCATGCCTGGAAACAACTTTATAACAATTATAAATAAACCTGTTAAAATTTTCTGGACAATGTCAGCATTTGGATTTTTTTTTAAAAATTAAGTAAATTTCTTAATGACAGCAACTTAATGGTGTTTGGAGCATTTTTATCATACAGTAGATTCCATCCATTCACTATACTTTTCTGAGTTGACCTACATGCAAGTACATGTTTTCAATGTTGTCTGTCTTCTGTGCTGTTCCTGTAAGTTTGCTATTAAAATACATTAATATATATATATGAAGTTTGTTTGAATGGTTGACTGAAGTGTTTATCGAAAGCTGGCCCACTGGAAAGGAGTTGGAGATGCCGGATGCTTAGTGTTGATGAAGGGATTGTAAGGCTCAGGGAAATTGCAATGCTAGAGTGGATACATTATGTAAAACCTAATCCTTCACAATGGGAAGGCCCAGAAGATATGCCCTTCAGGAACCCTATATAAGACACAAACTGGTGAGAGGGGCACCAGCCCATTTGAAAAGTTTTGTTCTTGCCCTTTTCCTTGTGCCATACCTTAGGGTTGGAGATGCTGCTGCTCAATTAGATGAATTAAATTCAATGGGTTTAAATGGGTCCCGAGGTAACCAGATGGCCAGATTGGCAGCATTGAATTGCCAGAGACAAGATGATCATAGTTTTTATAATGGACGGTGTAGACAAAACAATGTTTATAATGATATACCCCATAATGGTCAGCATAGGAGAGGTGAAACTGTTGAAATATGTTCACTGAAACATTTTGCTTGCATTAATACTTTACATCTTGCATTTGTATTACAAATTCACACACAAATGAACGTGGAGAAACTGCCAATACCTGATTCTGTCCCCTATGTTTCCACTCACAATCATACACCTAGGTACCTTTGACCCCATGGAAGAAATATCTGACATTCAGAACTACTGATAACAGGAAGAAGAAAAAAAATTTTTGAGAATGAAATGTTTCCCATCATAGTGGACTCTGAAGCACTCTCTCTGCATATGTGGCATACTAGCTGGATATCTTTCGGCATAATTGTTACACAGTTGGCACGGATAGCACACAGGTTGGTATCTTCAAAAAGGCCAACCAGATAGGCCTCAGTTGTCTCCTACAAAGCACCAATAGCAGCACCCTGGAAGCGCAGATCTGTTTTGAAGTCCTGAGCAATTTCTCACACCAGACGTTGAAAGGGGAGCCTGCAAATCAGAATTCAGTGGACTTTTGATAGTGTCTGATTTCATGGAGTGCCGCAGTACCAGGCCTGTAACAATGAGGTTTCTTCACTCCTCCAGTAGAGGGCGAGCATCTCTCCAGCCCTCAGAGGAAATCTTTATGGGGCCAGTTTTCTCTCCATCGGGTCTGTCAGGCTTACATGGCATCCATCTTTGCCCCAGAGCTACCCCTTGTCCTCTAGTTTATTTATTTATTATATGTAAGTACACTGTAACTGTCTTCAGACACACCAGAAGAGTGCATCAGAGCTCATTACAGATGGTTGTGAGCCACCATGTGGTTGCTGGGATTTGAACTCAGGACCTCCGGAAGAGCAGTCAGTGCTCTTAACCGCTGAGCCATCTCTCCAGCCCCATTGTTTTTGTTTTGAGGCAAGAATTCAAGTAGCTCAGGCTGGTTTCAAATTTACTACGTTGCTGAGCCCCCCTTTTTTGAGACAGGATCTTGAGGGACTCTAAAAGCTTTTCCAGTCACACAGCCTCCACACAGCCCATCCCCTCCCCTGCGGCTTCAAGGCTTTAAGGCTGGCTTAGAGCTCACTAAGGCACTCTGTAGACCAGGCTGGCCTCTGTCTCACAGAGATCTACAGTCTCTGCGTCTGGAGTACTGGGATTAAAGACTTGAGTTATCATACCAGAGAACCTAAACTTTTTTGTTGCTTTGCTTACTTTATTTCTTGGAGGTGGGGGGCGGGGAATGAGAGGTTTAAAGAATTACTTCCTGCTTCAACAAGCTCTCCCTAACCCCACCAAGACTACACAGTACCAGTGCCGCTGTCCTTTCTCCTTCTCCGAAGCTCACGAAGCTCAAGGGTCACTTAATCTGGCTAACTCTCACTCGGCTTCTCTGCTCTCACAAAATTCCATCCCCTTTCTCCCCAGCACTCATTACAGTTGGTTCGTCATCGTCACGTTTGGGTACCCGATGAGTTCAATAGCATCTGCTTTTGTTACGAAACTGTTCCACGCAGGACAGTCTGTCCCACTTATTGATGTCTCGGAACTCAGTACAGTGCCTACTACCTGATACGTCTCCAGTAAGACCTTGCTGAACTAAGGAATGAAGGAAAGTCTTTGTGAGCACATGACCGGCTGTGTGGGTGGGCTGCATTCGGTGTGTGTTTGGAATACTCATCTTGCCTACAGGAAGGGCATTCATGAGCTACTCAGTCAAGTTCTACCTCCATATTTAGGATTTTTTTTTTCTCCTGGCTCGCAGCGGGCATGGAGAGCAAAATAAAAGCAAAGTTCACGGAATTGCCACCCCCTGTTACACGCACCATGAAGAAAGTTTTCAAAGCTGAGTGCATCACGATCAACAGTTCATATTTCCAAATTCAGAGTTTCACAAGATTGATCCTAGAGTCCCAGCCAATCAGCGGGCTAGGGGCGGGGCATAGGTAATGGCGGGAAGCCGGGGCTCCAGCAGCACCTGATTTATGAAGCACAGCTCCTACTCCACCACTAGCCCCCCGCCCTCACCCCCATCCCCTCCCGGCTGGCTGAACAAGCTGCTTACCCTGAGGCTCTGCAAGGTAGAAATAACATTGTTTGCTCTTTTGTGCTTTGTACACAGTTAAGGGTGGTTCACAGGAGGTGTTTTGGTTGGTTGGTTCTTTTTTTTTTTTTTTTTTTTGGTTGTTTTGTTTTGTTTTGTTTTGGTCAGTGCCCTCTCCTCCCCACTTCAAGAATGATAGACAAGCCACCTACCACTGAGTCACACCCCCAAGCATGGGAATTTTCTTATACAGTCTAGACACAGTGCTACTGGGTATGGTAGAGACATGAGCTACTTGTGTTTTGCAACAGTGATGTGGGAGACAGTGTAACCAGGCAGCCTGCTGGGTACTTTTTCTCAATTGGTCTTGTGTGTACTCTGGAAAGACCTCCTCTCGTACCCCTTATTTCTACTGATTAGGGTAGAGATAGGCAGAATGACAGACAGACAAGCTGGAAAGACAGATGGCACAGTGACTCAAAGGACAGTATCTTAGCATTTTACTGCTGTGAATGGACACCATAACCAAGACAACTCTTTTTTTTTAAAGATTTATTTATTTATTATATATAAGTACACTGTAGCTGTCTTCAGACACACCAGAAGAAGGCATCAGATCTCATTACTGATAGTTGTAAGCCACCATGTGGTTGCTGGAATTTGAACTCAGGACCTCTGGAAAAGTAGTCAATGCTCCTAACCACTGAACCATCTCTCCAGCCCCCAAGACAGCTCTTATAAGAACAACATTTAATTGGGGTTGATTTACAGGATCAAAGGTTCAGTCCATTATCATCAAGGTGGGAGCGTGGCAGCATCCAGGTAAGGCGTGGTGCAGGAGGACCTGAGAGTCCTATATCGCCATCTGGAGGCTGTTAACAGATACTGACTTCCAGGCAGGTAGGATGAGGGTCTTAAGGCCACGCCCACGGTGACACACCCACTCCAACTAGGTCACACCTCCTAATAGTGCTACTCCCTGTGCCAAGCATATACAAACCATCACATCCAGGGAATGCATTTACCTCACGGGTAGGTTGAAGTTAGGTGGGGCTTGGGCCTGCTTAGGAGGCATGCGTTTGTTTGTGTGGCTCTTCAGTGGGGCAGAGTGTGTGATAACAGGACACTGAAAACTGAAGTACTCAAGGTCCTATGTCACTGGGAGAATCTTCCATCTGGAGACTAAATGCTGGGCAAGGAGACAAAAGCTGGGAAGCTGTTAAGAGAGGTGTTGGTCAACTAAAAGACCAAACATGAGAACAGAGAGATACCCAGCGGTTAAGAGTGAGCATTGAAAAAGAAAAACCAAAAAAAAAAAAAAAAAAAAGTTGAAAAAAGAGCCGGGCAGTGGTGGCGCACGCCTGTAATCCCAGCACTTGGGAGGCAGAGGCAGGTGGATTTCTGAGGTCGAGGCCAGCCTGGTCTACAGAGTGAGTTCCAGGACAGCAAGGGCTACACAGAGAAACCCTGTCTCAAAAAAAAAAAAAGAAAAGAAAAGAAAAAGAAAAGAAAAGAAAAAAAAAGAGTGAGCATTGATTGCTCTTCTAGAGGAATCAGGTTTGGTGCCCAACAATGTCATGGCCACTCACAATTGTCTGTAACTACAATTTCGGGAGATCTGATGCCCTCTTCTGGCCTCCGTGGGTACTGCATCCACTTGGAGCACAGACATACATGCAGACAAAACACTTGCATGCATAATATAAGATTAAAAACAAAAACCCAGACAGCCTTTCTTTCTGCTTGCCTTCCAGGAGCCAGCCCACAGGGAAGGCCTGGCTCACCTCTCTACTTCTTGGCTTCTCTCCCTTAATAATCTCTTTCCTTGCAAGAGAAGACAACAACGACGACGACGACGACGACGGAGAAGAAGCAGCAGCCTCCTATGCCACACAGATAACTTCTTTGCAGGGACTTGAGTCAGACTAGTTTATGAAGGTAGGAGCACTCAGAGCTATCTTTGGCTTCTGTTCTCCCTGACGCATTCCTCTTTCATGAGTAATCAATTTGTTTGATCAAAGCATATGGTAGTCCCTTGAGAGATCAACAAGAGTGTTGTGCAACTTTGGGATCCAAGTTCCGCCAAGTCCCACCAGAACTCTCTCCTCAGTTGCTCATGGCAGGTACTGCTACGTCCACTTCACACACGAGGGGGACAGTGACCTTCTTAACGTTAGGTGACTCAGAAGTGGTTGTATGCGATTATTCTCAGCCGGTTCCCCGATGTCCTGCTTCTGCCCCCCCCCTATGCTGCTTCTCCCTTACACTGAATAGTGTCTCCTTTCCCCAAGTTTCACAAGACAAATGTATTTGTTGTGACTGTGCAAACCCTGGGCTGTTTTGCCTCGAAACTACCAGAATTACAAAATGTTCAAGATAGCAAGGGGAAAGGGAGGCCATTTAACCCGATTTATTTGGCAGCTAGGGAGTCTGAGGCAGAGAGAAAGAAAGCGGCTTCTCCATGTCCTCCTTGTAGATGTTTGTGGCTCAGGCTGCCAGCTTACATTTCTACCTTTGCACCAATTGCACACTTAACCTAGTCTTGTCCCAAGCTTGCTCCGTGTAGTGGCTCTTCCTGGTTGTCAACTTGACTCTATCTGGAATGAACTATAATCCAGACTTGGAAGGCTCACCTGGGATCCTGATCTTGAGGCTGGAAGATACAAGTTTCTGACCCAGATCTTTGTATGGAGATCTTGAGGCAGGTTGGCTAAGAATCCCAGAAGATTAAGACAGGGAGATCTCTGAGTTAAAAGCCATCTGGGACAAAGCAAGTCCCAGATCCAGGCATTGTGGCACACACCTTTAATCAGGGCCACACCCTCTGCTGGAGACCTACATAAGGACATTGGAAGAAGGAAGATTCACTCTCTCTTCTTTGCCTGCTTGCCTTGTGGGAGTGAGTAACGGCTCGATCCTTCCATCCACAGTTGCTGCTGACCATTGTTGGGGAGTTGGACTACAGACTGTAAGTCATCAACAAATTCCCTTAGTATATAGAGACTACCCCTATCTTCTGTGCCTCTAAAGAACCCTGACTAATACACTCTGCACATGCAAAATGCATGTGTGGCGGGGCCTACTGGCTGGATACTTTTGCCCAAAGTAATTGCCACGACGTTCTGTGTATTCATTGTTCAACAAATATTTACTCAGTGTCGATATAGTGTTAGAGATGTTATGAAAACAACGGTCAGAAACCAAACAAAACGAAAACATTGTTTTTTGTCCTTCTGAGTCCTCAAGAAGTATCTAAATGAGGTAAAATTTAGAAAGGAAATAAAATGGGTATAATGAATGTGAGGTAAGATAGAGTGGTGTTGCAAAACCGTAGCACATGGTGTGTGGTCCTTTCGGACAACCTCTCCCCACCACCTCAACCCCCACCCCCACACACCGCTTTTTGCTAACAAGAACATTGAATCTGAGAAAGAGATAGGATGTTATATCAAGTTTCAGTGGCCCTACTCCCTAACCAGCTGCCCCTGAGCGGCCAGCAGAACCATATGGCTTGGATGATGAAACTCAAGGCGAAGAGTGCATCACCACGCAGTCCACGTCACTGTAGGTGTCCCGAGGTGAGGGTGAAGGGAGGCGGGGTGTGCATCTAGGGAGAAATAGCCAAGCAGCAAATAAAAAATTCCAAAAACCTCTGGAAGGAGAGCAGCTACCTTAAAGTAGGGATTTTCTGTCACCAAGAGCCCGCCCAGATGACCGCTCCCCACCCCCTGCCTAGCCCGGTCTGGTCTGCGCCAGGCTTTAGAGGACTTGTAGTTTATCCGCTTCGTCACTGTATCGTTGGTACGGTCACGATAACTACAAGACCCAGAAGTCAGCGCGCAGGCAGGAGGCGGAGTCGGCGGCGGTGGGTGTGCGAATGCAGGGAGCCAGGAGGTGCGGGTGCCAGGCGCCAGGCGCCAGGATGCGGTGTCCGGCCACCAGCTTTGGGAGTAGCCCAGGCTCACTTTAACCGGCGCGGTGCGGACGGTCCGGCGGCGACAGGCACGTTGCATACCTACAATAGGCGCAGCCCTGGCCACCCAGCGGTGTAGCGTCTTGGTTCTGCAGAGGTTGGGTGCAGCGTCGCGGTAACCAGGGGGTGGGAATCCAGCCCCGGAGCTAGGCTGGCGCTGTTGGCCGAGAGCCTTGGGCTCTTGGGGGGACTTGTGTCTACCTGGGGCTGTGCGCGATGTCTTACTCTTCTTCTTTCTGGGCCAGGGCTAACCTCGGCAGGTTCGCGATGCAGCGGGCAGCGGTGCTGGTGCGGCGGGGCTCCTGCCCCCGCGCCTCGGGCCCCTGGGGCCGTAGTCACAGCAGCGCTGCAGCCGAAGCCTCGGCGGCGCTCAAGGTGCGATCGGAGCGCAGCCCTCGAGACCGCATCCTCACCCTGGAGTCCATGAACCCGCAGGTGAAGGCGGTGGAGTACGCCGTGCGGGGACCTATCGTGCTCAAGGCCGGCGAGATCGAGATGGAGCTGCAGCGGGTGAGTGCTGGCCTGCGGGGCGCGAGGCCAGGGGGCGCTCGTGGCGGGAAGAACAGTGGCAAGCTACTTGGGGTTCCTCCAGCAGGACCTCCACCCCCCAGCCCCCGCCGCCCCTGGCTTCCAGCGTCTTCATTGTGCCATTTTTGGCTAGAGCGAGAGAACGCCCCCTCACTCTCTCCCGTCACCCACCAGTGCCCCGCATCTGGCACAAAGCGAGGCCTTCGACGGTTCACTTGTTGAATTGTGCCCAATTATTGAGCGGCCTCTGCTGCCAGGCACTGCGTGTTCCTTAAGTGCCCTACCTACCTTCCCTTGGAAGGAGGAAAACAAGCAAATATAGAAATGAGAGTTTCAGATGGAGAATAAGTGTTTTAAAGCGAGACGAAGTTGCTGGGGGTGGCGAGGTGGAAACCCGGTTGAGTAGGAGTGGAGGGAGGAATGAAGGCTGTGTGTCTGGCTGGTTTGTTCCTGAACCCTATTTTCTGGCTAAGGCCTGCTGGGTGTTTGCCAGCCACAGTTGCTTGACAAGACCCGGACTCTGGAGAAGAGATAGGTAGGATTCCTTATTTGTACCTGGAGAACTTTTAATTGCTATAGAGTTGGGCCCTTATGACTTTAATGAGGTGAACCTGGGACTTCATCTTGGTGGTACCAGCCAGGGAGGTTGGCTTGAACTTACAGCTGTTTTTCCCTGTCCCAACTAGGGTGGTTTGGCTATGTGTGAAACATGCATGCCCTTGGATGAAACCAAGTTCTTTGTTCTGGGGCCAAGGTCTGGTTATGTAGCCCAGGTTGGCCTCGGACTCCACATCCTCCTATCTTCCCCTCCCATGTGTTGGGGTTTACAGGCATCCAGGCACACAGCACAGCGCCCTGCTAGGACACTGAGCTTTTAACCTGGGTGAGATTTGGAAGGCAGAGTCAAGAGGGAACCTCAAAAGGAAACACTCCTAAGATTAAAAGAAAATGTTAGCCTGGTGGTGGTGGCACATGCTTTTAATTCCAGCACTTGGGAGGCTAAGACAGGCAGATCTCTGTGAGTTTAAGACCAGCCTGGTCTACAGAATGAGTTCCTGGACAGCTAGGGCTACACAGTGAAACTCTGTGAAAAACTTAAAAGAGAAAGAAGGAAGGAAGGAAGGAAGGAAGGAAGGAAGGAAGGAAGGAAGGAAGGAAGGAAGGAAGGAAAGAAAGAAAGAAAGAAAGAAAGAAAGAAAGAAAGAAAGAAAGAAAGAAAGAAAGAAAGAAAGGTCACTAGATTGTTCTGACCTAAGATTGGATGGATGGGAGGTCTCTTGATTTTGTTCCCACACAGCAGATCCCAATGTCTGCAGGGTAGTTTGGTTACTCAGTATCCTTGAGTATGTGAGAGGAACTCTGAGAATCTCTTCTTCCCATCAGGACTTTTATGATGCCTATCTACATCAGATACCCAGTTCTACTCAAAACACTGAGTTAGATAAGTCAGTGTCTATTGCTGAGTCTTGCAGGGCTGGGTTTATTTTTTTAAGTTTTGTTTTTATTACTTTTAAATATGTGTATGCATGTAGTTATGTGCACATGAGAGCAGGTGCCCATGAAGGCCAGAGGAGTTTTCTTTGCTGGGCATTGGTGGTACAAGCTTTTAACCTCAGCACTCAGGAGACAGAGGCAGCTCAATTTTGGAGTTTGAGGTCAGCCTAATCTACAGCCACGGAGATTTCACACAGAGAAACCCTGTCTCCCAAAACCAAACCAAACAAAGCAAATAAAGAGCTGGATCTTCTTGGAGCTGAATCCCAGGTGTTTGTGAGCCACCTGATGTGGGAACTGAATCGGAAACTCTGCTGCTAGCCTCCACCATCTCTCCTGCGCATTGGCCCAGAGGAGGCTGGCTCCGTTCCCATGCCTGACACACTGGTGGGCTAGAGACACAGCTGCTTTCCTTTTTTTTGAACTTTGGTATCTGGGAGGCTGCAGCTGTCCCTCCTCAGGGCTAAAACAAAGCTAGGCTGAAAGTGTTCCCTGTTCTGTTCCACCACAGCTGACTTCTCTGCTTCCAGAGCTGGGAGGGATTCCAGGAATTATCTCTACCCTTTGCGGAATGCCACTTTCCTGTTGGCTCCATAAGTAGAGGATGAGGAAGACCGAGAGAGCCCTGGCCTCAGTTTCAGGCTCCCATATTGTTATTCCAGCTCGTCGCCCCCAGTTCATTACATTTGGGGAATGTGTGAGAGAGCGTGTGTGAGAATGGTCCAAGAGCAGGCATGGCTGTGATCAAAGGCAAGACGCTGAGAAGGCCTGGGTCTAGGGGAGGGGGTGATGTAGTGAGAGTAGAAATCTGTTTGGCAGAGGGAGGTGGAGTGAATTCGATAGAGAAGATAGACAGAAGTCATTTGGATGACTCAGGACTTGCCATGCATCTTGGCTGGACATGGGGAGCTAGGAAGGGTTTCCTGGGATAGCTCAGGTAGGTCTATGTCTGGGTCACTGGGTCAGAAGCATCTTGACTTCCAGAAGTTCCACACTCCCATGGTTGAGCCCCAAAAGCTGGATGAGAAGTTCTCTCTGTGCACCCACGTTCTCTGATATTTGTGTTTGTTTTAAGACAGGTTCTCACTATGTAGTCTTAACAGACCTGGAACTTTCTATGGCTGTCAGGCTGAACTGGAACTCACAGACGTCTGTCCAGCTGTCTCTTCTTCCCAGGGGCTGAGATGAAATCTGCATACCACCACAGCCTCTGCTGCCTTCATCCAACTTAATTAGCCATATCTGTTGCTTGTTTCTTTTCTTTTTGGAGGGTGGGAGTCGGTGCTGGGGACTTACATTTTAGGGCTTTACTAACTTAAGGGAGACTCTCTGATATTGACCTAGAGCTGTATTCAGAGCCCTGCTTATTTTCATTTATTTATTTTTGGGTTGGCTTAGATGTTTTTTCTATCTCTGTTTTGAATCTCTGATGAAAATTGGACCAATATTCTAAGAGATTTGATCTGGCCGGGAAGTTTGTAAGGAATATGAAGACTCCAGGCAAATTTCGTGTATTCTCTGGGCATCAGTTTCCCATTCTTTAAGCCTTGTCTCGGGCAACCTGAGGTGATTTCTGTGTTAGGACCCAGAACCTTATGTTGCCTATGGGATTGCTTCAGTGGACACTTTGTCAATACACAGGTCAGACACGTGGCTTTGGTGTTTGTCTTAAGGGTGGCAGTCAGGGCTTAGTCCCCAAGTTGTTGGTTTTTTTTTTTTTTTTTTTTTTTTTTGCTTCTCTGATAAGATAGCCTGAGGGATGAGGAGAACAAGATAAGGAATGTGAACAGCCAGGCCAGGGAGGCCAGTGCGCACTGACAGCAGTTCCACCGAGGGAGAGTCCGTTTGGAGGTTCACATCCCATTGTTCATTGGGAACGGCACTTTTTAATAAGCCTCAGTTAAAGGGGTTTAGAAAAGATCTGACAATTTCTCTACCTACTTTTTTCTCTTGCTTTTTGAAGGGCAAGGATCAGGGCTTGGCGCAGTAAAGTGAAGGAAGGAATAGCTTTACTTTTCCAGTTGTAAAAGTAAACACCAGCCAGGTGTGGTGGCTGGGGCCTGTGTCCTACCTATTAGGAGTCTGAGACATGGGGGTTACTTGAGTTTAGGAATTCAGGGCCAGCCTGGCAATAGAGGAACACTCTGTGTCAAAGATTAAAAATAGAATATGTTTGCCGGGTAAGCATGAGAGCCTGTGTTTGATCCCCAGAACTTACGTGAAAAGCCAGGCGTGCTGCGGTGCTCGTGTGACTCCAGTGCTGGTGGAGCACACCCAGAGGCTCCCAGGGCGCCCCGACCAGCCACTAGCCCACTCAAACCAAGGAGAGACCCTGTCTCAGACTTGAAGTGGCTGGCTCCTGAGGAACCACACCCGAGGTTGCTCTGTGTACACATATACACACATGCACCTACAGGAACACATACAAAGTACACAGAACAAAAACTAAAGCTCACACAGGCCAGAAGGTTTAGGATTAGAAAAGACTGGGTACTTTTGTGGACAACATTGTGTGGTTGTGAGGATAAAAAGTGTGGAAGACTGCTTTGCCCTCTCTGAATCTCTCGGAGTGCGGCTTTCTGGGTCAGCTGTATCTTTGCTATAATAAATGATCCTGACTGGAAAGAATTCAGCTTTACTTACTGTCTTAAGATTTTACTGCTATGAACAGACACCACAACCAAGGCAAGTCTTATGAAGACAACATTTAAATTGGGACTGGCTTACAGGTTCAGAGATTCAATCTGTTCTCATCAAGGTGGGAGCAGGACAGCGTCCAGGCAGGCATAGTGCAGGAGAAGCTAAGAGTTCTACATCTTCATTTGAAGGCTGCTAGTGGAAATCTTGACTCCCAAGAAGCTAGGATGAGGGTCTTAAAGTCCACACCCACTCCATCAGGGCCACACCTTCTAATAGCGCCACACCCTCTAATAGTGCCACTCCCTGGACCGAGCACTTCCAAATCTTTTTTTTTTTTAGATTGATTTATTATGTGTATGTGTGTTTTGTTTGTCTCTCTGTCTGTACAACCCATGTGTGCTGCTGCTTGTGATGCCAGAAGAGGGTGTCAGATCTCCAAAAACTGTAGTTATACACAGTTGTGAGCTACTTATGTAGGTGCTGGGAACCAAACCCAGGTCTTTGGTAAGGGCAGGGAGTACTTATGAGTCAGGTTACCTTTCCAACCCTGTTCCTTGGAAAGCGCAGCTTTTCTTGTTGTCTGCATGAATGAAGAAGAAAAAAAGGAAAGAAAGAAGGAAATGAAAAAGGAAGGACGTGGTCACTCCCAGGTGTGGTAGGCCTGAGGGAGAGCATAGCCAGAGGCAGGGACATCCAAGAGAGTCCCGAGTGGACATGGCCTGGAGCCAGGCCAGAGGAGAGAGAGGGGAGAGCTGGGAGAGTAAAGGGTGGATGGCAGAGGAAAGGGTGAGGTAACTAAATTAGGGAAGGACAGCCCAGCCCCTGGGCTGGAGGAGTTTAAGGTAGGGGGTGGGGTATACCAGCCATACCCTGTCACAGGCAGGGACTGAGGGGTGCTGGGGGAACCTGGCAGCCAGACCCACTTTGATATGTTAAGTAGACACTGTGTTAGGCATTTGCCCCAGGTTTGAGACCTAGCACTGCAGTGTCTTACCCTGTGCAGAGCCCTGCTTCTTCTCCTTCTGAGAAATGAACCTGTTTTCAGGACCTGTGGGATCTCACTGGGTTTGTCACCAGTGCTTCTTTCAGACGTCCTGCCTGCTCTAGTCTGATTAATTGTCCATTTGGACCTGGGGTCGAGGGGCCTTTCATAAAAAGTGTCTGGGGTCAGGGAAGGCCTCAATTCCCATCCTGTACCCCAACTCCTTCCTGTACCCACTTTTAGTCAAGATTTGTGTGTGTGCACGTGTATGTGCGTGTGTTTGTGTGTTCGTGTGCATGTGAATAGAGGTGCTCACAGAAGCCAGAGGCATAGAGCTAGAGTAGCAGGGGTTGTGAGGTACTGGCCAGGAGTACTGGGTCCTTAACCACTGCGCCCTCTCTCCAGCCCCGAGCCTTCCTGTTTTGATGACTGCTTTTGTCTTGACTTTTCCACCAGTCCTGTGGCCTTTAATGCTATTGGACTGTGGACCGGAAGGACAATGATAAATCTTTTTCCTTCTTGTCTGAAGAAGTGTTTCACCACCTTAGACCCCTGCAGAAGTGAAGGTGGCAGGAAGAGCGCCACCCTTCCCTGGACCTGCCCCTGTGCTGCGTGGGATGCCCTTGGCAGCTGCACATGTCCAAGGGCATCAGACCGAGGAGGTCACACTGTGTGCTTGTTAGTCTCTCTGTCAAGGCTCTGCGCTGGGGGCAGCGCACCACTGCATGATCATACAGCCTGGATAAGCACTTTGGCCAGAATCTATCTGGGCTACCTTGGTATTTCCCAACCCGTGTAGACCTTGTGTGCCCAGAACACCCTTCTGAGTGGCTGCTCTTGGCTGTGTAGAGTGGTCTGCTTGTCTATTCAAGGGAGCCAGTTTCCTCTCCCAGGCTCATCCGTCATGCAATGTGTCTATGGTCTGTAGGCACAAAGACCCAAGTAAGGAGATGCTTTAGTCTTCCCAGGCTTGGTGTCAGCAAGCTCTGAATTGGCTGAATAGTGCTGGGGGAGATACGGGGGAGGGACAAACAGGGCTAGATTCCAGGCATTATCTCCTCCTGTACTGGGCTGGCCTAGGGCCCAAGCCTACAGCTGTGTGTTGAGTCCTGGCCTTCATAGCTGTGGCAGATTTATTTTTTACTGAAGAATAGGCTGTGGCACTACCACAGAAGTCAACAATGCTCCGTAGCTGTAGGCTTGGAAGTTCCAGAGACTTAAAGGCTGATGTAGGGTTCCTCAACAGGAACCCAGGCCAGTGCCAAGGCATGCGTTCCTTTTATACATGGTGACTTAGGAGCCTCGCATCTCCCTGACTCCCAGCCTTGGCCCCTGTCTATGGGATGAGCCTTGCAGCCACATACCCTTCTCTCCTGCTCTCACCCTGACCCAGCCTGGCGCAGCGAGTGGTGCCACCACCTGCTGTGGTCTACCAGTATTTGACTGCCAGGAATAACACTCCCTATTGGCCAATAGCTCAAAAAAATGGGACACAAGGCCCTTGCAGGGTCCCCTGTCTCCCAGACACACCTTTCAGAGACTTGAGCTCTGTTTGTGAATCACTGGGGTCTTTTCTCAGCTTCTTTTCTTGGCCTACTATGCCTTGTAATTTAGGGTTGTAAAACTTAGGCGGCAGCTGGTTTTCCTTCTGGAGCCCACTGTCCTTTTTTTGTTTTGTTTTGTTTTGTTTTGTTTTGTTTTGTTTTAAGTTGGGAGATATTTAACTGATTGTGAAAAAGCCTGATGGGGAAGGGACAAGAGATGACTCAATAAGAGTACGTGTTGCAAACGCATGAACCTGAGTTCAAATCCCAGATCCCAAGCAAAAAGCCAGGCATGGTCTCAGCTGTCCCTGTCCCTGAAACCCTAGTGCTGGTAGGAGGGGAGACGGAAGGATTACCAGGACTGGCTTTTGATCAGCGTAGCTAAACAACAACACCAACAACAACAAAACAGTGAGCGCAGGGGGCAGTGAGCTATCCTGTCTCAGAGAAGCAAGATGGAGAGCTATGAAAGATAGCCCAGATCCTCCTCTGGCCTCTACATGTTTGCCCATGGTCAAGCACACACCTGAGCATGGTGCACATGCACACACACATGAACACACATATGTGGACACACACAAATACTTGTACACACACGCAGAACAAACTTCACCAGTGTCAAGCCCAGAGAATTGTATCTTTAACTTTTGTATTAGGAACACACAGCTGGAACACGAGGTGGCCAGGCCTTCCCAGTCCCCTCCCTTCCTTCACAGTGACATGCAGGCCTCTGTCCTGGCCTAGCTGTGGATAGTTGTGTAGGCGGGTGTTTATTCCTGATTATCTTTCAGTTACCCAGGGAGGTCCTTAGACCTGTGTAGTTTAGACCTCTAGGCTAATTCCGGATTTCTCAGGGGAGGGGGGTGGGGAATCCCATGTTTTCACATCTCCATGATCCTTTTTACCTTTGTAGCAGCTGAAGTGTCTTTCCCTCATCTCCCGAGTGACACCCAAATATCTGTTAGTTCCTTTGTGACCCCTACATCATTACCTCATCTGTCCTTGCTCTTAAAAAAAAAAAGGAAGACGAAAAGGAAACTAGCGATTTTGCAAAACCAGGATTGCAAGGGAAGAAAGTCAGGAGTTGAGTCCCAGGGATGAATGTCTTCTGAAGGTGAACATGAGCTCAGTACCTTTAGCCCCGTGCTTATGGTTTCAAAGTGAAACTGTGCTTGGGCACAGGGGACAGGAGCATCCAGGCTTTCCCCCGACATCTGGCATATTTTGCGGTTGTCCTCTGCTCCTTCTCTACTGCCATTTTGGTCCCAGTGCCTTCTTTTAGACATCCCTGTGAGGTGACAGGCCATGGAGCTGTCTCAGGGTGTTCCAGGAACCTAACAGCTTTTCTAGTTTGTCTGGAAAGGAGAAGGCATACAACACAGTGGTTGCTAATCACACTGACTCTGAGTTCAAATCCGGATACTCCTGTTTAACAATTTGTGACGCTGAACAAGTTTTTAGTCTTTTGAAACCTCGGATTTCTCATTTGTGAAATGGGGTTGCTACTTGTTCTTCCTTATGGAAGTGGTTGTGAAGATTAAATAGGGCCAGGCATGTCGCAGGCTTAGTTAGCAGTGTGCTTGACATTTAGTGAGGCTCAAAATAGGATTGCTTATTAATATCCTGTAGCAGTACTACAGCTTGGCCTCAGGAATGTAGGGTCTATGAGTCGTTAAGTAACCACTTGCCGCCTTCTCTCTGCAGGGTATCAAAAAACCCTTCACTGAAGTAATCCGAGCCAACATTGGGGATGCCCATGCCATGGGCCAGCAGCCAATCACCTTCCTCCGTCAGGTGAGCCAGCCCTCAGGAACAGGCCTCTGGCGCCCTGAACGGGACCTGGGAGGGACCAGAACAGCAAGACTATACTGGCATCCCTCAGGGATGTGCCAGGGAAGTAGCAGCCCTTCCAGATACTCACTCTCTCTCTCTCTCTCAGCAATTCCCCTTCCAGTGTTATCAGAAATACTTAACACACTTTGGGGTTGCTCTGGGACAGGACGCTTCCAGGAAGGCTCTCCTTCATTGTTAGGTCTGGGGCCCTGACAGAAGAGCTTCGGTGAGGGTGTTCATGTATATATGTGGACGGAGAGGTACAAGCACAGGGGGGGTGTGAAGAGGTGTCCCACGGTGAAATATAGCCCAAAGACAGCCCATGGGTTTGAGTGTCGGCTCTGCTGCTGACCAGCTAGTGGCTTTGGGCGTGTGGAAATTGTCAGGGTGCCTTGGAGGGCAGATGGAGGTCTGCCTCCATCCAGCTCAGCAAAAAAGTGTAGGGTGTGGTGGCCACAGCTGTCTGCTCTCAGTTGCCTCCAGGGTAATACAGTTTCCTCATAGGGGCTCCAGGTGATGGCGGGTCAGGGTTTATGTCTGAATGTCAATGGCAAAATGTTGCACGGGCTGACAGTACAGGATCAGCAGGCAAGAGACAGGGAAGGCCACCGGGCAGCCTGAACTGAGGTAGGAGACGGAGCTGTGGAAAGCCTTTTCCTGGAGAAGGACTGGGCCTGTTTCTGACCAAATTAACAGTCCTATATGTATAAGATCCACAGGCTAGGACAGGTAACAAACTTTGGGAGTGGACAGCTTTGTCCCCATTTCTCAACCTATGTTACCACCTTCAGAAGGGGTACAAAGTGGGGATTCCCTCACTTTGGAGCAGAGGGCTATTGGGGGCTAGAAGGCCCCAGCCACACCCACTGCGTAACAGAGGAGAGCAAGCAGCGGTTCCTGGTCTGGGGAATACCCTGACTATTGCTGAGTTTCAGAAGACTGAGATGAGTGCATTAGGGTCCAGCATGTGGAATTGGGGGACAAACAGTGCCTCTGCCAGAGGGGAGGCAGGAAGAGGGCCTTGACTGTAGGTTAGGAGTGTGGATCTGGTCTTGGGTTGAGAGTACGTTCCCTACAGTACTTACCTTTACAGGCTGTTAAACTCATCTCCCAAAGCCAACCCAACCCCAGGGCCACCGTTGTCCTAACTTGTCATGCATACTGTCAGCTGCTTGGCGGCCGTCATCTGTCTCTCTGATCTTCATAATGGCCCTGGGAGGGGGGAGGCTAGGTTATTGCTCATTATACAGAGGAAGAAAAGCCGAGAAGCTGGTTAGTCACCTGACTGGTGTTAGAGCCGTGACCTGTTCTTCCCTTTGGTAAGCCTGGCGTGGTTCCTCAGCTGCCAGCCTTAGACAGGTGCGCTTGGCTTCACTGGCACCTAGTCACACAAAGCCTGAGCTAATCCTCTCAGTTTTCATGTGTAGGGTGGTGTTGTGTTAGAGGGAGGAAAAGCCGTTCCGGCTTTCAGATCCGGCTTTGGTCTTCCAGTCCAAAGGAAGGACAGGAGGAGAAGGGCTCAGGCTACCCTTCTCCTCAGGGGTCTTACAACCTTGTTCCTGTCAGCAAGATTTTGCTGCCCACTGAGGCCTGGCCCCTTGCCTAGGAGACCGTCTAGTTCTTACAGGCCCAGATGTTAGGGTCCAGTGGTGTTTGTGGATGAGTAGAAGTCAGCGCTGTGGTGAGCCCTCACGTTCTGCCACAGCTCCTCGTTTGGCACCTCAGTCTTGGGCCTAGCCTTGGGAGTGTTGCCTCTCGGCCATCAGATTCCCTCCTGCTGCTGGGAGCCAGCATCTTCCTTTTTGCTACCCTGAGTTCCATGACGGCCCAGCCCTCATGGAGGGGCTGCCACACAGTGTTGGGAGTTGTTGTCTTCTTTTCCCTTTTCCTTGCCCAGTGTCCTGTGAGCTTGGGGTACCATATTGTAAACTCAACTGTACCTTCTTTCTGTAGGTGATGGCACTCTGCACCTACCCAAACCTACTAAACAGCCCCAGCTTCCCAGAAGACGCTAAGAAACGAGCCCGGCGGATCTTGCAGGCTTGTGGCGGAAACAGCTTGGGTGAGGCTCCACTTGCAAGGTCCTCAGGGATGTGAAATGAATGCGGGTTCCAGGGTGGGTCTGAGCCCATGAGCAAAGGGCCGTGAGGTGACTGAATGTGTGGAAGGCGGCTGGTGTTCAGAGTATGTCTAGGTGCACACTCACCTTCTGACGTACTAAGGCGGGGATCATGCCATCCTTTGGTGAGTCAGGCACTTAAGTATAAGTACCTCCATCCTTCTGAATTTGGGCTTGTTTAGGCCAGCAAAGGTTTATAGTTCAGTGACCACCCTTAGCATCATGGGGCTGAATAGAATGTCAGTTCCCAGCCTCACTCAAGTTTCTTGTGTCTGTGGCATTGTCTGAGACGTGGCACTGTTGGCTGAGCATAGGAAGCATGTGGGCTTTGTCTTTCTTCAGTTTAATTATTCTCATTACCCCTCCACTTTGCTGTATTCCTTCACCCTGCCTCTGGTCCTCCTGAGAGAAAGCTCAGGCCCAGCGGTCTGCCTCCTAAGAGAGCACCGCGTCCCTTCTGGCTCCCTGGAAGACGGACCTGGGACTTGACCTCCTGTGGATGTGAAAATGATATTTTTCCTCCCTCCCCTGCTTGGAATCCAACTTTTGGCCCCTAGTTCTTTGTCCTCATCTCATTTTATTTCCTGTTTGTCTCCTCTGCCCTTTCCCCAGCGCCTGCACAGCGTCCTTAAAGCTTTCTTAGGATGGGAGCCCTGATATTCCGAGACCCAGAGCCAAGAGGGAGGCAGATATTTTTCTAAGTTGCTCAGTCAGGGAACAGCCCCTTGGCCTCTGCCTCCTCCGTGTTCCCACTTTTCTGCTCTGTCCCTTGCTGTGGCCTCTGTGCTTACATGTGCTGGCTGCAGTGACTCCATCAGCGCTCTTGATCTGGCGCTGTGGTAGCTCTGTTAGAAAGGGCCAGTGTCCCCTGCTTCCCTGCCTGGCAGCCTGAGCTCTAAACCATAGGCCGCCAGGGAGCTCTGTGTGTGCCAAGCATTTCTCGCCCTCTCCCTTCCACGCAGAATAGAGGATGAATGTGCTTCTCAAAGACCCAGTGGCCCTGAGATTTCCAGAAGTTCTTCTGGGGAGGCAGGGGGAGGGGAGCTTGCTTTGTGTGTCTAATGCGAGTTGGGAGGAAATGGCCTTTGACCTTTGTTCTGCCCACTCATCTATTGATTTTTGTCCCTCTTTGTCGGCTAGAGCTAGTGGGTAGGTGGAGGCAGGTCCTATGGAAGGGCGCTCTTGGGGTGTTGTAGCAGGCCAGTCAACTGTAAGGATTTTGTGGTCTGCTGGGCTCTGTCTCAGGAACTCGTGAGTGCAGATGAGGGAAATGCGTTGTTCTGAGCCTTCTGTCTTAGAACAAGGAAGTGTTTTGTCTCCACCTCCTGCCCTTGCAAGAAAGCTAGAGTGTTTGCCAGCGTTTCATGTTAGACATTACAACCAGGCCGTCCCCACTGCGAGGAACAGCGAGTGTGGTCCCTCTTCAGCAGGGGTGTTGAGGTCTCGCTGTCTGCCTGAGCCTTAGGCGACCCAAAGTTTCCTGCCATAGGGGTGAAAGGAAGTGGACTGTCGCCGGTGTTCTCCTGGGGCGTGCCGACCCAAGGGCCGAGGCTGAGCATGCATATGAAGGGTTTTTTAACATTTTCAACATTTCGATCTTATTTTATGTATATGGACATTTTGCCTGCCTATATGTCTGAACCACTTGCATGCCTCGTATCTGTAGCAATAAGAAGAACACTGGATCTCTTGGAACTGGAGTTACACACAGTTATAAGCCACCATGTGGGTGCTGGGAGTTAAACCCAGGTCCTCTGGAAGAACAGCCAATGTTCTTAACTGCTGAGCCATCTCTCCAGTTCATTTATAACTTTTTTATGTATATGTTTTTGCCTGCTTTACCTGTGTGTGCCCCAGCTGTGTGCAGTGCCCACTGAATTAGAAGAGAATGTCAAATCTTCCCGAAACTGGCATTGTAGGTGGCAGTAAGCCACCATGCCCGTGCTGAGGCTTGAATCTGTGACCTCTGCAAGGACAGCAGTGCTCCTGACTGCTGAGTCCTGTGCACGAGATCTTAAAGTTCATCCATGCTTTTCTTGTCACCTTTAAGATTGTTTTTTCCTTAGCCAGGCATGGTGACCGTGCCCTTTAATTCCAGCAGTCAGGAGGCAGAGGCAGGCAGATCTGATGAATTTGCATCCACCCAGAGCTACATAGAGACCCTCTCTTTAAAAAAAAAAGTTTCTTAATAGTGCTTTCTTTATTGTTTATCTGACAAGCAGTCCAGTCCATAGTTGTGTCCTGGATGGGAAATACCCAGGTGGGAGCCGTGGGGTTGTCTCACTCCACTCAGGATGCAGCACGGGAGGCAGGCTCTATTTCCCACACTGGGGGACATGAGTGGCTAAGAGGAGTGGAGTGTCTGCGCTCATTGAGTGCACGCCCACGTTTGAAAGAGGCAAAGGGTAACAGTAATCGGGCTGGGGAGAAGGTGCAGCCATGAGGACCGAGGACTGGAGCTGAGATCCCAGTACCCACACTGGCTGCTCACGACTCACAGTAACTCCTGCTCCCGGAGGGTCCAAAGCTCCTGGCTTCTGCAGGCACTAGCGCTCACGTGCATCCACCCACACACAGATACTTACACACTACCTAACTCCTCTAAAAGTAACTCCTATGGATTCTATACGTATGCACCAGTTGCAGCTTTCATGACTTATCGGATAAGAGGCAGAAAGCTAGAGGACAACATGTAGAGAGAGATAGAGAGAGCAGACTGGAGCTTGGTGTGGATGGCACACCTTTAATCTTAGCACTCGAGAGGCGGAGGCAGACAGATCTCTGAGTCGGAGCCCAGCCAGGTCTACATAGTGAGTTCCAGGCCAGCCGGAGCGATGTATAGAGACCCTGTCTCACAAAACCAGAAAACAATGCTCAAAGGTTGGCATCCAAGCTCAAGAGGGCGGTGAGTAGAAGAGAGCTTGCAGATGCCCACCAGATAGAGGGCACTCGTGGGCAAGGATCCTGAGGTTCAGGACTGGGTGTGAGCCAGCAAAAGGTGAGGCTGGGCTATTCAGGGTGGCTAGGGATGTGCCAGTTTGTAAACTGGGAAGTGGATGAGCAGTCACTCAGGGAAGTGACGTCTAAGCAGAGGTGAAATGAGGAGAGGCCAGAGGTGGCTAGATGCTCAAGGGTTTCTGTGTTCCATGGTTTCTGTGTTGGTGTTACTTAGAACTCTGGGCGATTTTACTAAAGCCAACCCGTTCTCAAGTTCTGTAGAACCATGTGCAAGCAACTAGCTGAAACATGGAAATCCCAAATTTAATGGGTACTGTTGTTATAAAACATGCCTATATCCCAGGAATGAGCACTACTTGACACTTTAGAAACCAAGGCTCAGTCTATAGAAGATGCTCAGTACACACTGGGTGGAGGGATGTGTGGGTGGGTGGATGAGTCCAAATAAGTAGGTAAGCATCTTGCCATAGCCTGGAGGAGTAAGAAGAGGCCTCACCTTAGTGTTCACTGCCATCATTGCTTCTTGGCCTTTTGGCTAAGATCAAGTGTAGTGTTCACCACCATCTTTATCCCCAGTTAATTACATGGATATCACACTGCATCTTGCCTCTAATCATCGTCTTGCTTGTTGTCCCGCAGGATCTTACAGTGCTAGCCAGGGCGTTAACTGTATCCGTGAGGATGTGGCAGCCTTTATCACCAGGAGAGATGGTGTGCCTGCAGACCCAGACAACATCTACCTGACTACTGGAGCTAGCGACGGTATTTCTGTATGTGCAAAGGTGGCCTTGTTTGTTTGTTTGTTTGTTTGTTTGTTTGTTTTTCAAAACAGGGTTTCTCTATGTAGTCCTGGAACTCTCTTTGTAGACCAGGCTGGTCTCAGACTCACAGAGTGCAGGGACTAAAGGCGTGTGCTAGTCACCTCATGGTGGCCCATTCTTATCCCCAGTGTTCACTTAGGTGACTGCACAACCTTGCAGGTTAGGGCTAAGTGTTTGAAGTTGCTAGCCAGGCAGGAGATAGGCTTGGTAGATAGAGCAGGCCACCCTCTGGTGCCTCTGTCCCAGTAGTTTCTAGTCCCTGATAGTTTGCATGACCCTTCAACTGCAGCATCAATTTCCTTCCAAAGGATCTACTCGCAGGTCTGGCTAGAGGATGCCCAAGGTTGCCCACTGGCCTCTCTGCTGTTCAGCACATGCTGTGTTCTTCCTTTGCCAAGCACTGTGCTAGATGTTGGGGAGACCTTTGGGAACCAGGCTCGCTACTCGGGTCTCTGCTTCCATGCCAGTGTTATGACAGACTAGCATTAACATCACATACATAAAGGTCACGTCCTGAGTGTTCAGTTTCTGTTCTATAGTGGAAAAAGAATATAGACTGTAACAGCAGCAGGAGCTATAAAGGCCCTCTGAAAAAGACTACAAGATGCAGGAATGTATCGGGGGAGGCAGGAGAGGAAGTGTTTTCTAAATTGAAGAAGATCAGTGTAGGCAAAGAGCTTCACCTGGAAAGAGGCCCAGTGTTTTAGAAATGAGCAATCTCACACAGTGGGGGTAGTTACCAAAAATAGGGCCTGGGACGCAAGTAATAGCTAAGGCTATAGGGCCCTAGGAGCCACGCTGAGGATTTGAGTCAGAGCGTTGGCACTTCAATAAAGGGAGGGAGTCCACATGCAGTTCAACTTTGGCCTGTCCAGAAAGAGCCAGTGAAGTAAGTGAAGGAACGCACAGGAGATGAGGGAAGAGCTGGCTCAGGCTGGGAGTCAGTCAGCAGTGCATGGGGCACGTGCACTGGCATCAGTGGCTGTGTGGCTGAAGAATCTTGTGGCACAGGGTAAATGGACTAAAGCTAGTGCTTACGTAGCTGGAGAGTCCGCTGTGGCTTTGGTTCTGTGAACTAGAATCTGGTTACGTGGCTCAAGTCTGGAATTCCAGGTCTGTGTTGCTATTGGTCGGCTGGTTTTGTTTATTCATCAATGCTGAGGATCAAATCTGACCCTCGGCATGCTGGGCAAGTGCTGTGTGCTCACTTGGCTGCACACACCTCTGTTCTCTTTCAGAATATTTCTCTTAGGCTCTAGCCCTCCGCTAAGCACCATTAACTTGTGCATTCTTCCTACGTGAGCTGGGGTTGCTGTTATCTTTTCTATCTTATTGCGGCTCTCTGTCTCCTCACAGGCTCTTGTTTTGAAGTTGAGTGTGAGTTTCCCAGAGCCTTTCAGATAGCTAATGCATTAATCTCTACTGGAGCCCATGAGGAAATAGGCCCCGAGACAGTAAGTGTGCATCATGCTTTCCAGTCTGTCGGGATTCTTGCAGTAAGGAATTGACCCTCAGATGAACCCTGTGTACACATGTAAAATGGAAGGTCTCCCAGCAGACGATTTTAGCTTGCTAATTCAGAGAGCTATCGCCATTTTCACCAACACCTCACATGACCCCACAGCTTGTTTTCTTAAGAAATATATAAATATGTATCCTGCTTTGCTTAAAAAGAGGTAGAAGTACCACCTGCTGGCTGGTGGCACCGTTTCAACAGTCTTTATGTAGGAGTCTGTCCAGCCTTGTGTGGGCTAACTGATGATTATATTGATAACGTAGAGTTTAAATGAGACTATCAGGATGAGGTCTGAATAATTCTAGGGCAGAACCAGCTTGGATACTTACTGTTTTAGAAAGTGTTTGTTTGTTTGGTTGACTGGTTGGGTGTTTTGAGATCCAATCTCACAATGTAGCCCAGACTGGCCTTAAACTCAGGATGTCCCTGCCTCAGCCATCCAAGTACTGGGATTATACATGCGTTGCTCCATAGCCGTCAAGTGGCCAGTCTTTTACTACATGCCATGAATTATATCAAGAACTTTAAGATATTCTGAGTTTCTTACTGCCCACAGCGCCCTTATGTTTCAGTTAAGGAAACAGAATTAGGGAGATGAAGCGACCTTGGCAGGGTTCTAGTAGAGGCCCCTGGTAGACAGCTGTGACTGAAGCGCATCTGGCCTGTCTGCCCATTGTCTCCTGAAGGATGAGAGAAGCAGCAGGAGCTCTATAGATGAGCTGTGGGTCTCAGCCTCTCTGGGGAATGTTGGATGACCCTTTCACAGGGGTCACCTAAGACCACTGGAAAACACAGATATTTACATACGATTTGTAACAGTAGCAAAATTACAGTTATGAAGTAGTGATAAAAATAACTGTAGGGTTGAAGTCACCACAACATGAGGAACTGCATTAAAGGGTTGTAGCATCCGGAAGGTTGAGAGCCGCCACTGTAGGTGTTGTTTTTCGTCACAGACAATCCTGAAGCTCCTGGTCTCCGGTGGTGGCAAGTCACGGACAGGTGTGATGATTCCCATCCCACAGTACCCCCTGTACTCCGCGGTCATCTCTGAGCTTGATGCCGTCCAGGTGAACTACTATCTGGATGAGGAGAACTGCTGGGCTTTGAATGTGGACGAGCTCCGGCGGGCATTGCGGCAAGCCAAAGACCACTGTGACCCTAAAGTTCTCTGCATCATCAACCCTGGAAACCCCACAGGTCTGTACTTGACCCTCTGGCCATGTTCTTAGAGGCTTGGAGCGGCTGGTGTGCCAGACACTTGACGACTCAAAACTTAAATTATGCAAGGTTTTCTCTGTTCCAGTTTCCCAGTTCACTCCAGATTTGCTAACAGCTGTGAGACTCGCCTCAGGCCATCTCAGGAGCTGAGAAGCAGGCACATTTTTTTTTTTTTTTTTTGGTTTTGGTTTTGAGTGGGGTTGTATTCCTGACAGGACCTGTTCTTTTTCATATTTTACCTCTAATTGTAAAGAGTCAAGAGTCATCTCCTTGAGGTTATTCACACAGACTATCATCACTCAGTCTAAGGCTGTTTGTTGTTAACTCCCTCTTGTTTCTCAACTGGATTCAGAATGCTGGTGTATGGAGTTTGGCTTTTCCTTTGAGAAGAAAATTCAGCCGGGCGGTGGTGGCGCACGCCTGTAATCCCAGCACTCTGGGAGGCAGAGGCAGGTGGATTTCTGAGTTTGAGGCTAGCCTGGTCTACAGAGTGAGTTCCAGGACAGCCAGGGCTACACAGAGAGACCCTGTCTCGAAAAAACCAAAAGAAAAAAAAGAAAAGAAAAAAGCACCCAAACTTTGTATATTTTTCTTAAAAAAGAAAAAAAATGTATACAGCCCAGCCTGTTGTGCCTCTGAGGCAGTTGGCTCATGCCTTTCCAGGGCTCTTTGGATCAGAGAGCAAGAGCTCCTTCCTCTTTTGTTGGGCTAAATTGAATTGAAGCCAGACTACTTTAGAGTTGATCGTGGAATCGGCTGCTCTGAGATGTGAAATGATGCTTCAGTCTGCTGAAAACAACCACTTTAATTCCTGAGTGCAAGCAGAGGTGCAACTGGTCCAAACACCAGTGTGTGCTCCAGTGCCTTGGGAGGGGGATGGAGTTCACCCACAATGCACTGCAGGGAAATGACACAGAATTGTATTCTCAATTGTGCTGTAGATCAGTACCACAAAGCGAGCTTTGAAAGCCTCTCAGAGCCGTCCAGACAGCAGTGTTCTTCACAGATGAGGAGAACTACTTCTTTAGGACTGTGGTTCCTAAACATTTAGCTTGTGAAAGTGAAAAATGCAGTCTGTGCTCACCGACATCTTAATGACTGGGCTAGGGCTGAAGAATTGGCAGGTCTGCTCAGTCCGAGACGACACTTCTGCTGATCCCAGGCCACACTTGGGACAGCAAGTCCTGTAGCATTTGGATGCTGAGTCGGCTGTTGAGTCAGTACTTTTTTGTTTGTGTCTTTGAAGACTGTGTGCCTGTCTGGTCTGATCCTTGCTATGTCATCTGGGCAGGCCTCCCCCAGGCTCTGAGTGCTGGGATCACAGGCGAATGCCGCTGGCTTGTCTTTTAAGTCGGGATTTTTTACTCAGGCATTTATCTAAATCTTTTTACCTAGCTGCCTTGGAGAACATTCCTCCTGTTCTAAGTAAAGAGATCCCATGACTGTATATTATTATAAGTAACATCCCCTCCCCCTCCTCTTTGAGACTGGGTCTTACTATGTAGTTCTGACTGTCCTGGAACTTACTATGTAGACCAGGCTGGTCTGAACTCACAGAGATCTGTCTGCCTCTGCTTCCCAAGTGCTGGAACTAAAGGCATGCATCACCAAGTCTGGCCTCATAAGTAATTCCTATGAGAGTGACGTAACGTATGAGCGGACACCACCTTTCCTTGTTTTCTGGGGTCTTAATGCATGGAAATCAGTCAGCTGCTAGAAGAGGTAGGAAGTGGAAACTTTCCAACCACATTCCACGGCCAACTTGGCTAAAAGATGTCAGAGAGGCTTGGGATGGTAAGCCAGTGTTCTCCTGGCTGAGAGACCGTATGGTGGAGCTGTGGAGCCTGGGCATAAAGCAGTAACTTGAATCAACATTACTGTGTTTGCTTCTCAGCTCCGCCCACTGTCCTCTGGGTTGGGTTCCTTCTTAGACTCTGTCCTTGGAAGGCCTTCAGCAACTCCAGGTATTGCTCACCAGATGAAACCTTAGAATACACCGTCTGGGTTCTCATGAGAGCGTAGGTCAGGACCTCGCTGGCCCATCTCGGAACAAGTCGAACCCCTGGGACTCTGCTGAGACAGCTCTTTTACTCATTCCCTTAGAAGTCCTCCTTAGGTTAGCCTCGAACTTGCGACCTTCCTGCTTCAGCATACCAAGTGCTTGGGTTAGAGGTGTGTGTCACTGGGGATTAGGCAGGAGGGCCGTTTCTTTTTTCTGCGGCTGGGGTGTTCTCCCAGGACAGCTGTGGTATGTTTCAGGAAAGAGAGGTGTAGTCACAGATGTTTCTGTCAGTGTATAGGGAGTTTCTTAGGCCCGTCTTCTGGTTTGGCCATTAGGCACATCTCTCTAGCATTTCAGGCCTGTATCAAAGCTGTCTTATGTCTCCTCAAACTGGGCATAGCCTGGCCCCTATAAAGCCATATATGACTCTGTCTTATTCTCTCAACTATTCATGTTCGTCTCTTTGGTGTCTTCATGTGCAGTGATTGCTAAGTCCCAAGCTTGGGAAAGCTTAAGCTTGTCTCCATCTATCTGTCTGTCTATCTATCTATCTATCTATCTATCTATCTATCTATCCATCCATCCAGCTATCCATCTATCTATTTGTTTTTTGTTTTGGTTTTTTTTTTGAGGCAGGGTTTCTCTGTGTAGCCCTGGCTGTCCTGGAACTCACTCTGTAGACCAGGCTGGCCTTGAACTCAAATCCACCTGCCTCTGCCTCCCAAGTGCTGGGATTATAGGCGTGTGCCACCACCGCCCGGCCTTTGTCTTTATTTTCAAGTGTGCATCGTGTATAGCAGTGGAATTTTTGTATCTTTTCCCACTCCTTTTCCTCTACCAGGTTGAAGGGAGGTTTTCAAGACTTTGGTCCTTCAGCTCCCCTTTGTGTTCGCCTTTGCATTGTGTGAATGTGGTTTGGTATATTTTAGTGCTCACATCTCTGCTTGTATTCCAGTCGGATATAGTTAGGAGATTACGAGACCCCACCAAGGGTTTGCAGGCTGCATCGACCCACAAACTGGGCAGCCCCTGTCTGCAAGAGTAGTGCTGATTCCATGTAGAAGTTAAGTTCTGTCACTCCCAAAGCCCCATCTTGCTTCTTACAAAGTCTGGCTGGGGCTTGATGGCCAAAGAAACTTCAGTCCCTTATTTAAGCAATTGGTTTAGTTTCCCTTAAGAAGGTGAAAATCCTGACTGAATCATTTTAAGATACACTTCTATATTTTTATAGTCATTTTCATATCATTCTGTAGATAAATATATAGACATTTTTTCTTTTTAGCCAGAAAGGTAACATTCTACATGCTTTTCTCCATTATGATGTCCACACATGCAGAAATTATTCATGTGTGTATGTCTATAGTTGTGCATATTGCGTAACATACACATATGCTGTACACACAATAAAGAAATCAGCAAGCCTGACTGAGCATGCCAGACCTTCCTGGTGTCGCACTCAAAGCCAGTGGAAAACACGGGGAAGCCCCACTCCCACCTTCCTACCCTTCGCTCTCTGTCCCAGTGGTGTGCCTGCAGGCTGTGGACTCAGCATCTTGCTGCCTGAAGCCATTCTCTGACATGGGTAATGGGTGTGTCTTCCCTGCCGGTGTCGAGGCAGTCCCTGAAAAAGCCGAGAACAGCAGTGTGCTCTCTCAGTGTGCAGAAGCAGCTGGCCGGAGATAGCAGCCCGGCTCATTCATTCCGCGTTCTGCAAGCACTGATTTGAGCACTCAGGGTAGATGATGAGCTGGGATTAGCTCGTCGCTTCCTTGTGGGCGTGTGCATCTGCCTTTCTGGGAAGACATCCATGGCTTTTCTTCAGTAGCTCCAGCTCAGTTACCATATCAACCAGTACAGTTTTCCACATTGCTTGCTGCTGGTGCGTAGTCTAGGAGAGGTAGGGACCCGATGAACTCCACTCTGTCAGTTTTATTTCCCTGCTCACTGTGACACTTCCACGCCTTCTGTCCTCCAGAGAAGACACACATCATGCACACATGTGCACACCACAGCTGTAAGGATGATGGAAAAGTTAGGTGTGAAAGGCCGTCCCTTCCCCATGCCTGACTTCTTAGCATGGGACCAGAGAGGAGCCTGTAGCCATGACTGGAGCCCGGCTTGGCTGCTGTGCCAAGCAAGTAGGAGAATGGTCTCCTGAGACCTTCAGGGAACTTAGGACACCCAAGTGATTTGGGTGGGAGTATTACTTGGGGACAACTTATATAGCATTACAACCTACATTTTGGTTTTCTTGGGGATTTTGTAGGCCAGGTACAAAGCAGAAAGTGCATAGAAGATGTGATTCACTTTGCCTGGGAAGAGAAGCTTTTTCTCCTGGCTGATGAGGTAAGAGCAGTCCCAGAGATTGGTGGGTAAGTCCAGAGAGGGAGGGGCAAGCCCTCTCGTATAGGGGAAAGTTATTATTAAGCAGGTCTGATTATTCTATAGCCAGAGAGAACTTTCTAGGCAGAGTGATTCTGGGCAAGCAAAGGTGAGGATGTTCATCCTTACCCTGTGAATTTGGGACATAAATTATTTCTCTTTTGGTTCGGACTCTAGTTGTACACACACACACACACACACACACACACACACACTGTATATCTGGGAGACTGAGAATTTACTATGTAACCCAGGCTACCCTAGAACTGTATAGCCTAGGCTGGCTTTAAATTCACAGCAATCCTCCTGCTTTAGCCTCACAGTGTTGAGAGACTAAGGTGCAGTGAGTCCCGGTCTTCCGTCTTGTTTACTCTCCAGCATCTCATCTGTGAGCCTGTGAGGATCTCAGGTCTATAACTGTAACTTCTCGAATGCCAATCACGAGGCCTGGGCTTCCCATTCTTTGTCTGATTTGGAAGAAACTGCGAGTCTATCGTGGCCCGCTGATGCCTTCCCTTCACTTCAGCGTCTATCTTTTCCTGTCTCTTTAAGCACCCTGCTCCGTTACCGCATTTAAATTGCCATGGGTAATCATGGATCTAAAAACCTTACATTCTAGAGAAAAAGAAAGAGGCATCAGTGAGACCTGGGGATTCCCTCTGAAGGCGTACTGACCACCCCACTGGTCTGCAAGGAGGGCAGGGCCTCTGACTGCCCCACTGATCCAGACAGCCAGCTTCCCTGAGTGTGGAACGGGCGGGTGGTGTTTCTAGTCTGTGGGTGCTAGATCTAGAGACAGGGAAGTGTGGGGGTGTGCTCTGGCAAAAAGAGCAGAGACAAACCAGGCAAGTGGCATAAAGGACATCCCACAGGGTTCACCCCAGAACAGAGGGCAGATGACAGGAAGCTGCTCCCACTAATGGAGGAACAAACAATGCTTTAGGAGAAAAAAAATTGTTTGGGAGTGTGGATGTCCCTGGCGTCACCATTGGCCTGATGCCTTAGACAGGCTAGAAATGGGTAAATGTAGAAGTCAGGGAAGCTTCTAAGCTGTCTTAGGATCCAGTCTGAGGCTTTTCTCTTGCTTGTTCTAGAAGGTTCCTTCAGACACCTTCTGGCTTATCTGTGGAAATAGCATTTGGAAGTGGGGTTGGCAGGTTCTTTCAAGGCTGGACTTTGTGACCTTCCCCCGACAACAGGCCAACTCTGTACCTACATACCTGTCTTGGGTGTAGACTGTTGGCTACTCTTAGCCACAGCCTTTGTTTGTTCAGGCCTTCCAGAAGACCTCATCAGAACTGTCCTGTTTCCCCTGCAGGTATACCAGGACAACGTGTACTCTCCGGACTGCAGATTCCACTCCTTTAAGAAAGTGCTTTACCAGATGGGGCAGGAATATTCCAGCAATGTGGAACTTGCCTCCTTCCACTCCACCTCCAAGGGCTACATGGGCGAGTATGTCGGCCGCTACTCCTCTGCCACTCCTCTGCGGAGTCCCAGCGCTTGCCCCCTCCTCTCTGCCCACTGCTCTGCCCTGCCTGTGGTCCGCCCATAGGGTTAGAAAGCATGCGTCATCACTTGCTGCGGGTGCAAGAATCAGGAGATGGGCTGCATCTCTCTGGCAGATCTAGTGGTGTAAGAACCATCCTTGTGCAGAGGCTGAAGGGAAATGCAGCCATGCTCGAAAGAAACCAGACTGAGGATAAGGGATGGGGATGAACCAGGTTCCATAGCAGCTCTAAGTCTGGGATCTTCTGCTCTAACATCTCCTGAAGTCTGAGGGCCCAGGAAGAGAGAAGTTAGACCAAGCTCTGTGCCCAAGGCTGCCTTAGCACTGGGGCGCTTATAAGACCAATATTTGGGGCCCATATTTGTGACTAGTATTTACTGAGCACATGCCCCGAGTTTGCAGAACTGAGGACTCTGCTGTCACAAAGCCACTATGTTACCAAGGAGTAAAGAACTAGGCCAAGAGAAAACCATGTGGCATGTGGACAACTGAGGTTAGAGAAGAGGTAGGACTGCCAGAAGGTGGGACGGGAGTAGGAAGGGAGGCATTTAGGAGAACATTCTAGACCAAAGGAATAGCATATGAAACTTGAAGAAATGTTTTGGTTAGGTCAAGGGAGCTGTATTCTTACATTGTTCTTGGCTTAATTTGATGTGGATAAAGTGTATGAGTTAGGTTTTAGGGAAAGCAGCTATAACAAAATGGCCCAAAAGTATAGAGGCTCAAAAAGGGTGACAGTATATCTTAGTCAGGGTTTCTACTCCTGCACAAACATCATGACCAAGAAGCAAGTTGGGGAGGAAAGGGTTTATTTAGCTCACACTTCTGCAATTGCTGTTCATCACAAAAGGAAGTCAGGACTGGAACTCAAGCAGGTCAGGAAGCAGGAGCTGATGCAGAAGCCATGGAGGGATGTTCCTTACTGGCTTGCTTCCCCTGGCTCGCTCAGCCTGCTCTCTTATAGAACCCAAGAATACCAGCCCAAAGGTGGTACCACCCACAAGGGGCCCTCCCCACTTGATCACTAACTGAGAAAATGCCCCACAGCTGGATCTCATGGAGGCACTTCCCCCAACTGAAGCTCCTTTCTCTGTGATAACTCCAGCCTGTGTCAAGTTGACACACAAAACCAACCAGTACACAATATATCTTTTTTTGACATAATGATTCAAAGATTCTAGGAAGGCATAGCCGGGCTCCTGGAGATCATTTAAGAACTGTGGCTTGTGAGTCCGCTTCGTCAACATGTAGTACCCACCGGTCAAACAAGAGGGGAAAAGAAGAAAGAGTCCTGGCTTCTCCTCGTAGGAGAGTGACGTTGTAGTATTACCTGTTCACCTACCACTGGCAAGAACTCAGCCACAGCTGCCCGCTGGGTATCGAGGGTGTGGTGTTATAGATCTGGTGTCCAAACTGCATTTGTGAGGTCTTCCTATAACTGGCGGATGTGTTCCTTCTACTCACCTCTCCAGGTGTGGCTACAGAGGGGGCTACATGGAGGTGATCAATTTGCACCCTGAGATCAAAGGCCAGCTGGTAAAGCTGCTCTCCGTTCGCCTCTGTCCACCAGTGTCTGGTCAGGCCGCCATGGACATTGTTGTGAATCCACCGGTGCCGGGAGAGGAGTCCTTTGAGCAGTTCAGCAGGGTAAGTCTGCCTGGCCTGTGTCCGTCGCTGCTATTGTCAGGGTCAAGGTAAACGAACAGCCACCACTCCGTGGGCCACGCACCTGATGGTGTGTCAGGGTGTGTCCATCCACGGCCATCGTTCAAGGGGCCGCCATAATGTCTCGGTTGTTGAACCACCCTCACGAGTTAAGCCTGAAGGTGCAACAGAGAGAGAGAGAGAGAGAGAGAGAGAGAGAGAGAGAGAGAGAGAGAGAGAGGGATGCAGTAGTTTGGAAGTGGAAAGATTTCCTGTGTGAGTGAATGGACTCTTCTTTCTCACTGTGAGCATCGTAAGGGGCAGGGTTCCAGGAGGAGAGCCCTGTCTTGCAGAGATTTTTTTTTTATTACTAACCTGAAAAGAAGGGGAAGTAACTAGGCGTCACAGCATCAATGTGAAAAAGCGCAACAAAACAGTTTAGATTGTAGAATCTAAAAGTCAGTTCCCAGATGTATGTAGGCTTCTCTCTCTCTCTCTCTCTCTCTATGTCCTCTCTTTCCCCCTCCCTCTCCCCTCCCTCTCTCCCTCCCCTGCCTCTGGGGAGGGGTGCATAGAGGGAGGTTGGCTTGTTTGTTTTTTTTGGACACAAGGTTTCGTAGCTAAACTATTTTTTAATTTAAGATCCTCCTGCTTCCGCCTCCTAAAGGTTCCGATTACAGGCGTGCCTACAACGCTCCTCCCTCCTCTCTTTCACCCCTCTTCCTCCTCTTTTTTGTAGTAAAATACAAACAACTAAACTTTTTTTTCTCATAATATATACTTCTATCCTGCTGTAGTGAACGCCTTTAATCTTAGCACTCAGAAGGCAGAAGCAGGAGAACCTCTGTGAGTTTGAGACCAGCCTGGTTTACATAGTAAGTTCCATGATAGCCAGAGCTATTCAGAGAGACCTTGTACAGACAGACGACAGACACACAGACAGCTGTTCCATTAAGGAAAGCCATTCAGATTGTTGTACACCCCTCTCCCATCCCATCCATCTCAAGAACTTTTCCATTATCCCTAGTTGACACTTGAGACCTAGTAAATACATAGTTCTCCATTCAACTATTTCCTCAGTTCTTAGCTGCCAGCATTCTACTCTGTCCCTATGAATTCCCCTATGACATGTATGTATAGGTGGAATCATACAATGCGTGTGCTTCCGTGACTTGCTTAGTCCACTTGGCACAGTATCCCCCAGGTTATCCCTGTGGGGGCTGCCCTCTTTGGGATTGAAGGCTAGGTCATAGGTTACTGCATTTTGTTTATCTTCTCATCCGCAGCCCTCGCCCTGTACAAGAGGGACTTGCAGAAATCCCGACTGATTCTGTTCCCGCTTTGGATGCTTGTCCAGATCTGGGACTGTTGCTGACTCTGCTCGGCCTGAGTCTGTATCCATATACACCACACTGACAGAGAATACAAAGGGATAATCCCTTGATGACATGACGGGGCTGGTCTCCAGAGGCACTCGTGACTCTCTCAGAAGTGTTTCTAGGGTATTCCACCCAGGGCCAGGGCCAGGGACTGATGGATGAAAACAATCTCTGTAGAAAGATCTGTCTGCGTGTCTCTGCCTACCTGCTCCTCCTACCCATTTACAATGTTTATTACATGCAACTCCTTTTCTGTCAATCTGTTTGTAGAGAACAGCATTTGTAGCCTTGTCTAGAATCATTGATACCTGTGCTTTCTATCATCATCAGGAAAAAGAATTCGTCCTTGGTAATCTGGCCAAAAAAGCAAAGCTGACAGAAGATCTGTTTAACCAAGTCCCGGGGATTCAGTGCAACCCCTTGCAAGGAGCCATGTATGCATTCCCTCGGATTCTCATTCCTGCCAAGGCTGTGGAGGCAGCTCAGGTCAGAGCGGAGGGCTGGCTGTCTTCCTGGATTCACTGGAGCTGTCTTGGACATGGTTGGCTTTTTGCTTTGATGAGCCGTGGTGCTGACCTTAGGAGTTCTGAACTCTATGAGCCTCCTGGATAGAAGCAGTTTGCCGTGTGATAGCTCCTTAGAGCCCCAGCTGCAGCAGAGTATGGTGGTAATAGAGCAAGCAAGAGGCTAGCCCCAAGTGAGAGTCCAGGGTGGGCCTCCACGGTGCTGCTCTTGGAGCGGAGGCATTGCTCAGCCGTTGAGATGCTTGCTGCTTGCAGAAGATGAACCTGGCCTTCTGCACCTACATGGTCACTCACAGCCGTCACAGCTCCAGCTCTAGGGGAACCAAGCCCTCATTCTGTTTGCAAGGACACTGGGCATGCATGTAGAACACAGGCATACAAGCAGGCAAAACACTCATACACAAAATAAATAACCATTAAAATAGCAAGACGTACTGACTCTGCAGGGCAGGACCCAACAGGAGTCTGATGCTGATGTCGGAGAAGCAATGAGAGTCCTCACCTCCCCCAGATATCGCCTCCTGCAATAGTGATTCCTAAGCTTGAGTATTCACAGTAGATGCCTTGGGTTTGGTTTACTGAGTCTTTGGGGGAGCTGAGAGCCTGCACTTCCGGGTCCTCACATGCTATTGCAGACCTTACTTTGAAGCTCAAGGGAAAGTCATATGTCTGACAGTAGCACGCTCATCCTACCCTGGAGTACCTGAATACCTCCTTAGACACTAGGGATCCAGCCCCACCCCCACCCCCAGATGTCCAGAATTGGACTCCCCCTTGCCAGAGCCTGGGAATCTGAGAGGGATTGTTGTATAACCTACTCTATCTGATGCTGTTTTCATTGCTGTGACCAAACACCTGAAAGGTACAATGTAAGAGAGAAGTGATTTCTCTTGGCTCCTGGGTTATGGGTGTGGCCCTCTGGTGGGAAGATGTGAGTCACTTGAGGCTGAGGCAGAAGCACAAGGCTGCTTGCTTACCTCTGGGTAAGCGAGGGTCGAGACGCAGAGGAACAGGAAGCCAGCGCCCGCCGGTTTGTCTTCTCCTTAGGTCCCAGCCGATGGGCACAGTCTCCATTTCCTCTGGAAATGCCTTCAGCCATGTGGTTACAAGTGTGCCTCCCTAATGCCCGAGTCCTTTCTAATCCAATTGGGTTAGCTTTCTTAGCCATCATTAGCACTGTCATCCGTGGCTCCGAGGCTTAGCTCCCGAAAGCCCCTACTGGCTTTAGATCCCAGGGCCCTGCTTTCACATCATTTGCGTGACTTGGCACGTAGACATCTGCAGTCAGTGCCTGTTGAACAGTTGCTGCGATGGGGATGGAAATCCTGGGACCCTTGAAAGAAGATCAAGGGTGTCACAGCCCCTGGCTCTGCAGGCAGGGAAGGGAGAAGGGGGTCTGTCACAGAAAAGAGGCACAGGCACTCTGCATTTTGGTTCTATCTGGTATTGATCCCTTCACCCCAAGTGGGGTCTTACTTTATATTTATAGCCCAGGTGAGACCCCCACTGTGTAGCTCAGGCTAGCCCTGAATTCAAGGCACACTTTGTTTAAGCGCCTTCAAGTGCTATGATTGTATAAATCGAAACCCGCGCTATTTTAGTTTGGATTTTAATATGTGCAGGCCTCGTGTATAGCCAGGCATGAATCTCAAGTTCTGTCCTCTTCCCACAGTCCCATAAAATGGCTCCAGACATGTTTTACTGCATGAAACTCCTGGAGGAGACTGGTATCTGCGTCGTGCCTGGCAGTGGCTTTGGGCAGCGAGAAGGCACTCACCACTTCAGGTACCATAGGGGGTGGGTGGTGGTGGTCCCTTGGGTTCTTGCTTAAGAGACTGCAGGGTGTGAGCTTCTCTTCTCCTTGAGGGGCTCTCATCATGGCAAGCTCAGACCCTCTGTCAGAAAATAAGCTAAACAGGGTGCTTCACAGCCCCTCTAAGTATTCCGGGGCTGTCCTGCCTCTCTGCTGTGTCCTGTCCCTCTCACACTCCTTGCTTCTGAATGCACAGGGCAAAGCCGGTGCCTTGGTTCGACTTCTGTTACCATCATAAAGAGCATGTCTAAAGCAGCCTGGGAAGGAAGGTGTTTATGTGGCTTATGGGTTGCCGTCCTCACTCAGGGAAAAGCCGAGGCAGGAAGCTGAAGGCAGGGCCCGAGACAGAACACAGAGGAACACTGCATGGCTTGCTCTCCATGGCTTGCTCAGCCTGCTTTCGTATGTGATCCAGGACATCTGTCCTAGGGTGGCACCACCCATGGTGGCCTGGGTCCTTCCGCATCAATCATTAATCAAGAAAAGCCCCCACAAACTTGTCTATAGGCTAATCAGATGGATGGAGTTATTTTCTTGAGTGAAATTCTTCCCAGATAAACCTAGCTTGTGTCAAGTTGACAGAAAAGCCAACCAGGACAGCCTGGCACAGAACAGGTGTTCTGTGGCTCCTTGGCTGAACTACGGGCCATGATACTATCCTGGGCCCCAAAGCCTCTTAAGGTACCACACTGAATTACAGAATGGCAGAATTAGGTTCGCAAGCAAGAGGCTGTTTACAGCCACGCCTTGTCCAGCCCTGTACAGGTGGACACACGGATTCCCAGAGTTGTTAGGACATTCCCAACTGTTCCTCACTGAGGCCAGCTGTTCAGAACACGGTTATTTCTTCACAGTTCCTGCGGCAGTGTCTCTTGTAGCAGATGCTAAAAAAAGATTTGTCATGAGTTGCTGACGTCTAGAGCCAAGTCTTTGCACAGTCAAAGATATGGCTTGTGTCCTCGGACTTCTAACTGCTTTCCTGGCCCTTTTTCCTTGTATCCTTGGCCAGGTTCTCTGCTGCGATTCATGAGTCATCTGAAGTGGAAAGCTGGGGTTGCAGTGAGGTAGCCCAGTGAGGTCCTGGCTTCCATGCCGAGCACATCACCAAAAGTGTAGTTGAGTTGGGAAGACTGTTGTCAGGACTAGAGAGGGGTGACTTTTGCGGGAACTAACTGAAAATGTCTTTGAAGTGAAACTTGTTATTGTCAGAAACTGAATATTGGGACACACACATATGTGCCTGCATGCACATGTGTGCACACACACACACACACACAGAGAGAGATTCCTGAAAGAAAGGCTAACAGTCATGTTCTAGGATTAGACTATAGTTTGACCACATGCTTGAAGCCCTAAATTCAGTCCCTAGCACCACAAAACAGGAAGGAAAAAAAAAGTCATGTTCTAGAATGTACTGCTGGAGCCATGTGTGGTGGGGCATGTCTGTAATGCAAGCACTTTAAGAAGCTGAGGCAGAACGACTATGACCTCAAGGCCAGCCTGAGCATCAGGGCGAGTTCCAGACAGCTAGTGCCACGTGAAACCCTGTTTTATAAAAGAGGAAGAAAAGAGAAAGAAAAGAGGGGCAGAGGCAGGTAGATCTCTGTGAGTTCAAAGCCAGTCTGGTCTACATAGCAAGTTCTAGGACAGCTGGGGCTATACAGAGAGACCCTGTCTTAAATATACAAACAGCAACAGCGACAATGCCATGATGCTGCCCTCTGTGGTAATGAAAAATACATTTTGGTGACTCAAACTATGGTTTATTTCTTTAGTAGACAGGTCTGAGTGGTAGAAATGTGTATAGACAATGGCATTTTGTGTTGGGTGCTATTGGATTCTTCCTGTGAACAGCCAGGCTGATGTCGGTCTCTTTCCTGACAGAATGACAATTCTCCCTCCGGTGGAAAAACTGAAGACAGTGCTCCATAAGGTGAAAGACTTTCACCTGAAGTTCCTGGAGAAGTACTCATGAGGATGCCTCAGGCGCCAGAGCGAGGCCCCTCCTCGGGTCTCCGTCCCAATACCACCCAGGCCTTCCTCATGGACTCTGCCTCAGACCTCATACAGGTCACCAACCCTGGTCATCATCATTTTCCCAAGGAGACTTCTTTCTTTGTGCCTTGATGTTTGAGAGTTCTTCTGAGCAAACAGTGATTTTGCAATGTCTTGCAGGCCCTGTATTGTTTGTTGTTTTTTGTTTTGTTTTGTTTTGTTTTTTAAAACACAACCAAAAGTAGAGTCAACCTGCTTGGCAGATGTTCCTGGGATTCTCTGAATCACTGTTCTGTTTGCAAAGTTCCTTTGGGTCTTAAGCAGCCAGGGTACATTTAAACAAGATATGTCAGACCTGGAGAGACAAGTGTGTGTTGGGAAATATGTGACTTAACATGATAAGGGCTGGGAATCCAGAAATCAACAGTGAGACCCATGAAATAAAACCCTTACCAGTATGAAAATGTAGCATTTTTAGACAGTAAACCTGCAAATCTAGTGAGGACTCAGAGAAAGCTGGTCATTCTGTCTGGAGATAGGCAGTGCATCACAGACAAGAGTATGGAAGTCAATAGCAGGACAGGGGTCAGGCACATCAGAGACCCGGTTAGATTGCACTACCTGTAACAGTTGACTCTGGGTTTGGCTGAGCCTTTATGCATACCATCTCCCTCTGCTGGAGACAGCAGGGATAGGCAAGGGCTGAAAATGGAGGTGATCTTTTACCAGGCCCTGACAGTTGTTTTAATTGTTTCAAAGTGAATTTGATTTGTTCTGTAACTAACTGATCACGGTGCCTGGTTACACTGGCTGCCAAGGAGTGGGCGCAATCTGATTCAGTGTTTTCACATCAGTTTCCTGCCTCCCTCCCTGATACATAGGCAGCATCCTTTGTCATTAGCCATCCCTGTGTGTCACAAAGTAACAAACAGCCACCAAGCAAGTATACTTCTTGAATTAGCACACCTGGGTGGCCCACGTGCAACCAAGGAAACAGATGCTACAGGGAGCTCCAGGCCAAGTTTCCCTCCCGATCTCTTAACTGTCTCCATTCTTCAGTGAGATGGAGAAAAACTAGGGGGTAGCTCTAGCACAGGGGCCTGGGGGCTTGAGCCAGAGGGAGAAAGATGTGAGGGCTGTAGAGTGAGGCTGAAATCCGCCTCCTGCCCTATGACTCCACACTGCAGGGGTTGGATTTTAAAAAAGAACTTCAAGTTGTTAACACTCACAAGCATTACATTACTGTGAAGGAAGTACACATCCATTACATCCATAACAGGATGTAATCTTCTACAACCTTTCCTTTAAAGGCTGAAAAAGTAGCATGTGTGCTTGCTAGGCGTATAACCCAGATATGCTCCAGAGTTCTGAGATTCTTCCATGAAAGGTTAACTAGAGCCTAGTATATTTTTTATATTTTTGTAACAATTGGCTTTTTTCATTGGGGGGGGGGTGGAGGTGGAAGGGTTAGTATTTATAGTCCTAACAAGTCCAATAATTTTTATAAGTGTCTTCAGATTATAAAATAATCCTCCAAATTTTGCAATGTTTACATGTTTTTTTTTAAGATGACAAATATGCTTGATTTGCTTTTTAAATAAAAGTTTAGCTGTTCTAAGAGATTAACTTCAAGTAGGATTGCTGGTTATGGTAGTCTGGATTTTCTACAGGTTCTGTTCCCATGCCTCTTCCGTTCCAGCATCAATCGAGCGGTGTGTGGGCGGGGCTGTGGGAGCTGGCCAGGCTGGACCTGGACAGCCACGCCTCAGAGAATTGCGTCCATTTGATTGTGAGCAGGCACAGGCCTGCGTGCAGCTTACCATTCTGCGTTCTTCCACCTCCTTGTAATAGCCGTGCTGGGAAGCTCTGAACAATAAAATACTCCCAGAGTGGTGACGGATCAGCTTGGTCAATAAAAACTCAAAGTTGTTTGGGCTGAGTACGGTGGCATACACTTTAATCCCAGCACTGGGGAGGCAGAGGCAGACTGGTGTCTGCGAGTTTGAGTCCTGTCTGATTTATATAATAAGACCTGGTCACAACAAAATTGAAAACAATAACAGAAGCAATAAATGGTTGAGTGGATGTCACTAGTTATCTGTCTGTGTATGCATGCGTATTTGCATATATTTTAATATCTCATATATTTAATATATTTTATATATGCATAAATATGTTTTATAGGAACATATATAGATATGTGTTCCTGAACAGTAAATGTGCCTAAATATCACAAACTCTAACCAACAGCTTCTGCTTCTTTTTTTTTTTTTCTTTTATTAGATATTTTATTTACTTTTCAAATGTTATCCCCTTTCCTGGTTTCCCCTCTGGAAACCTGCTATCCCATCTCCCCTCACCCTGCTTCCATGAGGGTGCTCCCCCACCCAACCACCCACCCCTGCCTTCCTTACACTGGGGCATCAAGCCTTCACAGGACCAAGGGCCCGACAAGGCTATCCTCTGCTACATAGGCAGCTGGAGCCGTGGGTCCCTCCATGTGTACTCTTTGGTTGGTGGTTTAGTCCCTAGGAGCTCTAGGGGTCTGGTTGGTTGATATTGTTCTTCCTAAGGAGTTACCACCCCTTCAGCTCCTTCAGTCCTTTCTCTAACTCTTCCATTGGGGACCCAGCTAATGCTTCTTAAGGTCTGACCCTAAAGACAGGGAGTTGCTGAGTTGGAGAAGCTTCGGGGGTCTTTTGTTTCTATTTTTGTTTTGACACTGTGGCTTGCTATCTGGCTGCCTAGTATAATAGTACATATGCGGCCGAGCAGTGGTGCGCACACCTGTAATCCCAGCACTCTGGGAGGCAGAGGCGGGCGGATTTCTGAGTTCAAGGACAGCCAGGGCTACACAGAGAAACCCTGTCTCCAAAAAGCCAAATAAAAAAATCCAATAGTACATGCACACCCTAGGCTGACTTTAAACTCACTGTGTAGTCTGAGAATGACCTTGAATTCCTGAGGCTCCTGCCTTTACATTCTACACTGGAATTATGACATGTGCCACCATTTCCTGCTCTAGCAAGATGTCACAACTAATGTGGACCTTTGCTTTCTGCTGGCAGTGAAATAAGAAGAGATTAAGTCTTTATAAGGCCGGATAGATGGGGATCAGAGCTGGAGAAGCCATGGGTCAAGTTGTGTCTATATAAGACCTTGTATTGATTTTACCCAGTTTTCCCATTCTACTTTGTTTTGAAATATGGCTTCCAAATTTAAAATTCTTTAAAACTATGCCTTCTATATCTTTATTAAAATTTAGAAAGTATGCAAAGAAAAATAACTAGGACTCAAACTAGGAATCATTAAGAACCCACTCAACAGAGTTTAAGCAAAGAAACTGACTATCCTGTGTAAGTTGTAGAGAAACGGACTCCGTTTCTAATGTTTGCTCTGGCAGAGAGGTTGCCTCCCCACTGCACATATAAAATCTCATGGTCCCACGTGTCCTTCCCGAGCCAGCTTTTACGGCTTGTGAGAAGAGGGTGCTTTGCAGGACAAGGGGACACTGAGTACAGAGGAGGTGGGAATGACTGTTAGGATCACCAGCCTTGCTGAGTAACAGTGAACCAGAAGAAACTCCCCATCGAAAAGGGGCTGGGGCGGTGCTATGCTAACAAACCTCATTTGCCACAGGCCACTTTAGTGTGTGGATGGAGGAATGTATGTTCAAGGAAAGTGTGTGTGTGTGTGTGTGTGTGTGTGAGTGTGTGTGTGTGTGTGTGTGTGAGTGTACGTGTGCCCACATGAGTACAGGAGCTCACAGAGGTCAGCGGCATCACAACCCCTGGAGCTGGAGTTGTGTAGTGAGCTGTTTGTGGGAGTCACAGCTAGTTGGTAGCTAAGTGGACAGAGAAATGATCTCTATCTTCCTTCACAGGAGCCCACATAGGAATACATACCAACTATCTAGGGGGTAAATAATATTTCGTTGTACAATTGAGTGTATTAAATACAGATCAGAAACTGCAGATGTTATTCGTTGGGTAAGGGTAGAATGTTGAGATGGTCTCACTGTGCAGTCCTGGTCGGCTTTGAAGAGAGTTTATTTGGGCTCACAGTTTAAGGGCACGTGCAGGAGCCACACAGCAGGATCTTGAGGGAACAACTGTTCACCCAGATGAATGCTTGTCCTGAGCTCACGTTCTCTTTTTCACTCAGTGTGGGACCTCCCACCCCAGAATGGTATTTCCCATATTCAGGGTGTGTCTTCCTCTCTCAAATAACCTAACAAATACTTATTGCCATAGTGCTTCTAAATCCTACCAGTTGTCAATCAGGCTTAACCAAAGCACTGAGTGTGAGGAGTATGAACCTGTAGTCCTGACTCTTCTGCCTCTTCCTCCCTGGTACTGGGGTTACAGGGTGTGCTCCAGACCCTTGGATTTCCAATGATTCAAGATAATGTCTTCAGATGGGTTCCACACTGTTATATATGGTGTGTTGTTAGTCACTGAACTTATAAGATGTCTTAGAGTGTGTATGGATTAATACTAACAAAATATTACTCACTGGTGCATGATACACTCATTCTTTAGAATGTCTTGGTCAGATAAAAATATGTAACATTGGCAGCTGTCCAGATGGCTTACCAGTGAAGATGGTTGCCATGAAGCCTGAAGATGTGGGTTTAGTTCACGGAACCTATATGCTACAGGTTGTCTTCTGAATTTCACATTCACACCATGGAGCAAGTATGGGCCCATGTGGTGGTGCACACCTTTAATCTCTGTACTCAGGGGATGGAGGCAGGCAAATATCTGAATTTGAAGCCAGCCTGGTCTCCATAGCGAGTTCCAGGCCAGTGAATGCTATGTAGTGAGACACTGTCTCAAAAGACAGTAACAGCCAGGGAGTTGTGGCTCATACCTTTAACCACAGCCCTTGGAAGAAAGAGGCCAACCTGATCTACAAAGTGAGTTCCAGGACAGACAGGGCTACATAGAGAAACCCTGTTTCAAAACAAAAACTTAACATAAGCACAACCATAATAGGAATCTGGAGAGATGGCTCAGCAGTAAAGACAACTTGCTACTCTTGCACAGGACCCAAATTTGGTTACCAGCACCCACATGGTAGCTCACAACTATCCGTAATTCTAGTTCCATTCTACCCGATGCCTTCTTTTGATCTTTCAGGGCACCAGGCAGGCAAATGGTACACATACTGCAGGCAGAACTCCAATACACAAAAAAATACATTGTTAAACATATACAAATAAAGAAACATGTAACATTAACAAAGGCATTCAATGACTTCCTGCTGACCCATATTAGTTTGAGGACTGTTGTATTGAGCAACCATAGTGGTATTTCTGTTAATGAATATAAGAAAAGATAAGGACCCTGTGAATGTATTTGAGATAGATGTGGGTCTCTGAAGAAATGATAGGTGTGTGGCCAGTAGAGTTTGCTTCTCTGTTCCCGAAGCCTTGGAGTCAGTCACCTTGCTGATGACGAGAATCTGAACATTAGTTGAATCTCCTTTCTTCTAAGTGAAGAAGCTTGTTTCTGCAGTAGGGCTTTCTTTTTTGTTGTTGTTGTTTTGTTGTTTTGGTTTTTTGGATTTGTTTTTTTCGAGGCAGGGTTTCTCTGTGTAGCCCTGGCTGTCCTGGAACTCACGCTGTAGACCAGGCTGGCCTCGAACTCAGAAATCCACCTGCCTCTGCCTCCCAAGTGCTGGGATTACAGGCGTGCGCCACCACATCCGGCACAGTAGGGCTTTCACAGTGAATTGGTTTAGACATCATCACTCGGGCACTGATGCTCCAGATTGTGACTGCCGTCCAGGACTGAGGCGGCTGTCATTACTTTTCTGTTGCTGTGATAAACAACCAAGGCAGCTTGCAGAAGGGAGGGTTATATAGGGCTTATGGTTCCAGAGGAATGAGATTCTGGGATGGCCAGGCAGCATGGCAGCAAGAAGCAGGCATATTGGCTGGAGCAGTAGCTGGGAACACACATCTCTAACCACACACAGGAAGCAGAGAGGGCTAACTCAAAAGGGGAAGAGTCCTTTGAGAGGAGTCTACCTCCATGATACACTTCCTCCAGCAAAGCCACATGTTCCTAATCTTCCCCTACTAGCTACCAAGTTGGTAGCCAAGTATTCAAATGCCCAAGACTTATGGGAAGAGATCTCATTCAAACCACACACAGGGGGTGGGGGCTGGGGGGTGGGTCTAGACTCAGAAGTTCCAGCTATAAGATGTATCTTTCTGGACTGATGGGTGAGAAAACAATGGGAATATTACCATTTTGTCCTACCATGATCTTCTCAAAGAGTTGTTTGGAGATACCGGGAATCAAAATATTTGGGGTCAGGGCAAGTTCTACCTCCAGAAGGAATATCTCAGTTTTCCTGACGTACTCTGTAGAATTAATCTTTCGATGCCCATGAAAAGGCCAAAATTTAAAGATTCCAATCCAGCTACAAGCCAGTGGCCCACAGAGGAACTCAGCTCCCGGTGATACCAGGTTTGGCACATAAGGTTGGTACTGTGCTTTTCCATGGCCGTCTCACTAATAAGTACCTATATTTTCTCAGCTATCTGCACAGCATTGTGCAGACTTATTGTATCCTGTACCCCTACCCCATGATCACAATTTCTTGTACAAACTGAGTATCACATAATGGGTTGACATCAGCTTCGTCAGGCGTGTGACAACGAATGAGGGATGGTGTCTTAGTATCTGTATTTATTTTTCTTTTTTTAATAAATATTATTTTTTTTAAAAAAAAAGATGTTTGTTTGTTTATATAAGTACACTTTAGCTGTCTCCAGACACACCAGAAGAGGGCATCAGATCTCACTACAGATGGCTGTGAGCCATCATGTGGTTGCTGGGAATTGAACTCAGGACCTCTGAAAGAGCAGCCAGTGCTCTTAACCCCTGAGCCATCAGCCCCTTAGTATCTGTTTATGTTGCTTTCACAGCTGGAGTTTTTAGGTCTTAGGTAAAAGTCTAAGACCAACAAAGCAGTGTCTTTGTGTTTGGTCTATGAGACAGTGTAAGCGTGGAAATTTTTTGAATACCAGTGATCTGGAATTGGCCATTGGTTTCTGGACCTTCCATGGCTTACTTCAATCTTTGTCCAAGTTACAAATTCTGCATCCTGTGTCCTCATTTATCCTAAGTAGACACCATTAAATACAGATCCCTATTTTTATGGGTTTGGTTCTGTTGTGAGTTATATCACAACTTTCTATATTTAAAAATGATACTTAAGTGCAAATCATTACTTGTTTGAGAAGTCAAATATGTCATCATAAGAGCCTTGATGGTTTAGAAAAACAAACAAACAAAAAAAAAACCTTGCTGGTGTCCAGCACTGCAGGATTATATTCATTTTAAACATATTTGAGAGCCAGGCATGATGGCACAAGAGTCTAGTCCCAGGCTGAAGTGGGAGCATCACCTGATTCTAGATCAGCTTGGGCAACACAGCAAAAACCCATCTGGGGAAAATCAGCGCCAAGCATGGTAACTCATGTCTTGCTTGTTGTAATCTATAATCCCAGCACCAGGAAAGCAAAGGCAGGACAATCTTCGCAAACCTTTTTTTGTCTCCCAATCCTGTTATTAAAGGGTCATACTGCTCTTTCAGAATTTGTTTTCAGGTCGTTATTCTGGATCCTCCATATCAAGGTTTAGGTCAAAGAGCAGGAAGCACTTCTGTCAGCATTTGGATTGCCATTGTTCTGTACAAGAGGAATTTGGGGGCGTTTGGTGCTACAGATCAAATACAGTGCCTTACTCGTACAAGGCAAATGCTCTGACACTGAGTTCCATGACCAGTCTAGAAACTTCGTAGTCTGTCTCACAACCCTCTGTAACTCCAGTTTCGGGGAACCAACACCATCTTTTGGCTTCTATAGAGGCACCAGGCATGGACAGAGAACACAGGCAGATATTCAGAATAAACACCCATACACATAAAACAATAGTTCACAAACGTTAAGGAAGGGCCAGTTCTCTTTCCCATCTTGTAAGATGGCAAGTGAAAAAGCCAGGAAGCTATTCACTGGGGACTGGAAATGTGGAGCCACACCTGGTACGCATGATGTGGTTAAAAATAACTGTACAGCCGAGCTGGGAGCCCAAGAGCAGCCATGTCCACTGGAGCGTCCACACAGGAGAGGAACTGATAGTGTGAGCGCAATTGTGAGATTGGCTTGTATGATAGGAGCTGACTAGGCCAACAATGGCCAACTTCATGCCAAAGAAAACCAAGAGCACAGTAGCTCCTCAGCCCTGAAAGCTGGATACTTCAGCAGTCCCAATCTGGCAGATACTGCCAGAATAATCCTGCAGATCTTCTAAATTCAGCCTGAAGCTGGATTCTAATGTCACTTACGGATGGTGGCAGTTGGGTCAGCAATGGGATTGATATACCCACTTAGCAAGAAGCAAAGGCAGGCAGACAAGCAACACCGGTTTTCAGGCCTCTTTAAACCTAGGCCAGCTGCTGGAGGATGCTGCCTGTCTGGAGAAACAGCTTCTTCCTTTAATCCTTCCAGAACTGCCCACACAGACATGCTGGCCATGAGACAGTTTCTTCAGTTTTAAGATCCCATCACGTGGACAATTGGGTTCACCATCACAATAGGCGAGTTCACTGATTTGGTGGAATGGACTGATGGGTACCCCTATATCCCATGCATTTCAGAGAGGCACTGCACACTTGGCTAACTTCAAAGTTGAAGAGAAACTTGTTCTTGCTATTGTCACAAAACCGGTTGGTGATGACAGTGGTGGTGGCTATGGTTAAGTGTTGCAAAATATTATCCCACTTAAAGTGCCAAGAAAGGACACTGCTGAGCTGTGGCAAAAATTCCATTAGTGTGAGGAAGCTACACCCTGGCATTACTGAATTTGGTGGTTGCTTGTGCCCCAAGTCAAGTCTGGCTACTAATCCTCGATATGCCAATAAAGAGAGCCAAACTAAGTGGAAAGCAGAAAAATATTTCACGTGAAAAGCAGAATAATATTCAATGTGGTCACAGTGGGAATGGGATGAAGAGATTCAGCAAGTCCCTCAAGTCCATCTTCAGGGTCCTTAAGTAAAATTAAAGCTTAAATAAAGGACCAAGGATACGCACATCTAAGCACTTCCAGGCAAGGTGTGGTTGTGCCCACTACTGACCCACTGTTAAGATTGTCTGGGCTTCAATTTTATCCCGTCAAGGGACTAAGAGGTTGTACAACTGTGTGAAATCTCTTTCCAGGAAGCAAGTTCCACCTGGCACCCTTTCCTTCCCCCAGCATGAAATTCCTGGGGAAATTCCCATTTCTTTAGGGATCCATTGTTTCTTCAGATTGAGACACAAGCTGTCATTTCTGCCAGATGGGTTACAGCACCATCCTGAGGCCACCACAGAACCAAAAGAGATTTTCTGAGGCAGACCAGAAGTGGCTTTCTACCAGAGCATGGAATTCATTCCTCTAACCAAGTTACTCTTTAAAGAATGTACCAGGATTCATCACCTTCACAAATCCCTAGATTCCTACTTCACAAAGGGAAGGGGAGCTCTTTCACACAGAAACACAAAGGTACAGCAGTGGAAGGTTAATCAGAAAGCCAGGGTCAAGGCGATCTATTCCTCAGTTCTGGGGCTGCCTGTGTTCCATTTTAGCTGTAAGGAAGGTGCATGCCTTCACAAATTAGTCCACATTTCTCACCAAGAACATAACTAAGCAACTGATACCATACTGAGCATTAGCTTTTCTTTGGTGTATTTTTGGTTGGCTGGTTTGTTTTTAACAAAAGCCTATTGAGATGTGAGCTGCCCAGTATACAGGTCAGAGAATAGAGATTTAAGGAGCAGCAATGCACAGGGCCCACCTTCCAGAACTGGAGCAATCTATGGACCTAACTATAGTATAAACATATAGAACAATCTGAGGAGAATAAGAGCCCAAGTATACACTCAGAAGGAATTGTTGAAATGAAGGGTAAGAAACTGGAACCAGAGCCAAAAATGGGTGCTGCATTTTTTTTATTTTTGGGGTTTTTTTTTTTTTTTTGGATTTGGTTTATGTACATGCACACATGTACATAAATTAAAAACAAAAAACCAAAAAACCAAAATCAAAAATTGGTCCAGGCATGGTAGTATATGCCTTTAAACCCAGCACTCAGGTAGAGTAAGTCCCAGGATAGTCTCTTACAGAGAGAAACCTGTCTCAAAACAAAAAAAGCACCAAAAACCAAACAGAAAACCTTAAAACATCCAAACTTGCTTAATGCAAATTATACAGCAAATACTAGAGTTGGCTTACTCAATTGTACAGTATAAACTTATACAACAGATATCGCTGTGAATCAAAGTTTCCAGAGAGAAGCTACATCTTCAGTTTGAAACCTTTTTTTTTTTGGATTTGGTTTTTTTTCCGAGACAGGGTTTCCCTGTATAGCCCTGGCTTTCCTGGAACTCATTCTGTAGACCAGGCTGGCCTCGAACTCAGAAATCTGCCTGTCTCTGCCTCCCAGAGTGCTGGGATTACAGGCGTGCGCCACCACCGCCTGGCTTGGGTGGTGCATTTTTAATCCCAGCACTTGGGAGGCTGAGACAGAACTGCCCTGAATTCCTCAGAGGAAGCCTCGAATACAACAGCAAAAATTGTCCCCAAACAAGCCTGTCTCAAGTGTCTAAAGCCCTGAAAAACAAGAAAAGTTACCACCATCATCAGAGCCAACAGGTGCTTAATGCAGAGAGACTAGGACTACGCAGGGCTCTGGAACATGGAAAAGATAAAGAACTTCAGATATATACATAGCCAATTAAACTCATGGAAGGATACAGGAACATTAGTCATCAAGAAATAGAAATTAAAACTGCTTTCTATCCACGGGGGAGGCAGTAACCAAAGTAATGTGCTGCCAAAGATGTGGGTCAAATGAAAACCGTCCCTGCACTGCTGGAAGAAAGGTAAGGAGGTTCATCCATGGGGGTGGAGAGATGGTTCAGTGGTTAACAGAGTACCCACATGGCAGGTCACAGCTGAAATTCCAGGTCTGGGGATATGATGACACCCTCACTCCTCATATGTGGAGGCAGAATGGCAAGGTAAAAAAAAAAAAGGTACAGCCACTTTGGCAGTTCCTTAGATGGTGTTGCAATTCAATTCTACTCTTGGGTATGCACCTAAATGCATTTATCCCACACAAAACTTGTCTTCAGTTACAGTTTGAATAGTGTATTCTAAATGTCCACTAGGAAGTGAATAAACCCTATAGCAAACTCATATACTGAATGCTTGGTTAAGAAGAAAAAGTAATCCTAAGCTAGGTAGTGGAGGCAGAGGCAGAGGCAGATCCCTATGAGTCTGAGATCAGCCTGGACTACACAGAGAAACCCTGTCAAGAAAAAAAAAAGTTCTATATGATGGGTGAGAATGAAACTCAATGACCCATTTGAGAGCAGTGTATCTTAACAATTAGTGATTGCATAAAGGGTTGGAGAGAAAATTAAATGAGACTAATTAGGACATGAGGTTTGTTTTTTGGCATGATGAAAACTTCTAGAATTAAGAGAGTGCTGATTGGTATGCAGATGTTAATAGACAAACAAACAAACAAACAAACAAACAAACAAACAAACCAGAACACCTGAGCAGTCAGGGATTGCACAGCTGAGAAAGCAGCTGCTTGGTATATACAAGGGCCTGAGTTCAGTCCCCAGCAACACACACACACACACACACACACACACACACACACACAAACCTGGGCAGAAGAACTGCAGACTGCTGAGCAACTGGTTTTATAAACCTTTATTGGAAAGGCTACAAAGTTTATATTATCACTGCATTGCTTAGGCTTAAAGTGTTGTGGGGAAGTAACCTCAAATACAAAACTATTATGTGGTTGAATCTTGCCCAGGCTTGTTGCAAAATATTTTTTGTACAATGGAGGTAGAGTGGATAGGGTAGTAATTTAACCCTCACAGGTCTGGATTAGCTTTTGGGACATTTTACATCCAAGTTCTAATAGCTCTAGAAATGTATTCAAGTGCTATTAGGCTCAGAGATGGTGAATTTCCATTTTTGTCCTGTTGCTCCTTTGACCAATATAAGTGGTGTATACCTGGTGTGTACTTTGGACCTCAAAGGGACATACATGTTTTAAAAATACTCCAGGAATGAAAAGGTCATCACGAGAAGATGGAAACATCTTCTCATCATCGCCTCAGGACAGCTGTAATCCAAGTGAGGCGCCAGCGGGGCATGGATTAGTGACCCACAAGCACTGCTGGCTCGGTCACTCTGCATGCAAACCTCTGCTAGCCTAAGAATCTTAGTTTTCTACATAGAAAATCAGTCAATGCTCCCCCAAATTCAGATACCAAACTTAATGAGACAGAGGAAATTTTCATAACATTTAATTAAAACAGTATTTTAACAGGTCTATGTAAACATGGTTTTATTACTGACCTATTACCTTATTTTCAAAAAAACGGGGTGCAAGAGGATAAGAGGTCTGGGTTTGTCCGAATATTCAGGTAATCTAGGAGTTAGATAACTTGGATGTTCTTGATGCTACAGAGCATCAACTGAAGTGAATAAAGCCTGTTTCAACCAACATTAGTGTTATTTAACTATAAAATGGGCAGGTATCCAAGGCAAAAGCCTCAGGCTGATGGGTTTTTAGAGGCTGTTTAAAGATTCACTCCTCAGAGTTAAGGATACTTTTACAGTTTAAAATACGTTCTTTCTAAAAATGTGACACAGAATAATTTACACCAACTGCTTTTTATTATCAAGTTTCAGAAACCTTTCACAAAATGGTTTTAAAAAAAAGCCAAAAAACTTTACAACCATGGCTAATGTAATTTTTTCCATTGTTCCCAGTCAGCTTCAAACCCATTGTGTGCAAAGCCCATTTTTTTCCATGCATCTAAATGATAGATACAGGCTATGAATTCTTTATTCTATTTGTAGCAGCTTATGCAGGTGCAGCCAAACACAAAGCTTCAGGACAAATTGTACAAACTTTACAATGCTGGATTTGAGTTTAAAATATGAAACATAAAGTCTACACAAAACTGATAAAAATCAAGCAGATACCAGGACTGAAACTTATAACCCACATGTGAAAGGGAGTCTTATTTCAAGTGCTTTACTCTGCTACAGAACAGTCGAAATGAAGATGTAAAGCTTTGTGGTTAGTTTAAATTATACACTCTGTGGATACTATACCAATTTTAGAAGTTACACATAGATCAACAGATGTCCATCAGTTCATCTGGACTCATCAGGTACTCCAGCAGCTGGCAAATCCGGCAAATGTGGAAAGAAAATCCACCTGTGCAGTTGCCTGAAGTTACTGATGGGCACACTGCACTCCAGGTCCATGATGGCTGCTGCTTTCTTCATCAGAGCTATCATTATAGGCTTCACGCCTCTGACCACCTCCAGAGCCTCGAGTGCTATCAAATTCCTGAAGCTCCACTTCTTCTGTCTCTCCAATTACATTAGGAACTTCTGGTCTAGATGGCAGGAGATCTTCTAATTCCTTCATGAAACAAAAACAGGAGATGTGTACACACACATATATGCATGTGTGTGCATGCGCGGGCACACACTTTTGGAGACAAGGCCTCACTATGTAGCCAACATTCATACAAAATAAATATTTAAACACTAGAATCTTCACTCCAGATATGTTCCACTGCCTCATACAGCCTGCTTCAGCCATTTATAGTCACCCTGCTTAGTTGTCCCATAAACATTTATATCAGCCAACATTATTTTCAAAATGACCAGTAAAAAACATCAACCATACAAACACTAAAAAAATAAAAACCACCAAAAAGATTCTGTTTCAAAAGAGCTGGGAGTAGTTGGTTACATCTATAATCCCAGCAATTAAAAGACTGAGACAGGAAATGCATATAACCATGAGTTCTACGCCAGCCTGGGGTGCAGGCAGCAGGAAACCCTGTAATAAAACAAAATGAAGAGAAAAGAAACACAAAGGGAAGCAAAAGAAGGAAATGAGAGGAAGCCAAAGGGAGAGCCACAAATCAGCTGCTTAAGGAACATTAAAAACCAGCTTACAGAAAGTTTGTCTGGGTTGATCCAGTTATTTTCAGGAAACTGCACATCAAACTTTATGTAAAGATCACCCTTTTCAAAGGGATTACGATACTGTGGCATTCCTTCACCTCGAACAACACGAACACATCCTATTATTTTAAAAAAGGAAATTAGTTAAGAATTTTGCCCAAGAAAGATATTCAATAATATTCCTTTTTACCCACTGTAAACACGAATTGTAACAAAACACAGATGACCTGGATAAGATGAAGTCATTTACCTGGTTCAATGACTTTGCCAGGAGGGTATTTCACCACAATCTGACGAGCATCAAGATGTTTAAATGTGAACTGGAATCCACATAAAGCTTCAACAAGTCCTATCTTATATGTCATATGCAAATCATTCCCATCTCTCTGGAATACCTATAGACAAAGCATATACAAACTATATTAAAAAAAGAAAACCAAACCATACTACCCTGTTGAACATTCCTTAAGTTAATTTCAGAATCTTAACTTTACCATTCACTACCAGAGCCAAAATGCCATGTGCCCAATTTCAAAGCTTTTTATTAACAGAGCTAGCTACGAGTATGCCAGAAACTTCTATTACATCATCCCAATGAGGCAAGGGAGCCTAAGATCAGTGTTTTTTAAGAAAGCTCATCAATAAGGCACACCAGAAAAGTTAAGGACTCAATCTTGCAGTTCATACAGGTACAAAGAAATTTTATCTCACTTAAAATTCAAACTTGGGGCTGGAGAGATAATCAGCTGTTGGAGTACTTGCTGCTGTTACAGGTTTGATTCCCAGCACCCACATGGTGGTCCACTACTATCCCTAATTCCAGTTCCAAAGAATCCAAAGCCCTCTTCTGACCTCCAGTGGGCACCAGGCACACATGTACATAAATTAAAACCAAAAAACCAAAATCAAAAATTGGTCCAGGCATGGTAGTATATGCCTTTAAACCCAGCACTCAGGTAGAGTAAGTCCCAGGATAGTCTCTTACAGAGAGAAACCTGTCTCAAAACAAAAAGCACCAAAAACCAAACAGAAAACCTTAAAACATCCAAACTTGCTTAATGCAAATTATACAGCAAATACTAGAGTTGGCTTACTCAATTGTACAGTATAAACTTATACAATAGATATCGCTGTGAATCAAAGTTTCCAGAGAGAAGCTACATTTTTTTTCGAGACAGGGTTTCCCTGTATAGCCCTGGCTATCCTGGAGCTCACTCTGTAGACCAGGCTGGCCTCAAACTCAGAAATCCTCCTGCCTCTGCCTCCCATAGTGCTGGGATTACAGGCGTGCGCCACCACCGCCCGGCAGTTTGAAACCTTCTATGAGGGTGATAAAACCAGAACACTGCAGGTCCAGAGCCAGATAATTTATCTAACTTTATATGTATACTAATCTATCTTTAGTCCCCTAAATTGGCCATTTTGCCCACCACTGTGTCAGATCCTGTGACTTAAAAAGTAACCCTTTCAGCCCGGCACAAGCAGTGGATCCCTGTAACCAAGCTGGACAGCCCATCAAGGCCATGAAGACCAGGCCGCAGAGATCTACGTGTTCTCTCTGCCCATCAACAAATCTGAGATTATTAATTTTACCTAGCAATCTTTATGTTAATTTTGATGACTAGTTTTGGTTATTAACTTGTACATCTGGAATTAACTAAGACCCAAACTGCAGGGTACACCTATAAGGGACTTTTTTTATTAAATCATCTGGAATGGGAAGACCCACTTCTCTGGATCTTTGAGACGGGAAAGTCTACCTTTGATTCAGACCTCCTTCTAGAAGACTATATAAAGGACATGAAGGAGAAGCGGTTCTTTCCTTGCCTGCTTGTGCTCACTCTCAAGTCCATCCCTTCACTGCCTTTAGAGCCTACTTCTTCAGGATTCTGATGTGTTCTGAAGACCAGCCGAGACATCCAGCTCATGGACTGGACAACTATTGGATTCTTGGACCTTGCATTGGTAGACAGCCATTATTGACAGTCAGTCTCCTCTCTCTCTCTCTCTCTCTCTCTCTCTCTCTCTCTCTCTCTCTCTCTCTCTCTCTCTGGAAATGGGATTTATAGTAAGTTGTGAGGTACTAACTATGTGGTTGCTGGGGACTGAACCAGGGTCCTCTACAGGAGCAGCAAGCACTTTTAACCACCAAGCCATCTCTCTAGCCTCTGGAAAGCACTTTTTAAGGATGAGGTTTTAAAGAAGGGTAGAAGAAGAAGACTCGGTTTGGCCAGTAGACCAGAACCAAAGTTACTAGGATCAAGATTAGAAAGCCCCACATTAGAAAGCAAGATACAGAGTCCTGTAGCTCTGTGCTGGTGAGCCTCACCACTGCCCACAGAGGCAGTGGTACTGTCTCTGCTCCTGTGGCCCAAGAAGCTGCTGCTGCTAATGGTTGGTACCGTTACTCTACCTTACTGTATGTAGAGCAGTTATGGGCTGCAATGCCAAGGCTACCTCTGATGCCATCTCTAAAATCTAGAGTTACCTATATAATTCTGGATGATCTCAAACTTATTCTCCTGCCTTGGCTTCCTAAGGCCTGGGATTACAGATGTGCCACTAAGATATTCAAAACTACAAGAGAGCTAAGTATGGTGGCCCAGGGCAGAGAAAGAAGGATGGCAAGTTTAAGGTCAGCCTAGGGCATAAAACAGAAAAAGAAAGGGGGTGAAGGGAGTGATATAAAAAACATGTTCAGAGCCAGGCAGTGAGTGGTGGCGTGTGCCTTTAATCCCTGCACTTGGAAGGCAGAGGCAGGCGCATTTCTGAGTTCAAGGCCAGCCTGTTCTACAGTGAGTTTCAGGACAGCCAAGGCTACACAGAGAAACCCTGTCTCAAAAAACCAAACCAAACAAACAAAAAACCCCAAACAAACCATGTTCAGAGATATGATCAAAATTCCACACAATGGATCTCATCTATAGACAAGTTTATTTGCCTCAAACAAATATAACTAATACACATTAAATAAGAAACTAATTAAAAATGTTTTAAATCTCTAGAACTTGGGCCAGTGAGATAGCTCAGAGTAAAAGCACTTGCCACAAAAGACTGACAACCTGAGTTTGCCCCCAGAGCCCACTGTGGAAGAACTGATGCCACAAAGCTGTCCTCTGATACATACTTATGACATGAATAAGCCCTCACACCAATAAAACAGACTACTTAAAAAAATAAACTCCTGACCTCAGAAGGAACACTTAGCTGGCTACCCAGTAAGTAGAGTAAAATTAATACAGTAGTTCTAAATCCAAGGAATTCTAAAGTGAAATTATGTTGCCTAACACCATCTTGTCCAATGGCTTTACTTTACATAAAGGAAACTGAGGTGCAGAGACAACAAGATCATTTAAGGGCACAGTGCTAATGTAGTAAGGACAGGGCAAAGATGAACACGGATGGTGCTTCTGACTACCCCTTACTTGGTTTGGTTTATCTGTTAGTAAGTCAGACACACTCAATGCGAGCTGAAAATTAACTTGACCATACTCCCTAACAAGTTGATTTGTGTTCAGTTTTACTTCAAAGCATCCAAACAGATCTATCCATTTCTCCCAAGCAAGATCAATTCTGAATAAAACAAAAAGGGGGGAAAAAGTGAATAAATCAAAAGGAAATTACCTCATGTTCTTTTTCCTGTAGCAAAAGAACAATATCTCCAGGTTCCACTCCTGGAGCCTGGTCTGCTTCCCCAGTGAACGTAATTCTCTGTCCATGTTTCATGCCTTTGTCTACGTGGACTTCCAGAATCTTGACTTCTTTAATCACCTTCTTCCCTTCACATTTTTTACAGCGGTCTTTTTCATTGATGACTTCCCCTACAAAGAGAGGTCATTCAAGCTTCTAGTAAGAAAGAACACCCTGATATTAAGTGCCCTTAATTCAAAAAGAAACATTTTGGGTGCCACTGGTTAAAGCTACCATGAGTGACAAAAATCTTACTAAAGGTCAACGAAGGGTCCCGGCTACCCAAGATTACAGAGTAAAATAAAACTGACCTTTCCTTAGCTTGTTGGGTAGTCAGGAGCTGGAGCTTCTATGAATGCTTCTGCAAACCTTTGCAGTTCTTACTCAATTAGGTTACCAGCAGATAGGGACAGTCTAAGTAAAATTTTAATTTTTCTTTCTAGTCAGGGTTACTGAACCTAAGAACTTGCCAATGATCTCTACTTGATCCGTAAATACTCTTGATTGTGAATTACTAAACTGTACAGCTGGTACTGCAGATTACTTCAAAGACTAAGCCTTGCTTGGAATTCTTTTTTAAAGGGTGTTATGCTGCTAGGGCAGGCTTGAAATTCACATTCCTCCTGCCTCTGCTTCCTGCATAGAAGATTACACCTTGTATAGAAGATTACACCTTAACTCAACTGTTAAGTTTTCAGCTGAAGTTAGCAATTTTAACAACGTAGAATGCAGAGACACCTCGTTGAAATATAACATGAAGCTAGGGGAGACAACCTCAGGTTTCATTCCTTAGTGTCATCTGCCACCCAACTTTTTACGACAGAATTGTTCACTGACCTGGAGGTTAGCAGGTCAGGCTGGCTGGTCAGTGAGCTCCTGGGATCATCTTCTCTCCTTAGCACAGTGATTCTTAAATGTGCACTACTGGCCTTAACACAGGTTTCTGGGACTGATCCCATGGCTAGGCCCTCAGCCAAAAGGCAGTCACTGTAGCAACTAGGTCATCACCTCATCACTTCAAACAATTTTGGAAAGGGAAGTTCTACAACTATACTAATTAACCATATCAGGCAAAGGAAAGAAAGGGGGGATGTGGCTCAGTGGGAAGGACCCTAGGTTTAATCTCTTTCATTAGCTAGGGTAGGTGTAAGTAGTGGAAATTAATCAGAATAAGGGCTTGTGGGTATAGTTTAATACTTGCCAAGCACACTCAAGGATTTGGCCTTACTCTCCAGTGTTGGTGAGGCAAAATTCGCCATATAAATTAACTCAAAATTTAATTTCTCAGTTACACTAGCCACATCTTCCCTTGATTAAAGCCAGCCCTAGCTGTCCTGGAACTCACTCTGTAGACCAGGCTGGCCTCAAACTCAGAAATCCGCCTGCCTCTGCCTCTCAAGTGCTGGGATTACAGGCGTGCACCACCACTGCCCAGTTATAGCCAACTTAATTTAAAAGCCAAACTATTAACAATATTCAGAACTTGATTAGGACTTTTCAGAATGCACCCAGAACCCTACTAGTTAGTGATAAAGATTAATTTCTAGCTGAGTTTGCAAAATATCTTTGCTTTCAGAGGTAGAGGCAAATTAGGAATTCAAGATCATCTTTGAATACAGTTCAAGGTCAGCCTAGGTTAGAGACACTATGCTGAAATAGTAATGGATAATTCCAATCTTCTATTAGATCTTCATTTTGTAAATAAAATAAATAAGAGCATATTTTTAAAAAATTGTAGGGAGGTTGGAGAGATGGTTTAGTGGTTAAGAGCACTGACTCTTCGAGAGGTCCTGAGTTCAATTCCCAGCAACCACATGGTAGCTCACAGCCATCTGTAATGGGGTACGATGCCACCTTCTGAGGAGAGCAACCATGTACTCACACATATAAAATAAAATTTTTAAAACAAATTGTAAATGTTTCTGACTTCTATATTACCAACATATTCAAATCCTGGGCACCTACCTTCTCCATTGCAGTCGGAGCACACGGACTGCATCTGCTGCACCATCCCTGGAGCCAGCTGTCTGATCATAATGCGCACACCTCGGCCCCGACAAGCGCTACATTTCTGAACCGATCCGGACTTTCCACCTTGGCTAAAACAAAAGTATAAATCATACTTTTGTCTACAAGCCATTAACAGTCATTAAAAAATTACAAACTGTGCTTTTTAACTCCCCAGTAATAATTATTAAAGTGACCTTTAGAAGTATCAGAAGATGCCCAGTTGCTTACTAAGTTTTAAATCAAGAAAATTTTTTTGAGTTTGTCACTCATAAAGCAGAGACACACACTTACCCACTGCATGCACTACAGAGCACATTCTTGCTAAGTTGTAGTTTGGTTGTCTTGCCATTATACAGGTCTTCTAAAGATACTCTGCAGAGAAAAAGAACCAGGTTCAACCAAATTGCCAATATTATTAAAAGATAATAAAAATAGTTTACAGAGCAAATTTCACCTTGACTTTTTGTAACAAAGCACTCAATAACTATGACTATAAACAATATACATGATCTTAACACTACTTTTTTATTTCAGAGGACAAAAGTTTGTTCCCAGCCCCCACATTGGAACCACCTGTGACTATAGCTCACGGCTCTGGTAATCTCATACACACACACACACACACACACACACACACACACACGCACGCACACTCTCTCTCTCTCAAAATTACAAAAATAAAAAAAAAATTTTTTTTGAGACAGGGTTTCTCTATTTCTCTATGTAGCCCTGACTATCCTGGAACTCACTCTGTAGACCAGGCTGGCCTTGAACTCAGATCTGCCTGCCTCTGCATCCTGAGTGCTACAATGAAAAACATCGAGACATCCACTGCCACAACCATCCAGCAAAAATAATAAATTCTTGAACCAACAAATTGATGCAAATTTATACACTGATAACTCCAATTTATCAGCAATACTCTAAAGACAGAATCTTGTAATTCACACTGGCTTCAAATTCAAAATGCAGCCATAAAATGACTGAATATGGATATCCCTGCCTCTACTTCCCAAGTGCTAGGATTACAGGCATATATCATCTTGCTCAGTTTTATGTGGTATAGAGAGAACCCAGGTACTCCTTCCTTTGTGCCAGACAAGCAATCTAGCAGCTAAGCTATATTCCTTGTTTCTAATTGCAATTATCACCCAATATGATAACAAGTAAAGCACAGAAAAGCTAACTAACTTGACCAAGGTCATGTAAATGCTGATTCTAGAGTCAGAGCTTTATTAGAGGGGAGGGTACATTACAGATGATTAGATTAAAAATGTATATTACAGCTTAAGATAGGCACATAGAGGCCTGGAGAAATGGCTCAGTGGTTAAGAGCACTGGCTGCTCTTCCAGAGGATCTGGGTTCAATTCCCAACACCCACATTGGAGATTTCCAACTGTCTATAACTCCAATCCCAGGAGATTGGTCTTTCTGCTTATCTCTGCAGAAATAAGGCACACACATGTATGCAGGAAAATAGTCATACATACAAAATATGTTTTTAAAAATTAAAAAGGAGAGGCACTTAGTTGTATGTGTTTAAAAATTCTGTAGCAGTAAAGAGGAAAAGAACATAGTTTTAACAGGGAAATATTCAACCCTTTCAGCTTCTAAAACCCCTGCCAAATCATAATTCTGCATATCTGAACAACTCTTTCTTTTTTCTTCTCTAAACCATTTATTTTTCCTGTTTCGGTAGCAGACATCATCACTAAGGGTAGATGAGTGCAGAATACTGTGTGCAGTAATGCTCTGAGAAAGGCAATGCAGGTAAGTCTGGCCAACACTCAAGTGAATATGGACGCATTCCAGACCTGGTAGGACAAGTTCATGTTGTAATAGTTGGTACAGATCTGGTCTGGGCTGATGCACAGTCAATCAACCAATTAAGACATACAGCAGCTTTGTATAGGATCAGCCAAAAGCACTGTAACGTACTGTGTCAGCTTGCTGGTGGCTTGTACCAGCTGCTGGGTGAGCTCGGAGGTATGAGGCTCCTTGGTGTTCATGATGAACGACAGCATGGTGGCCCTGAACAACTTTTAACATATTTTCAGAATATCTAACTCAAAAGGCTGAATTAAAAAAAAATACCAAAATTGTTTGTGTGTAAAAGTATACAATATTTTACATATACATTTTACCTCAAAAAAGCGGTACAGGGAAAAAAGAAGGCTTACTAAAAATACATATGGAGGCTAGAAAGATGGCTCAGCAGGTACTTGTTATTCTTGCAGAGGACCTGGGTTCAGTTCTAAGCACCCACACAGGGTCTAACAACTGTCCATTACTCCAATTCCAGAGGATTCGACACCTTCCTCTGGCTTCCATGGGCACTCACTGTACGTGGTACCCAGACACATGTGCAGATGAAGCATCCATATACATTTTTTAAAAGCTATAAATGTTTCTTTAAAATAAAACAATTTAAAAAGTGTATTTGTGCCGGGCGATGGTGGCGCACGCCTGTAGTCCCAGCACTCTGGGAGGCAGAGGCAAGCGAATTTCTGAGTTCAAGGCCAGCCTGGTCTTCTGAGTGAGTTCCAGAACAGCCAAGGGCTACACAGAGAAACCCTGTCTCAAGAAAACCAAATCCAAAAAACTAAAAGACCAAAACCAAAACAAAAAAACCCCCAACCAAACAACAAACAACAACAACAAACCCAACAAAACCCAAAACAAACAAAAAAAGTGTATTTGCTAGGTGTGGCAGTGCACACCTATAATCTTAATACTGAAACAGGGAGACTGGCAAAAGTCCGAAGTCAGCCTGTCCTATATAGTAAGTTCTAGGCCAGACAAGGTTAAATAGAATGACCCAGTCTCAAACATACAAACTATATATACATAAATGGATGTATGTGTACACACACAACTAATAAAACACAACTCAATTTTATTCATATATAAACATAACAAAACAGCCCTATCCCTCCCTAAGGAGCTGTAGTTAATGGTTGCTGAGGGAAGGGATTCATTCTCAGCGATGTGGTCAATAATAAGTTGCCTTTGCTCAAGTAAATAACCCCACCATCCCTATTCATTCAGGAAACTATAGTTGAGCATAAAGGACCAAGGGATGAAAGGCAAAAAAGTCGGAGGGACTTGTTAGAAACAAGGGAAACACAGGAAAAGGTAGTATGACGATCATTGCCAAGCTGCATTGTAGATTTCTGTGTGTATCAAACCATAATAGATTTAATAATACTCATTTGTTTTTTGATTGGTTTGGTTTTTTGTTTGTTGTTTTGTTGGTTTTTTTTTTTTTTAGACAGTTACACTAAGTAGCTCTGGCTTTATGGAGCAGGCTAGCCTCAAATTTAAGAGATCTGCTTATCTCTGTGTCCCTCAGTCCCAAGTGATGGAATTAAAGGTATGAGCCACTACAACTCCCTCCCCTCCCACACATAGAACTGAAGGTGAATCAGACTTCACACATGCTAAGTGGGCTCTGCTACTTATACACCCAGTCTTTAAACCTTCCTTACTAATTTAAAACCCTTGAATTCAGGTAAAGGAACAAAGAAATAGTCTCAAATCATTCTCCAAGGCACAAACACTATTTTGTGATATTCAGCCTTTCGCCAAATTGTTACTTTAAGCTTAAAACATTCAAGTTGTAGACAGTATAAAGTAACACTTATAGGTAGGCAAGATGGCTCAGCAGATAAATGCACTTGTTGCAGACCTAAATTCCATCACAGAGGAAGATAACCAACTCCCCACAAGCTGTCCTCTCTGATTTGCATGTTCATACAAAATAAACATTTTAAAAACCACTTATAGATGAAAAATCACCAACACACCATTACATCAAAAAAATGATATATTGATCTATATCTTAAGTTTTACAAGACCAGGAAAGGAAAACTAAATAATAATCTTACTATTGACCCTCTTCAGAGAGGCTTAACCTGGCAAAATTTCTCTAAAGCAATTAGGTTTTATCAGCTTCAAAACATGGATGTCAAGTAAGGGATAGTACCTCACACCTATAATCACAACACTTGAGAGCCTGATGCAGGTGTGCTGTTGTGAAGTCAAGGTCAGCCTTACAGCCTTAGCTACAGTGTGATACTATTTCAAAAAGAAATAAAGCCATGAGACGGCCGCCTGTAATCCCAGCACTTGGGAAGCAGAGGCAGGTAGATTTCTGAGTTCAAGGCCAGCCTGGTCTACAGAGTGAGTTCCAGGGCAGCCAGGGCTACACAGAGAAACCCTGTCTCGAAATACCAAAAAAAAAAAAAAGAAATAAAGCCATGAATACTTGGCTGGGAATCTGCCAGAGATAAAACAGTATACAAAGAAATTCACAGCAACAGTGTCTATTCTAGCCTCCCCCAACATCACATAAAAGATGCGTGGTTAATCATTATGAAATGGAATTATAAAGCCACTCAAAAGAATGTTAGTCAGTAGATAGCTATGGTCCACCCCAGTAATCCTAGTATTCAGGAGGGAGAGGTAGGAAGAACATTACTTGGACTACTTAACAAGCTCCAGTTTAAAATAAAAGGGAGGGAGGGATGTCTTTGAAGATGTGCCTTGCAGCACAGTATCTGGGTTCAATCCTCTGCACTTGTATAAAAACCAGCTATCAGCGATGGTGGGGCTGGAGAATTCATTCTTACAGGGGACCCAGTTTCAGTTTCATCCACATGGCAGCTCACAACCATCTGTAACTCTTGTTTTAGAGGACCTGGCACTCTCTTCTTACCTCCTTGAGAACCAGGCACTTGTGCAGTGTACAGACAAACATACACGCAAGCAAAACACCTTTATAAATAAGACCAAATAGATAAACCTAAACAAACAAAAAACTGGACCAGTAGGATGGCTGTGGCTTAGCACCAAACCTGCCTCCCCGAGTTCAATCCCTGGAACCCACATGGTAAAAGAAAAGAACCTACTCAATCAATTCTGTAATGTGTCCTGACCTTCATGTCTACAGAACAGCAAGCACTTACCCACCTCCTCATAACAACAAAAGACCTGTAACTGAAATATTTTAAACAAACAACTAAGAGTCAGGCATGATCATACATTGCAGTAATCCCAGCACTTTTGAGGTGGAAGTGGGATACTAGAAATTTATAATCAGCTGTGGCTTCAGGAGACCTTGTCTCAAAACTCCAGTGTTAACTCTCCCCACCTCAATTCAGTCTCTTGCATTTGTTATTAAAAACATCCTTAATTAAATAACTTTAAAATATAGTGAAATAGCTATTTTCAAATTGTAGAGGAGCTGTGGAGTCTTAATTCAAAATCAAAGTCCACCGCTTATATGCTGACGGTTATGCCAAGCTGGAAGCCAGTAAGCTCCATGGAAACCAATTTAGGAGAGTTAGGAATCAAGTAACAAGGGACACTACCACGTAAATAATCAAAGCAACCATTTATTTTGATTTAAACTACTTCTAAGATTATCCACACTTTATAGATTTTGGCTGTTTTGTTTTGAGACAGGCTTCTATGTATCCCAGGTTGGCCTCAAACTAGCTCTTCAGCTGAGTATATATGACCTTGAAGTCTGATCCTCTTGCCTCTTCCTCTCCTGTGCTTTAATTATAGGTAAAGACCACCCAACCTGGCCTAAATCCAGGATGAGTTAAGCACTTTACCAACTGACCTATATTTCTAGAGCACCCTTCCACCCTTTAAGGTCTAAAGCAAAATACAACTAATTAACTAATTCACGTTGTCACTTAATAAGAACACATTTAAAATACGAATTTTAAACTAAAGGAACAAAGTGTTCTGCAGCGACACTCTAACTCACTTCAGTGGGTGCATCATGTCCTCGCCTCTTCTTCTGCCATTCCGACTTCTGCTCTGATTGCCCATGAAGCCAAACAATCCTCCACCAAAGATATGTGAGAAAATGTCATCCATGCCGCCGCCTCCGCCGCTACCTTCCCGCAGGCCTTGCTCTCCATACCTGTCATACAGCTCTCGCTTCTCGGGATTTGACAATACTTCATATGCAAAACTTATTTCTTTAAACTATAAAGTAAAAGTAAGAGTAAAAACAATTGGGTTTTTAAGTGCAAGAATGTGAGAAAGGCTTCAGAAATCCAAAAGCCACTTAACCCCAATAAAAAGCTTTGAGTTTCACTTAGTTTCCTTTTGGTCCTCTTTCTCACCTATTGCTAAAAATCTTAGAATTCTCATTGTAAAACTAAACAGTCCTCTGAAAGTTAGCATTATCGTTACTGTATATGATATGAGTGTGGGAGCATGTATAGAGGTCAAAGGACAACCTTCTCTCCTTCCACTGTGGATCAAGCTCAGGTGGTCAGGCTTCAGGTGGCAAAGACTTGCAACACTGAGCTATCTGAAAAGCTATAATTTTTCTTATCTTTCAAGAATATTACAAGCATTAGGTTTTACGATGGTCATTTTCAAGTAAGTTAAAATAATATCAAAAGTTTCACTCAGTAGGCATAAATGGACTTTTCCTGACATCATTCCTTTCTAGGAGAGTGATATATTTTAAATTTCAGTTTAAAACTAAAACTCCAAGAATAAAACTCAAGTAACTTACTTTATCTCCAGCATTTGGATTCTTATCAGGGTGGTATTCTTTGGCTAACTTTCGGTATGCCTTCAAAAAAGATTTTGGAAAAGAGTTATACACAGCAAACAATTTAAGATACTCACTTTTCTGAGAAGCAATGTTCTAAAGTTACAGTCTTTCAAAAAATGTCACTTTCTATTTAACATTTTCCACTTCAGCACTGTTTACTTGTTAATAATGTACCCAAATGTTAGTAAAGAAAAAAATACAAAGAAAACAACAAAGAAAAAGGGAGTGAAACATTGTTTTCTTTCTTTCTTTAAACTATTATCAAATGTCTTTGATGGCTAGTAACCAGACCAAGGAGACCACAATAACCAAACAAATTTTAGACTGAGTGACTACATTTTACAGAAACTCAAGCACTACTACAAATTAAGCAAAGGATACTGCTACCAAGTATCTCTCCCCATGCCGGCTGGCTGCTCTGCCTGCCCTCTAACAGGAAAACACCCAGGAGGTCCTAAGTGATGTTTTATTAGCACACGGTTGGCTAACTGGGGTCCTAGGTGGTGGTGAAGCTACATACTTTCAATTAAGTTATGTGGGTAAGCACCATTTAAGTCTTCACACAGACTCATGAATTATATAACACAGTCTACCATTTCCGGTAGGGTAACAGGAAGTCTTTTTTCTTTGGACTTTACCAGTCCCAGTACTTACGGGACATTCTTATTTTTCTCAGTTTACAAATTCAGATTGGATACCGACAGCCAGAGAAGAGGCCGAGAGACTTTATTAATACCTTAAGTCCCGAGATGATTTTGTATTACTACAAAGGACAACAATGAGATCTGTCTTATTTTTAGTGAGTGCACACTCAGGTGTTTGGCTGGGACACACGACTCATCCCTGAAGCGGCCACGGAGTATTTAGATCTCCAGCCCACAAAACAATGCTTCTAAACAGACCCACGCCGCTCCGGCAGCCCGGCGAGGGAAGCAGAGGGAGGAGCCTGTTCAGCCCTGGAGGCTGCGGCCCTCAGCCCCACACCGGCGCCGGCGGTCAGCTCCTCCCCGGCCCGGCGGCGCGAGCACCGCGGTCCGACCTGTTTTTCCGGGTGGCCCGGGGCGCCGAGCTGGCGGGCGGGCTGCGTCTGCGCAGGGCCGGCGGGCGGAGGCCCAAGGTCAGCCGAGCCGACTGCGCCCCCGCCGCTGCCGCGCCTCAGCCCGGCTCAGGCCGCCCCGACCGCGCAGGCCCCGCGCCCTCGCCCCGCCCGCCGGCCGGCTCGCTCCAGTACCTTCTTCAGCTCGTTCTCGCTGGCGCCGGGAGGGACGCCCAGGATGTCGTACAGCTTCGTGTCGGCCACGTTCGCCATGGCGGCCTGCCGGGCAGCACTCGCAAGCAGGCGGCGGAGCGGAAGGAGCGCGACCCGGACCACGAGCGGCGGCGGCGCAGGCCGAGGAGACGGCGCGGGGAGGCGGGAGGGGCTGAACTTTGACCCGGCGCAGCGCCATGACGTTGCCACAAGGCCCCGCCTCCGGGGCCGGGCGGGGCGGGGCGGTTGGGCGGTGGGCGCCGGTGTGCGGCAGGTAGGGGTCTTTCCGGACGCGGGTCGGAGACGCACGAGCGTCCGCCGAGTAGAGGGGAGCGGTGGGCGGCGTTCCTAAGGAACTCTCGGTGCGGCTGAGGCCTGAGGGAAAGAAGCCGGTGTGGAATTCTCCTGGGGTGCTCCCCCCGGGGCCGCGATGAAAAACAGCACGTGGGTGTGAGTGCGTGAGGTTCCCAAATAGCGTATTACACCCCTAATAAATAATAATAATAGTTTTACACCCCTGATAAATGTGTTTTATCAACGCCTTCACTAACTCATTTCATCTCCTTAACTTCCCCCTCAGCACCTCTGCGTGGGGAAACAATTTCATTCATAAATACTCAGATTTATACCTGGCAGACGACGGGCTTTTAAAGGCAGAGCCATCCTGTCGCTTCGAAGGAAAGGACAGATCTTTTTACACATTCCCCGTTGCTTTGGAGGCATCCAGATAAACCAAAGTCACCCTGTTCCACCGGGATCATGTGTTCAAGTGTCTCACTTGACAGCTTTAAAATTAGCTAACGCCAAAGGTTTGGTTGGCATAAGGCAGTATGGCAGCATGCCGGCACTTGGTGGTGACTGTCAGTCGATTTTTCGTTTGCTTTAGCTCAAAAGATTTCAGTGCTTCTCCCACGTGCCAAGATGTACAGCTTGCCTTCTAACTGGTTTTCCCATGGTAAAACACTTCTGGTCAGTTGAAACCTGAATTGGGAAACAAATGCTCACTGACCATAAGTCTTGTCAGTGGAGGTGATTACTCCTCTCTTGTCTGTCATTCTTCCTGGCCGAGTTGTGGAGGTCCTTCACTGCCATGCTAAGATTTCTGAAAGTTAACCTGAAAGCTCTGAGGAGTCTCATGAGAAGTTACATGCTCCTGCTACAATTCAAAATGCCCCTTCACCTGTAATGTTTTTTCTTTTTTTCCTTTTCTTCTTTTTCCTTTTGTTCTCTCTCTCTCTCTCTCTCTCTCTCTCTCTCTCTCTTTCTTTCTTTTTTTTTTTTTTTTTTTTTTGTTTTTTGTTTTTTTGAAACAGGGTTTCTCTGGAATACACTCTGTAAACCAGGCTGGCCCCGAACTCAGAAATCCGCCTGCCTCTGCCTCCCAAGTGCTGGGATTAAAGGTGTGTGCCATCACCGCCTAGCTTGTAATATTTTCTTTGATTCCTAACCTGGTGAACCTTTCTGTCTTATCTGAGACCCCACTGTGCTCATTTTCCTGATAAGTATGATTTATGGTATGAATGCTGTTCTCACATGTGAGTCAAAATTAATAGGATATAGATGATGTACCTGGTTTTGAGGACTTATTTGGAGGGTCTAATAGGGGACCACAGCTATTCTATACCCTTGGCCAAAGACTAGCCTCTCTTTTTGATTAAATATCCAGTTTCAGGAAGGGACATCCATAGAGCATTGAAGAGGAAAGTGAGCACTCAGCCACACACCTAGATCAGCCAAAACAGCCCTGGTGACAGATGTTGAAGTCAGATCATCCTCACTTCTGGCTTTGATTTTTACACAGACCCCCAAAAAATTCAAGAGTGTGAGTCCTATTACCATTGGAAGGGATTTCACTCTCTCTTGCACTGCTGTGAACTGCTACTTCCCCACTTAGCAATTTGAGATGTTCCTACCAGTGAAAGGTTGTGAAATTAGATTGTATCTTTTAACAGTGAGCTGTGCAATTTACTTTTCTGAGGTTATTTCCTCAGTGCAAGATGGTATTTTTGATGGTATTTATGGTCTGGGGATGTAGCTTAGTTGGTAGAATGCTTGTGTAGACTACACCAAGGCCCTGGGTTCAGCCTCTAGAAAAAGGAGAAGAAAAGATAGAAAAGCAAAAGGGAACTTTTCATTCAACTACTCTTAATTTTTTATTTAGGCTGTCCTTTGGTTTTGTAATAAATCAATGAATAAACTGGCTTTTCCAGGCCCTGATTCTACCCCCATAACTACATACATGCAGTGTGGCAGCTCACACCAGTGCTTGGGATGAGGAGACAGAGTAGGAGTATAGCTTTGCTTTTGACCTAGGCTATATTTGTTGTTTTTATTCATTGGAATATCTGGCTTCCCTGAGCTTCATTGGTGTGATTAATGTTCCTCAGTCCCTTCTCATGGTCTCATATGCTTGCTAATTAGTTCCATTTCTCTTTCACCTTTTCAGTCAGTTTCTGCTGCAAGGAAAGGAAGTACCTGTGTGTAATTATTATTTTTATCTCATTTCTGTCCATAAGCAGTTGAAAAGAACAGAATTTCCCCCTTGGTCTCACTTTTAGTTTAGTTTATCTTTTTTTTTTCCTTTTGTTTTCTTGTAAGGGGGAAAAAGTCTCCACTTGATTAAGTTATAGCTTATGATATTCTGGAAATTCCCTCAGCTTTGTCTTAATTTATTACTTGCCTTTAAACTATCTTTGATTTTTTTTGGTATTTATTTATTTATTTATTTATAATATTCTGTTCATTTCTGAGTTGTAATTGTAGTCAGCACTTTGCTAATTTTGTAGGGCCACAAGTTATTTCAGAACAGCTCTGTGCGTCATCTGACACATGTTGTCATTCCTGACAGCAGGAGCCTGAGGTAAGCCTGTGCCAGTGTGAGCATTGTAGCACCTCACACATCTTCTGAGGTTTTGAGATACTTCATTTATTTTAGCTCTATTATGTAGCTAATGCCAGGAAGGAAGAAACACCTGCATCTCATTTCATAGCTAAGGATCATAAAATGCTGAGTCACAGTGCATCTGAGGGCTGTTCTCATTAGGCAAATAATTTAGTTTGAAGTTAAAGTGGTTTCAGATTTCTTCCAAGCTTGTACTGTTGCTCAATTCCTTTATTTTTGAATCCATATGCTTGCGATTGAGTGTTATTGGGTTGGAATAAAGGAGATTGATTGGTAGGGACTAGGGAAGGAGTGTATGTTGTATTCTGCAGGCCGTTCCTGTTCACAGGTAACTAAATGGAGAAATGAGCAGCTGATTGTTTTAGACAATCCTCTATGTGTCATTCAAGCTACTCAGAAAGTTTTGCTTCCTTCCTTTCTAAACTTTAAAAGCATTTTTTCAAGGTTAACCATTTGGTATTGGATAAGAAGTTGGTTTTCTCTTCCCTAAGGAAGACTGTTTTCTCCCTCAGTATTCCTCCCTTGCCTGGGGTTCTTTGTGTAGGTTGAGGCCTTAAGGACTTTCCCCCATCCACTTCACCCTATTTTGTTGAGTTTTTTTTTTTTCCTGTCTTTTAAAAATTTTTTATTTAGTTAGTTAGTTTATGTGAGTACACTGTCTTTGTCTTCAGACACACCAGAAGAGGGCATCGGATCCCATTACAAATGGTTGTGAACCACCATGTGGTTGCTGGGAATTGAACCCAGGAACTCAGGAAGAGCAGTCAGTGCTCTTAACCTCTGAGCCATCTTTCCAGCCCATAAACTCTTTTTTAAAAACCCAAAACAATAAAAAGGTCCAGGTTAGAAATGATTTGGACTAATGAAGAGTTGAAGAATGCTTAGATTCTGGGCATATTTTGAACTTACGATGGAAATGAGGGCAAGGCAGAAATAAACATTCATTTAACTTACTAATCTAGCCATGTTGTGACTCAGGCCTTTAATTCCACTAATGAGGTGATAGGTAGGAGGATTGCTATTAGCTTAAGCTACAGAGGAAGAGCCGGTCTCAAAAAACAAAAAAACCCAACCCACTGCTACCATACAAATAAATTGTGTTAAATTGTTTCTCTTGTTTCTGTGATTACAAAACAACCACAAAAGCACCATAAGGGAGATGGGGTCAATTTTGGCTCATAATTTGAGACTACAGTTCATTGTGACAGAGAAGTTAATGCAACAGTAACTTGAGTTGATCACATTGGATCCATAGTCAAAAAGCAGAGATCTCCTGGTGATGGTGGTATCTACCTTTAATCCCAGCATTTGAGAGGCAGAGGAAGCTAGATCTCTGTGTTGAAGTCAGACTGGTCTACAGAGTAAGTTCCAGAACTGCCAGGGCTATATACAGAGAATCTGTTTCTCTCTCTCTCTCTCTCTCTCTCTCTCTCTCTCTTCTCTCTCTCTCTCTCTCTCTCTTTCTCTCTTTCTGTCTCTCTCCCTCTGTGTGTGTGTGTTTATATTTGCATGCAAGTCATGGCCCATATGTGGAATGCTGAGGACACACCTTATAGTAGTATGTTTTCTTCCACCACGTGGGTCTTTGAGTTTGAACTTAGGTTGTCAGACTTTGTGGCAAGCACCTTAACCTGCTCACTCATCTCACATTTCCTCTGTCTTCATTTTATATAGTCCAGAATCCTAGCCAGGAAATGATGCCACCCACAGTGAGTAGGTCTTCCCTCCTCAATTAATCTAATGCTCAGAAGCCCAATTCTAACTCTCAGATAGACTATTAACACTACCTATCAGATAAATCAATTACTAACATTCAGATTATGCTTAAGAAGAAATATTTTTTTTAAGATTTATTTAGTATATGTAAGTACACTGTAGCTGTCTTCAAATACCCCAGAAGAGGGCCTCAGATCTCATTACAGATGGTTGTGAGCCTCCTTGTGGTTGCTGGGATTTTACTCAGGACCTTTGGAAGAACAGTCAGTGCTCTTAACCACTGAGCCATCTCTCCAGCCCAAGAAATATTTTTAAAGTTTAAAATATAATCTACTAGCAGGGCAATTGTATATGTTTATGAGGTACATACAATATGATGGTTTCATGTGAATATTTTATCAAGTGATTATACTAAGCTAATTAGCATATCCACCACCTCACAAACATTGTTTTGTGGTATAAACACTTAAAACCTACCTTGGGCAGGGGGAATGCAGATGCTGGAGAGATGGCCCAGTGGTTAAAAGCACTGACTGCTCTTCCAAAGGTCCTGAGTTAAATCCCAGCAACCACATGGTGGCTCAAAACCATCTGTATTGTGATCTGATGCCCTCTTCTGGTATATCTGAAGACAGCGACAGTCTACTCATATACATAAAATAAGTAAATAATTCTTTTTTTAAAAAAAGTTAAAACTCTTTCTCCTAAAAAAAAAAAAAAAAAAATGAAAAAAAAGAAAAAAAAAACTGGGCTGGAGAGATGGCTCAGTGGTTAAGAGCACTGACTGCTCTTTGAGAGGGCCTGAGTTCAATTCCCAGCAACCACATGGTGGCTCACAACCATCTGTAATGGAATCTGATGCTCTCTTCTGGTGTGTCTGAAGACAGCTACAGTGTACTCATAAAAAAAAAAAATCAATCTTTAAAAAAAAAACTATCTTGGATGTATTTAGTATACTCAAAGTAAGTAAACAAAATTAAATATTTTTTTTTCTTGCTTTTAAAAAAATTTGCATAGCCTTGGCTGATTTAGAACTTGCTCTGAAGACCAGACTGGCTTCAAACTCACAGAGATCCTCCTGCCTCCGCCTCCCAAGTGCTGAGATTAAAGGTGTGTGTCACCACTGTACACCTATAAAACCTATACGTTTAAAAATTTTGAAACAAATAATTGTCTTAGTGTTACTATTGCTGTGATGAAACACCATGACCAAAAGAAACTGTGGCTTCGTCTTCCACATCACAGTTCACCATCTGTGATGATGAACTCACATCATCTGAGGAACTCAGGACAGGAAATCAAGTAGGGCAGGAGGCAGGAGCTGATGCAGAGACCATGGAGGAGTGCTGCTTACTGGCTTGCTTCTCATGGTTTACTCAGCCTGCTTTCTCGTAGAAACCAGGACCACCAGTCCAGGGATGGCATTGAGGGGAGCCCACGGTGGGCTGGGCCTTCCACCATTGATTACTTATTAAGAAATGCCAAAAAAAAAAAAGTATAAGCCGGGCAGTGGTGGTACACGCCTGTAATCTCAGCACTCTGGGAGGCAGAGGCAGGCAGATTTCTGAGTTCGAGGCCAGCCTGGTCTACAGAGTGAGTTCCAGGACAGCCAGGGCTACACAGAAAACCCTGTCTCGAAAAAACCAAATCCAACAACAACAACAACAACAACAACAACAAAGCCATATGGGCTTGCCTAGGGCTGGATCTTTTTTGTTTGTTTCTTTTTGTTTTTGTTTTTTGTTTTTTTTTTAAGACAGGGTTTCTCTGTGTAGCCCTGGCTGTCCTGGAACTCACTCTGTAGACCAGGCTGGCCTCGAACTCAGAAATCCACCTGCCTCTGCCTCCTGAGTGCTGGTTAAAGGCGTGCGCCACCACCGCTCGCCTCTAGGGCTGGACCTTATGGAGGCATTTTCTCTACTGACATTCCCTCTTTTCAGATAACTCTAGCTTGTGTAAAGTTGACTTAAAACTAGCCAGCAGGATAAAATTTTAGAATTTTGAGATAGGACCTGCTGTGTAGCCTTGGATGGCCTGAAACTTTGCATGTAGCTCAAGCTTTCGGAGGCCTCTGCTCTTGAGTCACTGAGCCTGTTGAGTCTGGGATGACCCTAAGAGAAGCACTGCTGTTACTTCACCCTGTGCTGTGGACCAAGTGATGTTGGTAATTCAGTCCAAAAGGAATGTCTCTCAAAAGTTTAAAGGGCGGGATAAAAAGTAAGTGTGGATAATGAAGAGGAAGAGGACGAGTAAGGGGAGGAGCCAGGATGAGGGGGAGCCAGGAGCCTACCATGGGAGGCAGCTTGTTGAGCTGTGTGTGCCTGCTCTGTGGGGCTTGTTGGACCTTTTTGAATCTGCTGGTGCAGAAATAGCATTGTTCCTGGAGACAGGCACCTCTGTTGGCAGCAGTCAGGAAGTCTAGCCTTCTTTGTTTTGCCCTTGGAATTAAAGAAGTTAGGCCTGCTTTTCACTGCTGCAGATAGACACTGCAGTGCTAAATTGAGCCAAGGTCATGTCTTATAATGAGCACTATTTTTTTTCCCAAGAAGAGAATCCTCAGTAAGAAATATAGTAATATCTGAGGAGTGAAGTCCCTTAGTGTATTAAAAAAATGTGCTGATCACTTTAGTCCTGCTTATTATACTTTTCTGCTGGGTGTTTTAGGCCATGTAAGCGACCAAAATTAATTACTTTCTTTTAACAGAGAAGGCTAGTAGAAGTTCTGGTCCTCAGGGTCTCTTGGGCTTGGAAGAAACCTCTGGCTCTTCTAGCCTTTCTTTGCCAGTTGTTCTGTCCATGTGAGGATAACTCAGATGCTTGCTTTACATGGAAGGAAGTATGGAATAAAGGTTTCCTCTCTTGACCTTTTTTATAGATTGGATACTGCTTAGAATTCACCAGGTAGTGTCTCCATGCCCTTCCTGGATAGGAAACAGGTGATGCCCATTGTTACAGACTATTTCAAGATATGCCCCACACAGTTCCCTGGGATCTAGTTGACCTTGGAGGGGGGAAAGGTTCTTCCTTTTAATCTCTTTTACCATATTAGGATAGACCTCCAAATATGGTTATTGAGCACCTAGAAGGTAAGTTACAACACTCTGATGTGTTAACTATTGCCTAATATTTTAAAAACCACACATTTCTAAATAGTTCAAAGAGACACATATTTTAGCCAATTCTTATAATGGTTGATTTTTGACTTTAAAATCTTTAATACTGGGCTGGTGCAGCACACACTTTTAATTCCAACACTTGGGAGGCAGAGGCAAGCAGATCTCTAAGTTTGGGGCCAGTCTGGTCTACAGAGTGAGTTCAGGATAGCCAGGGATATACAGAGAAACCCTGTCTTGAAAAACAAACAACTCCCAAACAAAATAAAAAATTACAGCCCCCCCAAAGCAAACAAATAAAAGTGGAGGAGGGGCTGAGAGATGGTGTAGGGGTGAACTGGACCCACATGTGCTGTCCACGTGTGTTAAATGCCAAAGAACATTTTAACTTGAAATATTTTTAGGTTTATTTTATATGTATGTGCGTTTTGTCTGTACATGTGTGTGTCCTCCATGAGCATGTCTACAGAGGGTTGTGAGCCACCATGTGAATGCTGGGAATGGAACCCAGGTCCTCTGCAAGTACAACAACTGTTCTTAATCCCCGCGCCATCTTTCCAGTGCCAAGAACAAATTACGTGTTTAAAAACAATTTGATACCAAAGGTAAGTCTGACTGGTGAACTGATCATTTCTTTTTTTGTTTCTGTTGTTGTTTTTGTTTGTTTTTCAAGACAGAGTCTCTCTGTATAGCCTGCCTCCAGTATTAATGACTAAGAAATGATCATAAGCTGGAGAAATGGCTCAGCAGATAAAAGTCCTCTTCCAGGGGACTCAGGTTCAATTCCCAACACCCACGTGGCAGCTCACGATTGTCCATAACTCCAAGATCTCACACAGACAGACATACATACAGGCAAAACACCAATGGGCATAAAATAAAAATAAGTTATAAAAAGCAAAACAAAACAAAGGTCATGAGGTCAGGGATGACAAGGCAGAGGAATTCTTCTCCTTTCTGTTTCACGTATTGCAACATGTGCCTTTCCTTCTCTACCTGCTGTAAGTCCATCTTCAGTTTTAAAAGTCCAAACAGGAAGCAAGCATAATAAGCCCTCTGGTGATATTTATTTATTTACTTATTTATTGGAATATCTTCACTGGGAAAAACTTCTTAGAATTTGCCACACGTAAACTGGGTTTAAGTTCCTTTAATCTAGAGATACCTGTGCACATGCTGTTAGACCGTGAGCCTTTGTAAATTCTCTGGTAAATCATGTAGAAAACACAAGACAGTATTTCTGCAGTACACGGTGTCAACTGTTATTACTATGCTGTTGGCTTTGAATGAGTATATGTAACAGATACATAGCAAAACATTTACAACCTCTTGTAAAAATCAACCAAGGAAACCATGTTAAAACTATTACATTTGGAATTGTTGGTCAAGAAATTTGTAGGCTGAAAGTCCTTTCTGTTTTTTTCCGTGGATGAGCATACCATTAGCTGCCTTTCTGAAACATGTCTATATCATGAGATAAATAATAACCTATGCTGGAAATAATCTGTTTGCTGACCTTAAAGGTACAATGCCTTTACTCTTGGGTGGTTTTATTCATTCCCTTGCCATAGAATTGGGACCAGCCTGACCCAAGGCAAGGGTTTTAGAGAACATTTTGAAACAAACATGTTTGATTGAGCCAAATCCCGTATCCAGAGCCAGCTTCTCAGTAATCTTTTGTTGTTGTTGTTGTTGTTTGTTTGTTTGTTTGTTGGATTTTTTTTTTTTGAGACAGGGTTTCTCTGTATAGCCCTGGCTGTCCTGGAACTCACTCTGTAGACCAGGCTGGCCTCGAACTCAGAAATCCGCCTGCCTCTGCCTCCCAGAGTGCTGGGATTACAGGCGTGCGCCACCACCGCCTGGCTGCTTCTTAGTAATCTTAAACAGTGATTGATAATTTGCTAATATAATATATATAGAAAAAGCATTTGTTTTTATGTAAAAGTGAACTCAATGGTTTAAAAGCCAGACATCCTAAAGAACCCAGAAACTAACGTGGAGGCCAAGGAGAAAGATCAGGTTAGGACCCAGCATAGCTTTAAACTACTGAGGGGCCGGACTTGAACTGAAAATTGGCTGGGCCACTTTGCAGTGGGGCTCCTGACCTGGTAACTAGGAAAGCTGCTCAGATGCCTCGGGTCTCTCATGGGGTAAAATGAGTCTGAGATCTGTGAGGACATGGCTGCTGTACTCCTGGCATAACGTTTGCTCCAGCAGTCCTATTTGGCGCCTCAGTACAGATAATGTTTTATTGTGTCATACCTGGGATAATGAAAAACCATCAGCAACCACATGGACCAGAACTGTCTTGTTGTGGGCAGGAACTAGTGAGACCTCCATGAGAGAAGAGATCTATGGAGTAGCAGCAGTTCAGTGGTAAGACATAGTGTAGACTTAAGAAGTTGAGGAAGAGCCAGGTGGTGGTGGCGCACGCCTGTAATCCCAGCACTCTGGGAGGCAGAGGCAGGCGGATTTCTGAGTTCGAGGCCAGCCTGGTCTACAGAGTGAGTTCCGGGACAGCCAGGCTATACAGAGAAACCCTGTCTCGAAAAAACCAAACCAAACCAAATCAAAAAAAAAAAAAAAAAAAAAAAAAAGTTGAGGAAGTTAAAGGGCAGATTGTACGGGTGGTTCTGATGCTAAGGTCCTGTTCCCTCATTGGTTCTTGATCTGTCAGTAAAGAAGCCATGGGCCAATTGCTGGGTGGAAGGAATAGGTGAGACTTCTGGGTCCCTGGAGGAAAAGGGAGAGACAGAAAGAGAGGACGGAATTTGCCATGATTTGGAGAGAGAAAGGCCAAAGTCTCAGGAGGAGTGGCAGCCTCTGCTCCTACAGATGGGTGGTCAGAGATGTAACCAAACAATGAAGTTTAAGGCAAGTGGGAGGTGTGGGGATAAGAATATTTTATAATATCTTAATATTTGGCAAGATTTTCCAGGCTAAAGATAGTAGCACCCAACAGTTGTGTCCAAAGGCAAGTTGAAAATAAACAACTGTGTGTCTTTGATCCGAGGATTCAAGGGAAACTGGGTGGGGCTGGTAGTGTGACCCATTCCTGGAGCTTAGGCAGGGTAGCAAAAGCTACACGCAACAGTGGATATATTATGGCGGGGGGGGGGGGGGAGGCAGGGTGGGAAGAAGTTCTGTTGAAGTTTGATAAATAGGGGCTTATTTGTCAGATCATATCTGAGAGAGGATCCCAGGAATTACTTTAGAAGTTTAAGCTTAGTAAAAGCTGATATGCAGAATGGTGAAGCAACGGGGGGGGGGGGGGGGGGGGGGGAACAAGGAGGGGTAGAGGGAAAAGGAGGCCTGATGATGGGGAACCTCTGACCATTTGCCAACTGTACTGGCTAGTTTTGTGTGTCAACTTGACACAGGCTGGAGTTATCACAGAGAAAGGAGTTTCAGTTGGGGAAGTGCCTCCATGAGATCCAACTGTGAGGCATTTTCTCAATTAGTGATCAAGGGGGAGGTTCCCTTGTAGGTGGTACCATCGCTGGGCTGGCATTCTTGGGTTCTATAAGAGAACAGGCTGAACAAGCCAGGGGAAGCAAGCCAGTAAGGGACATCTCTCCATGACCTCTGCATCAGCTCTTGCTTCCTAACCTGCTTGAGTTCCAGTCCTGACTTCCTTTAGTGATGAACAGCAATGCAGAAGTGTAAGCTCAATAAACCCTTTCCTCCCCAACTTGCTTCTTGGTCATGATGTTTGTGCAGGAATAGAAACCCTAAGACACTAACTCATTCTGGAACCTTGTTTAGTACCCGTGAGGTTGCAGGTTTGAACATGCCCAACTTAGTATAGCAGTTTCAGTTGTGGAGGGGAGGGAATATTGGGGGTAGACCAAGTCCAGCTTGAGACACAAGTGTTTGATTTTTTTTTTTTTTTTGAGACAGACCAAAGGTCTGTCTTTAGGAATAGAAGGCTGTTGTACATGTTGTAGGTCAAAATGTCAGAATGTGTTAGGCTAGTTTCCTACATTGAGGAATGCCCGAAATTTAGAAGTTTCTGATAGTTTCTCAGGGGTCCTGGAGGAAATATTGGGAAGAACAATCGACCCCCTCCAGGATCTGAAAGGAAATTAAAATCCCAGGGTCTTGTTGGGGATTCCCAGACCTTTAGCCGTACAGAGCCATATTGGGGCAGTCATGCACATGGTTTGAGTTTGACATTGATCAAGGACAATCCCTGGCTTCGGGCCGGAATCTGCCATTAGGACATAATAGAGAAGTAGGTTAAAGCAGGAATTTTTATTCTAGGGTGGAGCTCAGTGAAGGTTAAGCTCCTTGTTCCTCCAGGTCTAGGAATTCCTGAATTAAGCAGGTGATCCACCCAGCTGCCGGAGCAGTCAAGACAAGGACCTCCAAGAGAAGCTAGACAACTTCCACCGGAACTTAGCCCGGAGTCTGGGGGGAAGGGTTTGCCCAAACTGTTAAAAGGTCTGACTGCCATTAAAGTTTCCGGCCTTGATCAGTGAAACATTGTCTTGGCCCTCCTTCTTTTCACCCCTTCCCCATACATCCCTCAGCTTCTGTTCCAGCAACCCAGTTCGTAATAGCTGCAGGCAGCTATGGAATACAACATTTAGCCTATACCCATGCCTGTGGGAAAAGCCCATCATAACAGCAACAGGAGGATGCAGGAGTACTGCCCTATAGTAGCTGGTAGGGAGAAGGGGAAGGGCATGGCTTCACAGACTCAGAAACCGGTTTTCAAAACTGCTGGTTCCAGAACTAGTGAAGGGGTGGTGCAGGGGTCCAAAAAAATCTGCTCTTTTGGAATTCAATGTACAGCACATTTCCTAGAGCTGTGAACCTGCTTCATGCCCATGTTTTTTTGTGTAGGAAATTTTCTTTATTTAATTTACCCTTATACTGAGCATACAAGGCTTCTTTCTCCCACATAAGCACTGGTTGTCATTTGTTTTCTTTATTATAAACATTCTGACCAGCATGACCATTATAACCATCTCTGAGTCATTTTAATTTGCATTTTCCTAATGGCTAAAGATATAGAATATTTCTGATATTTTACTTACTCTGTGTTCAGTTTATTGACCCATTTATAGTCTTTTTGGGTGACTAATTTCCACAGATCTTTATGTTGACTTTGTTTGAGGTATAGCTGGCAAAGTTTTTTTTTTTTTAAAGATTTCTTTATTTTATCTATGTGACTACACTGTTGCTGCCTTCAGACACACCAGAAGATGCTATCAGAAGCCATTACAGAGGGTTACAGCCACCATGTAATTGTTGGGAATTTTTTTCAATAGACCCTTCACTCTGCTGCTTATAGTCTCTTTTGTCTTGTAAAAGCTATTTATTTGTTATATGTGCACATGCATGTCCTGACATACTTGTAGAAGTCAGAGGACAACTTTGTTGGTCCTACTTTCTCTCCTACTTCCCTCCAACTTTCAGGTGGGACAGTAGATCTTTGCCGGTAGGGCTATCTCCCTGCAGTTTGTCAGTTCTTAGGGCTATTTCCTGTGCTGTTGGGATTCTTTTTAGAAGGTCTCTGCCTAGACTTATATCTGGAATTGTTTTCTCATTTTCTCTATGTAAGTAAGTCACAGGGAGCAAACCTATAAACAATACTATTCCATGGTCTCTGCTTCAGTTCCTGCTTCCAGGTTCCTTCCTGAGTTCCCGCTCTGACTTTCTTTCATGATGGACTACCCCTGTAAGCTGAATAAACCTTTTTCTCCCCAAGTTGCTTTTGATCATAGTATTTATCACAACAATAGAAACATAACAAACAAAAGCCAACAGTATTTTGGGCTATTTTAGTCTCTTAACAAGGCAATTTATTATTTTTATAATTAAAAACATTATATGTAGGGGTATTTTGCCTGGTTGTATATCTGTGAACTGCCATATATGTGTCTGCAGAAGCCAAGAAGTGGGCATTCAGTTCCCCTAGAATTGGAGTTGTCACCTACCATGTGGCTTCTGGGACTCCAACCCAGGTCCTCGGGAAGAGCAGCCAGTGCTCTTTTTTTTTTTTTTTTAAAGATTTATTTATGTTATGAGTTATATATGTTATTTATGTTATGAGTTATTTATGTTATATATGAGTACATTGTAGCTATCTTCAGAGGGCATTGGATCCCATTACAGATAGTTGTGAGCCACCATGTGGTTGCTGGGAATTGAACTCGGGACCTCTGGAAGAACAGTCAGTACTCATAACCACTGAGCCATCTCTCCAGCCCGCAGCCAGTGTTCTTAACCACTGAGCCATCTCCAGTCCCCATTGCCCATTTATTATTTACCTCTGTGTGTGGCCTAACATTCCTTTTTTGGGGGGGAGGGGATTTGGTTTTTTTTTTTTTTGAGACAGGGTTTCTCTGTGTAGCCCTGGCTGTCCTGGAACTCACTCTGTAGACCAGGCTGTCCTCGAACTCAGAAATTCGCCTGCCTCTGCCTCCCAGAGTGCTGGGATTACAGGCGTGCGCCACCACTGCCCGGCTCTAACATTCCTATGTCAGGACACCTGGGTAAAAATGGTCAGCCCAACAGCTTGCCTCATGTGAACCAGCAAAAGATCTGAAATTCCTTTCTAGAAGTCTCCCCAGCCAAACAGATAATTGATGATGAATCAGGCTGCTCTGAGACATGCCATTTTTTTGGATTATAATTCTAGGCACACTTTTTTTATGTTAGACCTATGTATGAGAACTTCATTACTTTCTCCAGAGTGAAATCTTTTTGTCTTCTAGTTATTACCTTAGGTAAGCCTTCTCTTCTTTTTGATGTCATAAACAGCCTAAAAAGTTTCCTTTTGCCTCTTTTTCCTTCCATGTTAGCCACCCAATCAAATTATTTATTTTTCAAACCTCACCCACCATTCTGGCTATCTGACTTAATCAAGGCTAAGGCTGCATACAGACAGCACTAGCACAAGGGTGGACTTTATTGTTTTGTTCCTGGCTGTCCTGGAACTCACTCTGTAGACCAGGCTGTCCTCGAACTCAGAAATCTGCCTGCCTCTGCCTCCCAAGTGCTAGGATTAAAAATGTGTGTGTGCCACCACCGCCTGGCTAAGGGTGGACTTTAGAAAACACAGGGAAATACTGGCCTTTATGGTCCTCCACCAGTTAATGATTGCATTCATTGTCTTTATTAGGGTTTTATTGCTGTGAACAGACACCATGACTATGGCATCTCTTATAAAGGAAAACATTTAATCTGGGCTGGCTTATACTTTTAGAGGTTTAGTCTATTATTGTCATGGCAACATGTAGGCAGACATGGTGCTGGGGAAGGAGCTGAGACTTCTACAGGCAGCAGAAGTGAAACTGAGTGTCACTAGGCAGGGGTGAGCTTCTGAGACCACAAAGCCAACACCCAGTGATGTTCCAATAAAGCCACACCTACTCCAACAAGGCCACACCTCTATGGGCCTGTGGGAGCTATTTTTATTCAAACCACCACATTTATAAATTGACCATGGTAGAAATTTATTTCACAGCTTTACATGTTTAACCTAGGATAGAGGTTCTGGTTTTATAATAAAGGGTCTGTGACCCACATGTAAAAAAAAAAGTTTGCTAATTTCTGTCAATACAGTTTCATAGTGGAAATTCCAAATGTATGTAAGCATTTAACCAAGATTGATCTTAAGAGCATCTATAACCTATTATATAATTATCTTTACTCTGAAGCCTTCTCCTACCTTCCTCTAACCTAACTGAATATTAAATAACCTAACAATATTAAATACATCCTCAGGGAGCTGATACTACTAGAAACTTGAGTTTTGTAGGCATTCCTTCTTCTGGTGGTGTCTGTTCTGTAGTAACTCTTCTATTTACTCTTAACACTGTTTTAAGCTTATACATTGATTTCTCCTAGAATTCAACAAGTCTAATTCCAAATGGCTTTATAGCACATGGATAATGTCCTACTGATGCATAAATTCAGATACTAGCTACTCATCCAAAGACCAATATCAGACTACCCATTACCAGATGAGCTGGGACCACCCCAATCCACTGATGCTTCAGGTCAGCAGCAGGCAATGAGAGATTTGAATAATATGCCTCCCCAATCTCTCATTTTCTCGTCTCCTTCCTATAAAATCACCCTTCTTCGTTTTTTAGTTTTGAAGTTTATTTGTATTATAGCTGTGTGAGTGTTTTGCCTGCATGTACGTATACATACTTCATACACACCTGGTCCTCATGGACCAGAAGAGTGTGCTGGAATCCTCTGAAACTGAAGCTTTATGTGGTTGTGAATCGCCATGCGGGTGTGAGAAACTGAATCCACTTCTTCTGCAAGATTAGCAAGGACTCTCAACTACTGAGCCATTGTCTTAGTTACTTGTCTATTTTCGTGATGAAACACCGTGACCAAGGCAACTTACAGCGTTCAGTTTGAGGCTCACAGTTCCAGAGGGGTAGAATCCATGACCATCGAGGCAGGGAGGATGGCAGCAAGCAGACAGGCATGATCCTGGAAAGTAGCTAAGAGCTCATACCCAATCCACAAGAGCGAGGCAGAGAACGAGTTGAGAATACTGAGGGTGGCCTCAAAGCCCACCACCCCAACAAGGCCACACCTCCAAATATGTCCTAAACAGTTCCACCAGCCGGAGACCAAGCATTCCATATAAAATCCTCTGAGGCCATCTCTCCAGTCCCCCCCTCTCTTTTTAAAATACTTTTTATTTGAAATTTTTACACATGCATTAAATATGTTTTGATCAACCCCCCTCATTCCTTACACTCCAGTTCCTTCCCCACCCTCCTAGCTCCCTGAAAGCTGTCTTCTAGTGGCCTTTAGATGAAGATGCAGAACTCTTAGAGTCTCCGGTACTAGGCTCGCTTGCCTGGATGCTGCCAGGCCCCTGCCTTGATAATGGACTGAACCTCTGACCCTGTACGCCTGCCCCAGTTAAATGTTCACAGTAGTAAAACCCTAACTAAGACAATGCGCACAAGCCCAGCTTTCCACTTAACCTTTACTCTTGCTTCAAGACCCTGAAGATGGACTTGAGTGGAGGTCACTGGACCCCTTTGTCTCTCTTCCCAGTGTGGCCACATTGGAAAAATAATGTTTTATTTCTTTTGTTTTGTTTTGCTTTTTACTATGAATTTGGCTCTTTTAGTCAGCTATTTAGTTCCAAAGAACACATGGCTACATTTAATTTTTTGAAATATAGACTGTGACCCTAAGTTTGTAATGTAGCCTCAGGGGGTCAATCACAGGGAGGACAAATATCATTATAATATATAAAATAGTGAACTGCTGTCTTGAACTGAGTTCAGATGGAAGCCCAACAAATGGCCAAAGCTACAAGCCTAGGTAACTCCTTCTAACTGATATGAAAAGGCCGTATTCCCTAGTGGTGTAGATCCGCATCCCCTTCTTACCTCCTATGTCTCTGCTCACAGTGTCTGCTTCTTATTAAAGCTTGTACATCAATTTTGGTTTGGTAGTTCTACTCCCTTATGCCCATTGTACCCATTACCACATCTTGTTTGGCTTTCTTTTCTTTCTTTCTTTCTTTTTTTTTTTTTACAAAAGAAAAGCTATAATTTATTATATGTAAGTACACTGTAGCTATCTTCAGACACACCAGAAGAGGGTGTCAGAACTCATTACAGATGGTTGTGAGCCACCATGTGGTTGCTGGGATTTGAACTCAGGACCTTTGGAAGATCAGTAGATGCTCTTTACTGCTGAGCCATCTCTCCAGTCCCCTTGTTTGGCTTTCAATGTGTAGTTCAGGTTGGCCTCAGACTCACATCAGTCTTCCTGTCTCAGCAGCCTTCTGAGTGTTGTGATTGTAGGCCTGTGTAACTGAATTTAAAAATAAAAATGAAATGACTGCTCCTAGGTATAGTGGAGAAGGAAGTTTATTATAATGTGTGGGAGAGCATAGGAGGCAGACACATCTGGGAGAGTGATCATGACCCTGAACCGTGGGATAGGGGTCAGGGAAGGGAGAGATGGGGACCAAGTACAGCAGTCAGGCAGCCAAAGGCACAAAAGAAAGGGTACAAAAGGTAACCAAAATGACTGGGTTATATAGAGAAGAGCCTCTCAGGGAAGAACAGCCCAGCCCCTGAGCTGGAGAGTTCAGGGTGGAGGGTGGGGTATGCCAGCCATACCTGGAAACAGGTAGGGAGTGAGGTATGCTGGGAGAACCTGAAGGCCTGGTCTGCTTTGATATGTTAAATAGGCGTCTTAACCCCTTACCTAAAGTTTGAAACTTAAGATTGTCCCCATATCCAGTTCCTTGCTGCTGTCTTGCTTACTTATTGTATTGAAGCATGGAAGTTTTATTTTATTTTATTTATTTTATTTTTTTTTTTTTTTACCAAATTTAGGGTTATGCCGTATCCCCAGAAGCCACCCATGGTTAAGAAACTGATGAATAGTAAATAGCATACAGAGACTTATTTCAGTGTGGCCACATTGGGAGGCAGGACAAAAAAAAAATTTAGTAATCTTCTCAAGGCCATCTTCAGGGTTTTGAAGTGAGATTAAAAATTAAATAGAGGGTCAACACAAACCAGGAGGATTTCCTGAAGGCCACAGAGGTGGGAGGGTCACAAGATCGAGGCCAACCCCACGGCTACACTTTTTCTGGATGTATATGCCTTTGCTCTCAGCACTCAGGAGGCAGAGACAGGAGGATCTTCAGGTTCAAAGCCAGCCTGGTCTACAGAATGAGTTCCAGGATAGCCAGGGCTATACAGAGAAACAAACAAAAAAGATGACCAAGAATATGAACATTGAAGCCATCAGGGTCAAGGTGCATGCAGTCTTACCCACCATTGACATCACTATCTGGGCTCCTGTCTCATAAGGTGGTCTGACAAGGTGTCCCCACCAAGTCCAGCCTCTTTCTATAAGTCTAATTGTTGTTTTATGTGTCGTTTGTTTTTTAACCTTATGTATTGTATATAAACACATGTATGAGAGAAAACTTAGGGAAAGAAGCTGTGTCTGTAGAGACTGGCTGATTGCAGTGGAAAGATTGGAATGTTGCAGATCCAGAGCCTAATAATCTTAACTTGGGCTAGTTCTAGCTTTCCTGAACAGCCAGCCATTCCTGTCCCTGTCCCTGTTCCTGTGTCAGAACTAGCATCTTGTGACAATAGATTAAAGCCTTTCAGAACAAAGGTATTAGGTATGACATTCTTGTAATAGGTTTGGCTTTCTTGGAGCAAGTGTGTCACTGTGGGGACAAGCAGGTCTCCAATGCTCAAGTTATACCCAGTGTGGTTTACAGTCTTCTACTGCTGTCTGTGGATCAAGATGTAGAACTCTCAGCTCCTCCAGCACCATGTCTGTCTTCACACTGCCATATTTCCTGCCATGGTGATACTAGACCTCTATAGGGGGGACTTCCTCAGGCCTGCCAGTGATATAAAGAATGACAGAGTTTTATTAATTTTTTAAAAGATTTATCTATTTTTTATGTATATGAGTACACTGTAGCTGTACAGATGGTTGTGAACCATCATGTGATTGCTAGGATTTAACTTCAGGACCTTTGCTCACTCCAGCCCTGCTCACTCCCACCCAAAGATTTTTTTTTATTATTATATATAAGTACACTGTAGCTGTCTGTTTTCAGACATACCCGAAGAGGGTGTCAGATCTCATTACAGATGGTTGTGAGCCATCGTGTGGTTGCTGGGATTTGAACCTTTGGAAGAGTAGTCAGTGATCTTCACCGCTGAGGCATCTCTTCAGCCCATGGTTTATTAATATTTTAAAGCTTGGGCCTTTACCTTATGCTACCTCCAGCTACTCTAACCTGACTGATCTTGGCACTGCATCCCACCACATGGCACGGTCAGCTCTGGTTCATCCACCCTCCTCCTTTTCTGCTGGTGAATATCCCTCTGATTCTTCTCCCAGAGTTCCTCTCTTAGCCCAGAAAATCTGTCTCCCACTTCCTGCCTAGCTATTGGCTATCAGATCTTTACCATAGCCAATCAGATACAAGTCTAGAATGCCTTAGTCAGGTAAGGAAGAATGAATATTTATAAAATATGAGACTGATGAAGGGCCATTAGCTCTCTGCAAGCACAGAATTAATATACAGAGACACACCCTCACACAGTGCACTCCAACAAACTTCTAAAACTGTAAGCCAGCCCCAATTAAATGTTTTCCTTTATAAGAGTCGCCATGGTGTCTCTTCCCAGCAATAAGACCCTAACTAAGACAATTTATTTTCTTTTATGTGCCTTAAGGTTCTGCTTGTGTATAACAAGAGTATCAGATACCCTGGAATTAGAGTTAAGGATAGTTGTGAGCCACCATGTGGGTTCTGGAAGGAAAACCAGAGTCATCTCTCTAGCTTCATAGCTTCTTCTTCTTCTTCTTTTTTTAAAGATGTTATTTTATGTGTTTAGGTATTTTGCCTGCATGTATCTCTGTCTACACATGTATGGACTACCCAAGGCCAAAAGAAGGCACTGAATCCCTTGAACTGGAGTTAACAGTTGTGAGCCACCATGTGGGTGCTGAGAATCAAACTAATCTTCAGCCTTTCAGTGTTCTTCTTTTTATTTTTATTTTTTTTTATTTTTTATTTTTTGGATTTGGTTTTTTCTAGGCAGGGTTTCTCTGTATAGCCCTGGCTGTCCTGGAACTTACTCTGTAGACCAGGCTGTCCTCGAACTCAGAAATCTGCCTGCCTCTGCCTCCCAGAGTGCTGGGATTACAGGCATGTGCCGCCACCGCCCGGCTTATCTCCAGTATTCTTAAGGCATCTCACCAACCTGAATTCTTTTTTATTTTTATTTATTTTTATTTCATATGCATTGGTGTTTTGCCTGCATATATATCTGAGTGACAGCGTTGGATCCTCTGGAGCTGGAGAACTGGAGTTATAGACAGTTGTAAGCTGCTGTATGGGTGTAGGGAATTGAACCCAAGTCCTCTGAAAGAGCAGGGGGCATTCTCAACGTACAAGCTATCTCTCTAGGCCCCCAGCCTTAATTTTTAAATATAGGCACTTATAGCTACTAACTTCCCTGTAGTAGAATTTCCCCCTAATTGACTATAGTAATAAATACAAGCCAGTCACTGGGTGAGGAGGTGGGACTTCGGGTCCGCGAGCGGAGGCAGGAGCGGAGGCAGGAGCGGAGGCAGGAGCGGAGGCAGGAGCGGAGGCAGGAGCGGAGGCAGGAGCGGAGGCAGGAGCGGAGGCAGGAGCGGAGGCAGGAGTGGAGGGACTTCCTATTGGACTTCTGGGACAAGGCAGATGCGCAGATGCAATGTAGGCCGGAGGCTGTTAGTTCAGGTGGCGGATCCTAGTGGATTTCTTACATAGAATAGTTGATAAATTTAGTATGTTAGGTTCTGTGTCCAGCGATTGTGTTATCTAAACGAAGATTGTTGTTTTTCTTCCACAGTGACTCAGGTGGGCCAAAGGGAAAGAACAGAGCTGGGGTGGAATTGGGCCAGGCTTTGGGATGGGAAGATTGGGCAAGGACTGAGCGCCCCGGGAAAGGGAGCCTGAGCGCGGCTTAAGAGAGCACACCCACAGCTAGCCACGGAGTGCTGCGTGGCTTGGCAGCAGCCAGCTGCAACATGCAGAGCGAATCGGAGCCCTGAAGGCACAGGCAGCCTCAGTGGGACAGGCCTTGTGTAAAGGGAAAAGTCGGCTTGGTGCCGGGCTGGGAACAGACCCCAAGACCACCGGCCGGTACTTCGCTGGTGATAGTGTGTGTTGTTTTTTAATATTACACTTCCCTTTTAATGTTGCTTTTATTATATTCCAAGAACTTGGGTATGTTGTGCTTTCATTTTTATTTGACTCGAGGATCTTTTTTTCTCCTGATTTCCTCAGTGCCGCAATGCAGCTATCGATATATTTTGTCTTTTCACAATAGTGTATGTAACATGGGCAGTTCTTTTTTTGGTCCCATCTGTTTAGTGTCAGGTTTGCCTCTTGTACTTAGATGAGCTGCTTTCCCCTAGATTTGGGAAATTTTCTGTGTAATTATATTGAAAGTATTTTCTAGGCCTTTGTCATGGAGTTCTCTTTTTTTGCCCACAATTCATAGGTCTAGTCTTTTTTTTTTTTTCCAAAGCAGGGTTTCTCTGTATAGCCCTGGCTGTCCTGGAACTCAGAAATCCGCCTGCCTCTGCCTCCCAAGTGCTGGGATTACAGGCCGCCGCTGCTGCCACCACCACCACCACCACCCGGCTTAGATCTAGTCTTTTTTAGTGTCTCAAAAATCTCCCATCTCCACTAATGTCTATTTTGGGGGTTTTTATTTTGGTTTGTTTGTTTTTGATTTTCGAAACAGGGTTTCTCTCTGTAGCCCTGGCTGTTCTGGAACTCACTCTGTAGACCAGGCTGGCCTCAAACTCAGAAATCCGCATGCCTCTGCCTCCCAGAGTGCTGGGATTACAGGCGTGCACCACCACTGCCTGGCTTATCTTCAGTGTTCTTATCCAGAGTGAGAAGGGGAAGGTAAAATAAAAATTAGGGCATCTGTTACTGTTCTGATAGCTGGTTCTCTGGAAACTCTGGCAGACTGTGCCTCAGTGTTTTCCACAAACAGTTATCTCAATTGGGGGAGGGAGGTTCTTAATGGGAATTCACTGTACATAGAGTGTTGTCTGAATGGACTTGGGAATGCTTGGAGCAGTTTGACAGAAGAGGAAACTTAAAATGTCTGGACCAGGACTCTTGGGGCTGACACAGGAGGAAAGATTATGGAGATGAAAAGCAGGTCTTGGGGGAATGATGTATCTAAGCTGAAAAGACAGTACGTTCACGGTATCCTAGCTGACAGCTGATGGCTCACCATCACAAGGGTTAACAGAAGCATCTGAGGAAACCGAGGAATGGAAGGTTGTGGGGACCTGCCTGAGGACATCTACCGTCTAGAAGCACTTTTCTCAAAGGAGGGGCTATATCCAAGGAGAAGGGGCTCAGCACTGCCAGCTTCTTTAGCAACGTGGCAGTGAAGCCTTCCTGTGACCCCCTACCCAAGACTGAGGGTACCCTACCCTCAGCATGCTTTCATATAACCTCATGATGTCTGTATAGTCAAAAAGATCAGATGAACCACAGTGATTCTTTGTATCTGCGTCTTGGAGCCAGCAGAGGACAGGACCCAGAGCTGAGGCACAGAGGACAGTCATGTCAGACAGACATTGCAGCAAACCTCATACACTGCCCTGCGGTTTCATATGTTCAGAAGGCAGGGGACTGGCACAGATAAAAACTGATGTACGTAGATGGTTTTAGAATCAACAGGGCAAATCAAATTAATTTCTTAATTAAAAAAACACAGTTCAGTAGAGATAAAAGGTTTCATAACTTGTTATTTGTAAGACTTGTCTGAAAGGTCAGATCTTCATTCAAATGTTGGAGCATTGTTTATATTGTTATTTTCTCTATTTTCTTTAGATTTTTTTCAGTCCTGAGTATTAAATTGCAGGCCCTGTACGTACTAGAAATGTGCTCTGCCATCCTGGCTTCTACCCAGTCCTCTTGCTGGATTAAAAAAATATATATGTATGTGATTTTTATCTCTTCTATCTAGCTCTGTAGGAAAGAGTCTCAGTGGGAAAGCCATCTGTATATAGTTAAATGCTTAAGTAGGATACTATAACTACTTTTTTTCCACAAAGGATTTAAACATTTATTTTAGCTATTAAGTTAGTTATTACTACTTCAGGCTGCCTGTGAGTGGTGATGGAACTCAGAAGGGTTATGAGACTATAAAAGAGAGAATTACAGTCTAAAGAACAAGTAGCTGTTGAGATAGGTCCCAGCACTCAGCCCAAGTTGTTCTTATGAAGAACCCAGCTGTTGAATTTGGGAATACATTTACTAAATGCCATGATCCAGCCTGGTTTGGGTGCTGAAACCAGAAGCAGGATGCCGAACAGAACGGTCCTCTTCAGACACCGTTTTCTTGTTCAGTTACATCTGCTTCCAAAAGGTCGTCACAGCTGGGCTTGTTGACTGTTGGCATTCCTTCATCAGAGGAGGGGCAGGGAGGCCATGGGAACTTCTTCCAGTGTCTAGTCACTCGTCTCAACCAGGTGTATGCAGTTCCTCTCTAGTGTCTTTTTTTCCTCACGGGCAGGACTAGGGGTCCATATGGCAGGAAAGACTAGGAAATGGGCTCTATTTATGCAGCCATTTGGGAAGTTGTCGTTCATGCTAGGTATAGACCTTCTTCCAGTGTGGCAGCTTTAAGGCCACTGCATTCCTTACCAGTTTGCTCTGTAATTAAGCTTAATCAACATTGATTCCTCAGAATGAACTTGGGTAGACTTGTACTTTGCTTTGTTACTGGGACCTCATGAGGATGGGAGGTGGATGTTGCCTGGTCACCTGCCCCACTCTGCCACACACATATACCTGGGAAAAATTCTCACAACATAAAGCAAAAGATTATTTTTTTCTTATCTCCATAAGTCTTCTGTTTATGAGTAGCAACTCCTAGCCTATATTGTTTCAGATCCACAGCTCCTCTTGCAAAGATAGTTCTCTGGAAAGTTCCAAGATGATTTCAGCCCACTGTTGCTTTGCAGAGAGAGAACTGTATCATCAATCTAATCTTAATCATCATTAGCTTTTACTCTAATCATGGCACCAAAAAGAAGCTGAGAGAATTCTGGACCACAAAACATTGCTATAAAATTACAATGGAACAAGGAAAATACCTTTGCTAGCAAACCATTTATTTGTGCTGGGTTAGGAGTCAGACACACTGTCTCTCTCTGTGCCAATGTAATAGGTCCAGTTTTCTGCTTCTGGTATTACAGTGCTAGTGAGACGGCACAGAACTGGGAGGCTTGATCAGGCATAGTTGTGGAGTATGTGTCTTCAATATATGAAGCTGGGCAGTGGTGGCACATGTCTTTAATCCCAACACTTAGGAGGCAGAGGCAGGTGGATTTCTGAGTCTGAGGCCAGCCTGGTCTAGTGAGTTCCAGGACAGCCAGGACTACACAGAGAAACCCTGTCTCAGAAAAACGGGGGGGGGGGGGGAGGTCAATATATGTATTTGGATGCTAAAAGGATGATTGAAAATAAACGAGCCTGCAAAATTCAGGGGTGGATTCAGTGGGTGAAGGGTCACTGCCAAACTTGACAACCTAAGTTCACTGTTCGGTACTCATATGGTTTAAGAGAGAATTGACTCTTACTGGGTGTTCTCTGACCTCCACATGTGTACTATATCTGCATGCCGAAGAATGAAACCTGGACTTTTTCTCTCACCCTATACACAACTCCAAGTGGATCAAAGGCTTTTATTAACATCAGTCTTGAAACCGCTAGAGGTAAAGAAGTATGGGAAACACTTAAAGATACATGAATAGGCAAAACTTAAAAGTTTCTGTACAACAGGGGAAAGTGTTAATTGAATGAAGAAGCAGCCTACAGGGAGAACTTATTTACCAACTGCATGTCTGATAGAAGGTTAAGATCTAGATTATACAAAGAACATAGAAATGAAGTGTTGGTGGCTGGAGAGATGGCTCATCAGTTAAGAGCTCTGGGTATTATTGCAGAGGACCTGGGAACAATTCCCAGCACCCACATGGAGACTTCGAAGCATCTGTAACCCCAGTTCTAAAGGGAAGTTCATCTGGCCTCTGTGGCACTGCATGAACATGGTACACAGTCATATATGGAGACAAATTATCCATACACACAAAAATTAAAAAATAAAATATTTTTTTAAAATTGAATATCAAGAAAACAACGAAATAAGAATCAGGAATATAGAATTGAAGAGAGTGCTCAAGAGAAGCACCAATGGCTAATAAATACTTTTTAAAGTGTACAACATTCTTAGCCATCATAAAAGTGCAAACGGACTCGAGGTTCGGTGTCATCCCAGTTGGAGCGGGTATCGTTACAAAAACAAATGATAACAAACGCTGACTAGGATGTTGCCAGTCTGTGTACTGGGTGCTATGGGGCGGGATCTGTAGAGCTCTGGCCCAGCTGGGGTGGCCAAAGAGTTGCAGCTCAGAGGGGGCAGGGGGAACCCTAGCAAGGCAGGCAAGGCCTCTTCCTTGGAGCCCTGGAGTGGCAGGTGGCAGGACTCAGCAGGCAGCTCAGAGCCAAGGTCAGGGCCACTGAGCAAGAAGTGGCTGCAGTAGGCTCCATCAGCTTCCAGCCATGAAAGGCTTGGGGGCGAATACTCTTCCCTGGAGTGTTACTGCTCAATAAGACAGGCACTCTCGGATAATCTTTGGTGAAATAACTGTGTACATTATTCCTTGTGCATAGGATCTTATAAACATTTTGGGGTGGCTTGGGGTCTGAAGACAGATGTTCTTTTATTGGCTTGGTCTGAGATGTTAGGGATGCTTCATCTGCATGTGGAGGGGCTTCAGGTGTTGCCCCTACATGACTGATTGTCACAGTCCCCTTTACGGGGGTGTCGGGGTCATGTGTACATGACAGGAACCTGGTCTGGAGTAATCTGACTGCCTATTGTTCTCAGTTATGAGAGTTGCCAGGGTTCCTGACTCTACTAGAGCTTACCAAGTTTTCTGTATGGTGATACTGTCTATTGCTCCACAGGATGTGGTGAAATAAGAACCTTTATTTACTACTGATGGAAGTGTAAGTTTGTGCCAATATTATGGAAATCTGAGTGGAAGTTTCTCAGAAAGCTAAAAAAAAATAGAACCAGGGTGTTACCTAACTCTAGCACTCCCAGATACACAGCAAAGGACTCATTTGACCACAGAGACATCCATGCTCATGGCTGCTTTATCTGAAACAGTAAAGTGTGGAACTAGCATAGTGGGCCATCAGCAGACGAATGGATAATGAAATGGAGCATTTAGTAGTTACTGGGGGAGAGAATCGTTTTGTTCATGCTCCAGTAAGTATCCTCCCACCATGATCAAGCAACCGTAAACTCAGTGAGTCCCAGGAAAACAAACAAAAACGAGCAAATGTTAAGAATAGGGGCTCTGGCTGGGCAGTGGTGGTGCATGCCTTTAATCCAGCACTTGGGAGGCAGAGGCCAGCCTGGTCTACAGAGTTAGTTCCAGGACAGCCAGGGCTATACAGAGAAACCCTGTCTCAAAAAAACAAGCCAAACAAACAAACCAAAGAATAAGTGACTCTGGGGGTTGGAAGATAGCTCAGCAGTTAAGAGAACTGGCTGTTCTCCCAGAGGTCCTGAGTTCAATCCCAGCAACCACATGGTGGCTCACAACCTTCTATAATGGGATCTGATGCCCTCTTCTGTCACACCGGCATATGTGCAAATAGAGCAATCATATGTATAAATAAATACATCTTAAAAAAAAAGATAAGGGACTCAACCTGTGTGAAAAAGGGGTGGGGAAAACATGAAATGACTAACATACACTAGATGTGTGTGGAGTTGTCAACGCTCATTAAAAACCACTCCTGGCATCATGTGGGTGGCTCTGTAGGAAAGGTGGTTTCCCCTAAATGGACCTTACATTTAGCTACTCTTGCCAGGTGGGGCAGTGTAGACCTTGAAGTACTGAGGAGTCTGAGGCATGAGGCCTCTATGAGATTAAGGCCCAGCTGTACTATACAGTGAATCCAAACCCTGAACTACAATGTGAGACCCTGTGTCAGAAAGCCAAATGAATCTATGTGTGAAATACACACACACACACACACACACAGAGAGAGAGAGAGAGAGAGAGAGAGAGAGAGAGAGAGAGAGAGAGCTGGTTTTCAGAGTTATCTATAGAAATTTCAACTCAAATTCTCTGGCTCACCCCTAGATTTACTGAATTAGAGGAAAGGATCAAGGAATCTTGAATTTAGGCACTACTGGATTGATCTTTCACATCTAATTTTCAGTCTTGTGTGTGTCCCTTGAGCAAATTTCTTCACTCTTTAGAGCTTCAAAACCTTAAAGAAGAGTGACGTGGAGTGAGCTGACAAGACTGCACATGTCCAGGGTCTTCAAGGGTTGGCACAATGGCCAGTACCATTCAGCAATTACTGACTGAACCCTTAAAGCCACTGCCATTTGTAAAAGTAAGATTAATAAGCTTCTGGTACTGTAGCCGGACAGACTGAACTAATCTAACCTGGCAATGCTGGCCTTAGACCACTTCTTAGCCATGTGGCCCCTTACCACCTGACAATGCTGGCCTCAGAATACTTCCCAGTCACTTCCTAGCTATGTGGCCCATTACCTGCCATCTTAGTCTCGATCTGACACCCCCTTCATTCCCTCCTGACACTCCTCTTTCCCACCTGAGACCCTCTTGTTTTCTCTGGGATCAGAAGTCCTGCCTTTCCTTCTCCTGCTAGTCAGCCCTTTATCTTAACCAATCAGAAGGTGATGGAGTGCAGTGGTTTATAAAGTGCTGAGTCATGGGATGCTCTCTGGGAACAGAAACCAGCATTTGAATAGATAGTGCACAAAAGACATCCCCCAACATCCATTGGGAGTTATTGCCTTACAAATGTGTCTGTTGCTGTGAAAAGACACTACAACCAAAGCAGCTTATGGCAGAAAGCATTTAGTTGGGGGCTTGCCTACAGTTTCAGAGGGTTTGGTCTTTGGCTATCATAGTGGAAAACATGTCAGCAGACAGGCATGGTGCTGGACCAGTAGCTAAGAGCCTAAATCCTGATCCACACAGGCAGCAGGCAGGAAGAGAGTGAGCCTGGGTCTGGTGTAGGTTTTTGAAAGCTCTAAGCCCAGCTCCAGTGACACATCACCTCCAACAAGGTAACACCTCCTAATCCTTCCTGTTTACAGCCCACAAACTGGGGCCTAAGCATTGAATGTACGAGCTGATGGCAACATGCCTTCATTCCAACTTCATTCCAATGAAGTCCCCGTACTGTACCACAGTGTCAGCCCTGGTCAAAAGTCCAAAGCCTCATGTGAGACTCATGCAATATCTTAACTGTATTCCCTTGTAAAAGCAAAAGGAAAATTACATACTTCCAATATTTTATACATGTATGAATTCTCAAGGAATAATAAAGTAGAGTAGTATATATTTAAAAATAGGTCAACAAAGAGTGTCAGACTGAGAGTTTGGAAGGAATCGCTTATCATTTACTGACATTTTCAGGCCTATTTAGTGAATTTGTTGTAGTTTTTTAGTGTGTGTGTGTGTGTGTGTGAGAGAGAGAGAGAGAGAGAGAGAGAGAGAGAGACAGACAGACAGACAGACAGACACACAGACACACAGACACTAGGGGTGTATGCATCTGTGTGCAAGTGCCTATGAAGGCCAAAAGAAGGCATCAGATTCCCTGGAACTGGAGTTAGAGGTGGTTATGAACCATCTGATTAGGGTACTGGGAACTAAATTTAGGTTCCTCTGCAGGAACAATTTGTTCTCTTAACTCCTGGGCCATTTCCAGCCCCTTACTGAGCTCTTTTGACGTAAAGGTAAGTGATGATCATAATACATTAGGGCTTAGGAATCTTTTCTTTGTTTGACAAGGTCTCATTTAGTCCTGGCTGGCCTTGCACCCACTGTGCAGCTTAGGCTAGTCTTCCCTGGTCCTGTTCTTACTTCCTAAGTTCACACACTACCAAGCCTGGTTGGGCTCAAGTAATAGGACTGAAGAAGCTATATGACGCATTTGTCTAGAACTTGTAAAGCTATTTGTTTCTAACATAATTAAATGTATTAAATGTAAACATAATTAAATGCATGCTCTCTAAAAGTCTCCAGGGTTCAACATGCTTGCTCTTGTATTACATACTCCCTGGACAGAAACAAGATCAGCATTTTCTCCTAATTTATTTTTTTATTTTTTTATTTTTATTTATCTCCTGACAAACATGGAATGCCAAACTGTCAAACCTTTTCTGCCAGCTAGGTGGCCATACTAGTCTGTGTAAGTCAGTTGGCCAATAAGTCAGCATAATTCATTTTACAAGGTGTGCTGGTTAGTTTGTTGTCAACTTGATGCAAGTTGGTCATCTGACCTTTGGTCAGTGTTACTTACTTTGAAATGCCCCCGAGTGAGACACTGAGACTCAGATTGATGTAAAATCAAGAAGTTTATTTTCCAGACCTTCAATTAGTCCCTCAAGGTGAGTGACTAGAAGGTGCCCCCCCCCAATGGCTGTTACAAGCAGTTTTTATACTTTTTAGGGACACAGGTTGCATCAGCAAGATTACAGTTTAAACTATTGGTTAAGCATGTTAACCTTTAAAACTTTTGGCTGACTAGCAAGCATGGGCAGATCATGACATGCATTTAAACTCTACCTGGGGCTTTCCAGAGGGTCGGGTGACTATCAGTCAGTACACGCTGCCTTTTTTTTTTTTTTTTTTGAGAATTTTTTACTCAAGAATGTTCTTATGGGTGGATAATGGAACTTGGCCTAGCCTTTATTCCAGGTGGAAAGGGGAAGCTGTAAGGAGTGTGTGGGACTGGATAAAATCCCGAGGGTCCCTCATTTTTCCCTTTTTCTTGTACAAGCTCCAATCCTGGGTCTTGGGTAACTAACTCATAGTCTTCAGTATTCAGAATTCTTATTATTCAATACTGGGTCTTGGGTACTAACTCATAGTCTTCAGGTCCTGTCCTCAGGATCTCATTTGTTGGTGCAGGACCATCAGCTGCACTGCTCCTATTCTCTCTTTTATGAAGGCTATGAGTTTGTTCAATATGCAGGGTCCAAAGGTCAACAATAGCAGGAGAATAATTAAGGGTCCTAACAAGGTGGATATGAGGGTGGTTATCCAAGAGGAGGTGTTACAGGAAATATTAAAAAGAACCACCCTGCCAACTCTCAGGCCCCGCCAGACCTCAGCACCAACCTTTTTTTTGGTGTAGAATAGAGTTTATTCAGGGCAGAAGATGGGAGTTAATAGGAAGTGGAGGCAGAGAGAGACAGACAGACAGAGAGAGAGAGAGAGAGAGACAGAGAGACAGAGAGACAGAGAGAGACAGAGAGAGACAGAGAGAGAGAGTGAGAGAGAGACAGAGACAGAGAGACAGAGAGAGACAGAGAGAGACAGAGAGAGAGAGTGTGAGAGAGAGAATAGAGAAGTGGAGGAGTGGAGGAGTGGAGGCCGGCCATGACCATGTGGAGAGGGGGGAGGGGAGGAGAGCCCAGGAGGGGCAGAGAGGTGAGAGTGCCAAGAGGCAAGAGCAATGAGAGAGTGGAGCTCACTCTTGTAGACCAAGCTGGCCTCTGCCTCCTAAGTACTGGGATTAAAGGCATGCGCCACAGCTAAGGCAAGACTCTTAATGCTTATTTAGTTAGCCAATTAGATTTATGTATATTATAGATACAATTACAAGATGTCAATACAGTAATTCCAGAGCCAATTAAAAGTGATAAGCTTTTTCCCAATATTTCTTTTTCTTTTCTTTTCTTTTCTTTTCTTTTCTTTTCTTTTCTTTTCTTTTCTTTTCTTTTCTTTCTTTCTTTCTTTCTTTCTTTCTTTCTTTCTTGCTTTCTTTCTTTCTTTCTTTCTTTCTTTCTTTTTTTTGGATTTTGGGTTTTTTTTGAGACAGGGTTTCTCTGTGTAGCCCTGGCTGTCCTGGAACTCACTCTGTAGACCAGGCTAGCCTTGAACTCAGAAATCCGCCTGCCTCTGCCTCCCAGAGTGCTGGGATTACAGGCATGTGCCACCACCACCACCACCACCCGGCTTTTCCCAATATTTCTAACCTTATGAAACACACAGAAAATCATCTGAAGCCATTTTGGTTCTCCAACCTGTGACCCTCTCATGGGCACCAGAGCACCCTCTTCTCACAATCACAGGCCTTCCACTGCCCTAATATAGTTGGTCATGGAAAATACCGTTGGAATTTTCTAGTTCTCTTTGGTGTCACTCTAAACTTTCTTGTACTTTAGCTAGGGACTCTCTAATCACCCTGGAGTGATTTACATAGAAACAGCATTTCTCATGTAATGTGGCACATAACCCTCCCTATTGTAAAAATAACAAATATAGCCTTCTTCTATTCCCTCTGCCAGGGAATTAACATTACTTTCTAAATGGGAGATGGATTTCTCTAGATGTTGAATATCTTCATCAATATCTGGTTTGAGGCTACTATAATTCTCATTCTGTAGGGTTAATGCCACAATCCCAACACCTCCCCAGCTAGGCCTGCTCCCCAAGTAAGGGCTAATGTTAGAGAGACAGGTTCTCTTTTCTGTACCATTAAACTTCCAGTTGGGAGCCGGAAGGACAGTTTCTTCAGAATAATAGGTTATTTGGGGCGCCAACTGGACTAGCACACAAAACCCTTTAGGGTGGGAGGAATTGAGAATTTCTTTATGTATGAAAGGGTCAACCCTGTGGTACAAGCACACCAGACTTGATGGGGGGGGGGGGAACTATCCAGCTTGAAAGTACAGAAGAGTTAGTCTGGTTACATAAATGTAGATAGGGAACTGGAACATCTCCGATACAGCTGCCTTGGTCTGATATGGTCTGTAAGGTCAATGCAGGGCCCTCTTGAGACCATCTGGAGGTCTCATCATCTTCTGAAATGTTATGCTCTGCAACCAGCCCAATTCCCTCATAGAAGGGAGGTTTTCCATTGTAACATAATCAGCACAAGGTGGTGAGTTTGGACTGTGAGGCCACAATCTGGCCATGAACCCTCAGCGCCCCCCCCCCCCCCCCACCACATGGTCATGGCCGGCCTCCACTCCTCCACTTCTCTATTCTCTCTCTCTCTCTTTCTGTCTCTCTCTGTCTCTCTCTGTCTCTCTGTCTCTCTCTCTCTCTCTCTCTGTCTGTCTGTCTCTCTCTGCCTCCACTTCCTATTAACTCCCATCTTCTGCCCTGAATAAACTCTATTCTACACCAAAAAAAAGGTTGGTGCTGAGGTCTGGCGGGGCCTGAGAGTTGGCAGGGTGGTTCTTTTTAATATTTCCTGCAACACCTCCTCTTGGATAACCACCCTCATATCCACCTTGTTAGGACCCTTAATTATTCTCCTGCTATTGTTGACCTTTGGACCCTGCATATTGAACAAACTCATAGCCTTCATAAAAGAGAGAATAGGAGCAGTGCAGCTGATGGTCCTGCACCAACAAATGAGATCCTGAGGACAGGACCTGAAGACTATGAGTTAGTACCCAAGACCCAGGATTGAATAATATGAATTCTGAATACTGAAGACTATGAGTTAGTTACCCAAGACCCAGGATTGGAGCTTGTACAAGAAAAAGGGAAAAATGAGGGACCCTAAGGGCTTTATCCAGTCCCACACACTCCTTACAGCTTCCTTGCTTGCCAGAGCAAAAATCAAGCTGAAACAACCCCCCCCCCCTCTGTTTTGACTTGTATTTGGAGACAGGTAGGAAGATAGTATTTGGTGTATTAGAAAGCAGATTTCCTCTTAGGTCTAGTCATGAAGTGTAAATCACTAGTGAGCCACCTTTCCTAGTTGTGGTATGTCTTATTGGTGTGTTCTGGGATCACATACATACCTACCAAATGTTCATGTGCAGGGAGCGTGGTTCAAGTCTCAAGATTTAAAAACAAGTTCCCCAGAGAAGATGCTTCCAGGAAGATTCTCCTGTCTGTCTGTCTGTCTGTCTGTCTGTCTGTCTGTCTCTCTTTGGTTTTTTTCAAGACAGGGTTTCTCTGTGTAGCCCTGGCTGTCCTGGAACTCACTCTGTAGACCAGGCTGGCCTCGAACTCAGAAATCCTCCTGCCTCTGCCTCCCAAGTGCTGAGATAAAAGGTGTGCACCACCACCTCCCGGCATAAATTATTATCCTGCAACCACACCACATGAATGCCTTTCTCTTCATATACCAAAAAATTCCTCTAGTCAGCCTTGAAGCACTCTGCATTTCTTTGCCAATTTTGTAGCCCGGTATCTTGTTCCAGTCTATTTTGGTGCTGGCAACTGGAAACTGTTGGAGTAAGGCATAAACAGTATAAAACCTTTGATTAAAAGTCTTTGCCGAGCCTGGTGGTGGTGGCACGCCTATAATCCCAGCACTCAGGGAGGCAGAGGCAGGGGGATTTCTGAGTTCAAGGCCAGCCTGGTCTACAGAGTGAGTTCCAGGATAGCCAGGGCTATACAGAGAAACCCTGTCTCAAAAAAAAAAAAACAAAAAACAAAAAACAAAAACAAACAAACAAAAACCCCCCAAAACAAACCCCCAAAAAACAAAAAAACAAAAAACAACCAAACCCCCCAAAAAGGCTTTAACACAGACTCTTAAAGTGCTGTCAAGGGGTTCTCTTCAAACCTGTCTGAGTCCTCAGCCGTCAGGCTTGGTGGTAGCTTTATCCACTGAGCCACCTCGCTGACCCACGTACTAGACTGTTCGGAATCACACACCAGAAAGGACCACAAGCGAGGCAACTCGGGCTCACTCTGCTATGCTGTACTGCTTCGACTTCCGGTGCATTTTCTTAATTCATGCTGACTTGGAAATGAGGTACCGGCCAGTCTGGAAGGCAGCCTCAAGGCCAGGTGCCCTGGGGCAGCCTGGCGGGTGAGTGAGTGTGACCTCAGTAATCCTGTGTTGTACTGCGCCCATGAAATTGTGAAAGTGTCCTGTTTGCTACCCTGATACTTACAGGAGCTTTCCGCAGCGTCCCTTGTGGTCAGCACCGGGTCTTCTGCCCACCCTTGAGACCTTGTTCTTCCACGATGCGTAAGCACAGGTCCTGGATTGCCGACTCCTAAGCGGTTCCCTTGAGAGGCAGCTTCCCCGAGTTGTTCTGCCCACTGAAGGAGCATCTTAGACAGCAGGCGATCGGAGAGTTCATGAAAGGTTGTTAGGCACTAGAGAATGAGCCTGTAGGCCCTGAAGGGTTAGAGAGAGATGTCCGCGTTTGGCTGTGACAGGAATAGGAGGTTGGGGCTGAAATATCAAAATTAACATGAAAGAAGTCAGTTTGCAGAGAAAGACAGAAAGTTTCATCTAACCCGGATTTCATCCAGTAAGTTTGGGTGAGAAACGCAGGTGAGGGCCAGACACTCTGCAAGGTGCTGAGTCGCAGGGCTGGAGAGGGCTGCACCTCAGGCCCAGGACGTTTTTTAGGCCCTAGGCTCACCAGTCTGTTTGCCTGCTTTGGAGTGGTTCAGCTTTCTCCGTAAACTCTATTAACCTTGATGTGGTCTTTATCCTGGGACACATTGGTGCCCTCAAGTCAGATCTGCAGCCTGACACCTAGCAGGGTTGTTTTTCCCCCCTCTTTCCTTTCTTTTCCGCATCTCTGTTTTGGGAACCAGCAGAAAGCCTTGTTTTCCCAGACAGCTGGGCTTTCTCACTGTTTCTCTGACCTCTGTGCCTAGACTTTTCCTCCACCGCCCTCCTTCTGGTTGCTATCAAGATTTTTCAGCCAGTCCGACCTGCTGTTTCGATTTACCATCAATAAAATTGCCCTCAAGCCTTCTAAGTCCATTAATTTTTTTTTATGTTATTAATGAGACTAAGTAAGACAAAAGGAGACCTGTTGTTTCGATTTACCATCAATAAAATTGCCCTCAAGCCTTCTAAGTCCATTAATTTTTTTTTTTTATGTTATTAATGAGACTAAGTAAGACAAAAGGAGACCTGTTTCCCAGGTCACGGGGAAACACTGCTGTGAGCAGTGGGGAAGGGAGCCGGAGTCCCAGATCTTCACCTCTAGCCGACTTTAGTGTCTTATCAGATCTCTGCTCAGGTAAAACCAGGACTCTTGACTCAACCGCCACAAAGGATTTCAGGATGAGTCAGGATGAAGCTGTTAGTTTACTAGGAAGAGATTTTAAACTCAGGTTTAAGCATGGGAGTTAATAAAGAGGGACTCAGAAAGGACAGTCCACACCCAAGCATGGGTGTGGGCTTCTCAAGAGCTTGTTTTAGCTGTAGCTGTATATACCATTTCAGAGGCTCATGAGCTACCATTTAAGGGTTACTAGAAACTCTTTTTCTCCTATTTCCCCCTCCTTGGTTTTCCAGTAAGTTAAATTATAGGCTGGTTCTGGACATGCTTTGGACTTCTTTCTAGTCTCATAAGATAAAACAAAGTACCACAAAGGTTACACAAGAGTTCTAAGACATGGCTCTTCCTACAAGTGAGGTTTCTTATGAGATCTGTAGAGAACTGAGGTTTACATCTGGAAAAAGAGAAAGGCCAAATACGCTTAGATAAACATGACTCGCAGCTGTTTCAACATCCTTTTAAAGATTTTATTCTTACCTTTATTTATGTGCGTGTTTGTGAACTGCATTTGTGCCTGGTGTCCCTGCGAGCCAGAAGAGGGCGCCGGATCCCCCATAACAGAAGTTAGAGTGTTGGTAACTCATGTTACAATATGGCAGCCACATTCAGGTCTTCTACAACAACAGCACGAGCTCATAGCTGCCGCGCTATCTCTCCAGTTCCTTACAATCCCTCAAACTATTTCTTCTTCTTTTTTTTATTTTTATTTTCTATATTCTTTGTTTACATTCCAAATGATTTCCCCTTTCCCAGTTCCCCCCTCCCCATATGTCCCATAAACCTTCTTCTCTCCACCCATTCTCCAATCACCTCTCTCCTTTTTCTCTGTCCTGAAACTATTTCTATATAATAAGAGCATTGTCTGGAATCCTTGGTTCTCAGCTGGAGAGAAGCTTCACCTAACTCCTTTTCCTTCCCCATGTCCCTGGCTGCCTCAAAGGTCTCAGACTACTGATTGAGTAGTAGCCCTGACTTCTAGGGCTTTAGGGTCCTGATACCCATGCTTGGCACAGAGACCATTGGAGTACAGGCTGCCAATTGCTGTGTTCTGTCACAACCGATGAAAATGAATGCTGTTACAAACCAGGGTCTAAAGAGCCTCTTGCTCATCCACGGTTTCTATTCAGGTAGAGCAAAGCAGCCCTAGGCATCAGGTTAGGAACAGGAATAGAACAGGAGCAGGAACAATACTTACAGAACAATAATTTAGGCCCAAGAGCAGAGTGGGCCAGTAGGGTTCCTTTTGGGGAGGAAGAGTCAGACAGATCCCCAGCAGGAGACAGATGGGAAAAAGGCTCTAGATCAGTAGTTCTCAACCTGTGGGTCTCCACCACTTTGGGGCCCGTACGTCACATATTTACATTACGACTCATAATAGTAGTAAAATTACAGCTATGAAGAGGCAACGAGATAATTTTGTGGTTGGGGGATAATTTAATACAGCGTGAGGAGCTGTATTAAAGGGCCACAGCGTTAGGAATGTCAAGAACCACTGCATTTCACTTAACCGCTTAATATGGCAGACTTCATGGTTCTTCTTCCTGACCAAGACAAAAATTTGGTGCTCTTCCTCCAGGAAACTGTTGGGTGATGAATGAACAAAGGAAATATAAAGGAAAAGGAAGGACAACATGGCTGCTCCTAGGTGTGATGGAGGGGGACGTTTTCCAGTCAGCTGGAAACATGGCTTTTGTTAACCGATCTGACCTGGACTTCTGTTGGAAGCTTCAAACACTGAATGGCTTTGTGGCCTGCCTCTGGCACCCAAAAGCTGGCCTCTATTTGCCTTTGAATGGCAAGACTTGGAGAGAGGCTTCAAGGGACAACTGACTTGGACACACACTTGCCTCAAGGATTCAAGAACTCACCCACCAGGCCGGGCGGTGGTGGCGCACGCCTGTAGTCCCAGCACTCTGGGAGGCAGAGGCAGGCGGATTTCTGAGATTGAGGCCAGCCTGATCTACAGAGTGAGTTCCAGGACAGCCAGGGCTACACAGAGAAACCCTGTCTTGGGTGCGGGGGACGGAAGAACTCACCCACCAGCTCTGAGGAGGCACTGCATGAGGACTTGCTTGCTTGGATGGGTCTTGGATAGACATGCCAGGAGGCCACAGGAGACCTGCTACAGGATCTGAGTCTGTGGTGCCAGGGAAATGTTAGTGATTCCCCCAAAACACAGACAGGAGCCAATCTGATGCAACTCACAGCAGGGTCTTTATTTGGGGTAGCTTGAGCTAGCTTGCCCCGCCCGCCCCACTCCCACCACTCAGGACAGGTTTTGGGGTGAGGGGAGCCCTGAATGTCTATCAGGACAAGGCTTTGTAGTAAGCAGCAAGCAGGGAGTACGCGTGCAAGCATCTAATTGGAAAGCTGCTATGGCCTTTAACATAATTGGCTGGTGCTGGGAGTCATATCATAACTTTAATTTCTGCTCTCCTCTGCATTGGTGGTCATTAGGCAGGGGAATTGTAACCTGGAGATGCTGCTTTTATTGAGGGTGTAGCCTGGAGACACTGGTCTTGTTGGGGATTAGCCTAGAGACTGGAGCTGGGCTTCAGTTTTATTGGGGGGCAACTCGGAAACTAATGATAGGTACCAGCCTGTTAGTTTACCCGAATTCAAACTTAGATAAGGTTCTCTAAAAATGGAGTCTGAACTTAAAAGATTAGGCACCTCAAGTCAACTTGAGATTGTAGATTGGCTACTGAGAAGGTCCAACCTTGTTAACTTGAGGTCACCAATCTGGGGTATATATTCAAGGCGGGCTGGCTAACACGTACTGTCAGATGCCCAGAAGCAAACCATCTTTAGCATCCTAGTCCCTTTAACCTGATGGCAAGTACAGGAATTTCTAGGATCTGCCTGGTTTTGTAGACTTTGGGTGCTGGGGTTCATTGAGATAGCCAAACTGTCATATGAGGCCTCCCAGGGCTATACTGACAGCAGATATGCCTTTGCTCATGTAAATGGGTCCATATACCAAGAGAGGGGATTATTAACTGTTGAAGGAACTGTTGAAGAAGACAAATAGACCCTCAGATGGGCATGGTTTTTAAGACTCTAGGAAGAGCCTCATTGGAGGTGCTGGCTTGGCCCTCTGAGACATCCACAAACCTTTCCATCTGTATGTGGATCAGAGAAAAGGGGTATCTGAAGGGGGTGCTTGCCCAAATTTATCTAAGAAGCTGAAGCTGGTGGCCCAAGGATGGGCAGCCTGCCTCCAGATCATAGCTGCCACTGCTCTGCTAGTCAAGGACCCATGGGGCAAGAACTTGTTATCACCACACCCCATGCTATTGAGGGGACCCTTAAGAATCCACCCAGCAAAGCCGGGTGGTGGCGTCAGTGCACGCCTGTAATCACAGCACTCTGGGAGGCAGAGGCAGGCGGATTTCTGAGTTTGAGGCCAGCCTGGTCTACAGAGTGAATTCCAGGACAGCCAGGGCTATACAGAGAAACTCTGTCTCGAAAAAAACAAATCAAAAAAAAAAAAACAGAAAACAAACAAACAAACAAACAAAAACAACAACCCCCCCAAAAAAGAATCCACCCAGCTGGTGGCTGTCCAATGCCAGACTGGTGCACTTTCCAGCTCTACTTTTGAATCCTCCTTGCATAAGATATAATCCATCATCTGCCGTAAACCCAGTCACCCTGCTGTCTGACCTGTGCTCAGATATGCAGCACGATTGCGCTATAGTTCTGGAGCTTGTCCAGAACATCAGGCAGGACTTGACAGACATATCCTAGGCAGATGGGAAATGTGGGTGGAAACAGCTTTATCCAGAACGGAATCAGGTATGCAGGGGCAGGGATGATGGACTTGGACTCTGTTATTTGGGCAACTGCTTTACCGATGGGAACTTCAAGCCTAGAAAGCTAAACTAAAGGCTCTAACCCAGGTTTTAAAGCTGGCAAAGGGGGTCATAGCTAACATCTATACTGACAGCAGATATGCCTTTGCTCATGTAAATGGGTCCATATACCAAGAGAGGGGATTATTAACTGTTGAAGGAAAAAAAACATCAAAAATAAGAATTGTTTTATTGGAGGCATCATGGCTTCCTCTGAAAGTAGCCTCTGAAAGTGCCCTGGGCATCAGGAAGGACATCAGAAACAGCCCGAGGGAGCAGGCTAGAGAGAAAGCTACAGGAGAGGCCACCCAGGTCTCCACTGCCAGCACCCTGGTAGCTCCGCAGCCCCCACCCAGCACTCCCAACCGTCCCTGTACATACTGGTGAAGACGGATGACATCAGGAGAAATGCCAAGGAGTTTACAGAAAAGATGGGTGGTTGCTGAACTCTGAAGGCTGCACCATCCTACCTGAGGAGTTTGCCAAGCAACCCGTCTATCCGATTCATCAAACTTGGTAACCAAAAACTGAAGGAATCTTTGTGAGAAGCAAGGTACACTATTTATGACTTAGGACACTTGACTGGTCAGGAATCTCATACTGTGCCACCTGCTAGGCCATGAACTCCTCAGGCCCCAATCAAAGAACCACTTCTGGGACCAGAATCAGGAATCAATGGCCAGTGGCTAATTGGGAAATGGATTATACAGAAATAAAACCAGAAACATATGGATGCAAGTATTTGCTAGTTTTTTGTTTTGTTTTGCTTTTTTTTTTTTTTTTGTTTTTTTTTTTTTTTCATTTGAGACAGGGTTTCTCTGTGTAGCCCTGGCTGACCTGGAATTCACTCTATAGACCAGGCTGGCCTCAAAGTCAGAGATCCTCCTGCCTCTGCCTCTCAATTGCTGGCATTAAAGGCATGCATCACCACCACCCGGTGTATTTGCTAGTTTTTATAGATACCTTTTCAGGATGGGTACTGTACAAAGGAGACTTGCCAACGTAGTGGAAAAGAAGCTTCTGGAAGACTTCATACTCAGGTATGGTTTGCCTAGTATACTGGCTGGGTTTTGTGTCAGTTTGACACAAACTGGAGTTGTCACAGAGAAAGGAGCCTCAGTTGAGGAAATGCCTCCATGAGACCCAGCTGTAAGGCATTTTCTCAACTAGTGATCAAGGGGGGAGAACTCAGTCGATTATGGGTGGTACCATCCCTGGGTTGGTATTCTTGGGTTCTATAAGAAAGCAAACTGAGCAAGCCAGGGGAAGCAAGCCAGTAAGGAACATCCCTCCATGGCCTCTGTATCAGCCCCTGCTTCCTGACCTGCTTGAGTTCCAGTCCTGACTTCTGTGGGTGATGAACAGCAATGTGGAAGTGTAAGCTGAATAAACCCTTTCCTCCCCAACTTGCTTCTTGGTCATGATGTTTTGTGCAGGAATAGAAACCCTGGCTAAGACACCTACCCTGCTTGTATTTGACAGTGGACCAGCATTTGTCTCTCAGGTAAATCATTCTCTATCACAGGTTCTGGGGGCCAATTGGAAATTACATTGTATATACAGACCCAAGAGTTGAGGGAAAGTAGAGGATAAATCGAACCCTGAAGGAAGCCCTGGCCAAATTAACCCTTGAAACTGGTGGTAACTGGCTGTCTCTCCTCCTTATGTCTTATATAGAGCTAGAAATACCCCCTCTATTTTAGGTCCCCTCCCTTCTCTTTTGAGATCCTATATGGGAGTCCCCTTCCATACTGCACAACCTCCAGTCTGCTGACTTGGCTGGAATATGACCAACATATGTTTTTAACATCCTTGGAAGCCCTCTATAGGGTCCAGAAGCAACTCTGGCCTGCCATCTACCAGGTTTATGAGTCTGCTCCTCCACTGACACCCACTGATTAGAACTAGGTAAAGAAGACTGGGTTAAGAGACATAACTCTGGAACATTGCTGGAAAGAACCTAGCATTGAGATCCTGGCCATGCCTATTGCTGTTAAGGTGGACGTGATCAGGACGTGATACACCTCTCCTACATTAAGCCTGCCAGGAGAGAGATGAACCAGCAATTGAGATCCCAGTGGAGTAGACTTCCAGGCAAACAGCCACAGAGTGACAGAAGATCACCCCACACCCTGTTGATCTGTGGAAACTGAGACTTCAGCATTCACGATCATTTTTGCTTGTTGCTTACAGTTTGCTACACTAGTCTTGTAACCCTAGGGGGTGATGTAACAACCTTGTCATCAAGTTCACAGTGGCTGTCGAGAATGCTGGTTCTTAACTACTCTTGCCCTGGACTGTTGGTTACCGGACAAGGACGCTGCGTTGGAAATAAGGTACCCCCAGCCTATTCCCACCTCTGCCACCACACTGTAACCCCTACTGTTGCAGGATACATGCTGCCTCTAGAGAACGTTCGGCAGACTTGTACCTTAGGACTTACTCCATGCCTTTATGGCCTGGTTGTAAATATGACTGAGGATTTTTATGTTCTAGTACAGCTTGTACCCACAGTGACCTTTTACTCTGGGGAGGATGTCTTCAGCCAGCTAGCACCTCCAAACAATCGAGTTAAAAGGGTGGCCATTTCTGTTGTGTTTCTAGGTTCTCTTCTTGGCATAGGGCTGGCTGGAGCTGCTAGTGTAGGGGCCTCAGCCCTTCAAGGCACCACGTGGTGAAATATACAGGAGATGGAAAAGTCCATCACGGACCTGCAGGATTCCCTGTCCTCCCTGGCAGAAGTAGTCTTTTTTTTTTTTAATTTTTTTTTTATTATTCGATATAATTTATTTACATTTCAAATGATTTCCCCTTTTCTAGCCCCCCCACTCCCCGAAAGTCCCGCAAGCCCCCTTCTCTTCCCCTGTCCTCCCACCCACCCCTTCCCACTTCCCCGTTCTGGTTTTGCTGAATACTGTTTCACTGAGTCTTTCCAGAACCAGGGGCCACTCCTCCTTTCTTCTTGTACCTCATTTGATGTGTGGATTATGTTTTGGGTATTCCAGTTTTCTAGGTTAATATCCACTTATTAGTGAGTGCATACCATGATTCACCTTTTGAGTCTGGGTTACCTCACTTAGTATGATATTCTCTAGCTCCATCCATTTGCCTAAGAATTTCATGAATTCATTGTTTCTAATGGCTGAATAGTACTCCATTGTGTAGATATACCACATTTTTTGCATCCACTCTTCTGTTGAGGGATACCTGGGTTCTTTCCAGCATCTGGCAATTACAAATAGGGCTGCTATGAACATAGTAGAACATGTATCCTTATTACATGGTGGGGAGTCTTCTGGGTATATGCCCAGGAGTGGTATAGCAGGATCTTTTGGAAGTAAGGTGCCCAGTTTTTGGAGGAACCGCCAGACTGATTTCCAGAGTGGTTGTACCAATTTGCAACCCCACCAGCAGTGGAGGAGTGTTCCTCTTTCTCCACACCCTCTCCAACACTTGCTGTCTCCTGAATTTTTAATCTTAGCCATTCTGACTGGTGTAAGATGAAATCTTAGGGTTGTTTTGATTTGCATTTCCCTAATGACTAATGAAGTTGAGCATTTTTTAAGATGCTTCTCCGCCATCCGAAGTTCTTCAGGTGAGAATTCTTTGTTTAACTCTGTACCCCATTTTTTAATAGGGTTGTTTGGTTTTCTGGAGTCTAACTTCTTGAGTTCTTTATATATATTGGATATTAGCCCTCTATCTGATGTAGGATTGGTGAAGACCTTTTCCCAATTTGTTGGTTGCCGATTTGTCCTCTTGATGGTGTCCTTTGCCTTACAGAAACTTTGTAATTTTATGAGGTCCCATTTGTCAATTCTTGCTCTTAGAGCATACGCTATTGGTGTTCTGTTCAGAAACTTTCTCCCTGTACCGATGTCCTCAAGGGTCTTCCCCAGTTTCTTTTCTATTAGCTTCAGAGTGTCTGGCTTTATGTGGAGGTCCTTGATCCATTTGGATTTGAGCTTAGTACAAGGAGACAAGGATGGATCAATTCGCATTCTTCTGCATGCTGACCTCCAGTTGAACCAGCACCATTTGTTGAAAAGGCTATCTTTTTTCCATTGGATGTTTTCAGCCTCTTTGTCGAGGATCAAGTGGCCATAGGTGTGTGGGTTCATTTCTGGATCTTCAATCCTGTTCCACTGATCCTCCTGCCTGTCACTGTACCAATACCATGCAGTTTTTAACACTATTGCTCTGTAGTATTGCTTGAGGTCAGGGATACTGATTCCCCCAGATTTCCTTTTGTTGCTGAGAATAGTTTTAGCTATCCTGGGTTTTTTGTTGTTCCAGATGAATTTGATAATTGCTCTTTCTAACTCTGTGAAGAATTGAGTTGGGATTTTGATGGGTATTGCATTGAATCTGTATATTGCTTTTGGCAAAATGGTCATTTTAACTATATTGATTCTACTGATCCATGAGCATGGGAGGTTTTCCCATTTTTTGAGGTCTTCTTCCATTTCCTTCTTCAGAGTCTTGAAGTTCTTGTCATACAGATCTTTCACATGTTTGGTAAGAGTCACCCCAAGATACTTTATACTGTTTGTGGCTATTGTGAAGGGGGTCATTTCCCTAATTTCTTTCTCAGCCTGCTTATCCTTTGAGTATAGGAAGGCCACTGATTTGCTTGAGTTGATTTTATAACCTGCCACTTTGCTGAAGTTGTTTATCAGCTGTAGGAGCTCTCTAGTGGAGTTCTTTGGGTCACTTAGGTAGACGATCATGTCGTCTGCAAATAATGATAGTTTGACTTCTTCCTTTCCAATTTGTATCCCTTTGACCTCCTTATGTTGTCGAATTGCCCGAGCTAGTACCTCAAGTACAATATTGAAAAGATAAGGAGAAAGGGGGCAGCCTTGTCTGGTCCCTGATTTCAGTGGGATTGCTTCAAGTTTCTCTCCATTTAGTTTGATGCTGGCTACCGGTTTGCTGTATATTGCTTTTACTATGTTTAGGTATGGGCCTTGAATTCCTGTTCTCTCCAAGACTTTAAGCATGAAGGGATGCTGAATTTTGTCAAATGCTTTTTCAGCATCCAATGAAATGACCATGTGGTTTTGTTCTTTGAGTTTGTTTATGTAGTGGATTGTATTGATGGATTTCCATATATTGAACCAACCCTGCATTCCCGGGATAAAGCCTACTTGATCATGGTGGATGATCGTTTTGATGTGTTCTTGGATTCGGTTGGCAAGAATTTTATTGAGTATTTTTGCATCTATGTTCATAAGGGAAATTGGTCTGAAGTTCTCTTTCTTTGTTGGATCTTTGTGTGGCTTTGGTATCAGCGTAATTGTGGCTTCGTAGAAGGAATTGGGTAGTGTTCCTTCTGTTTCTATTTTGTGGAATAGTTTGAAGAGTATTGGTGTTAACTCTTCTTTGAAGGTCTGGTAGAATTCTGCACTGAAGCCATCTGGTCCTGTGCTTTTTTTGGTTGGAAGACTTTCTATGACTCCTTCTATTTCTTTAGGCATTATGGGACTGTTTAGATGGTCTAGTTGGTCCTGATTTAATTTTGGTATTTGGTATCTGTCAAGGAAATTGTCCATTTCCTCCAGATTCTCCAGTTGTGTTGAGTATAGGCTCTTGTAGTAGGATCTGATGATTTTTTGGACTTCCTCAGTTTCCATTGTTATATCTCCCTTTTCATTTCTAAGTTTGTTAATTTGGATACTTTCTCTGTGCCCTTTGGTCAGTCTGGCTAAGGGTTTATCTATCTTGTTGATTTTCTCAAAGAACCAGCTCCTGGTATTGTTGATTTTTTGTATGGTTCTCTTTGTTTCTACTTGATTGATTTCGGCCCTGAGTTTGATGATTTCCTGCCTTCTACTCCTCCTGGGCGAAATAGCTTCTTTTTGTTCTAGGGCTTTCAGGTGTGTCATTAAGCTGGTAATGTATGCTCTCTCCATTTTCTTTTTGGAGGCACTCAGGGCTATGAGTTTTCCTCTTAGCACTGCTTTCATTGTGTCCCATAGATTTGGGTATGTTGTGTTTTCATTTTCATTGTGTTCTAAAAAGTCTTTAATTTCTTTCTTTATTTCTTCCTTGACCAAGGTATCATTGAGTAGAGTATTGTTCAGTTTCCACGTGTATGTGGGCTTTCTGTTGTTTCTGTTGCTATTGAAGACCACTTTTACTCCATAGTGATCAGATAGGAGGCATGGGATTAGTTCGATCTTCTTATATTTGTTGAGGTCTGTCTTGTGACCAATTATATGGTCGATTTTGGAGAAGGTACCATGAGGCGCTGAGAAAAAGGTATATTCTTTTGTTTTAGGATAGAATGTTCTATATATATCTGTTAAATCTAATTGGTCCAAAGCTTCATTGTGTCCCTGTTTAGTTTCTGTTTTCCTGATCGGTCCATTGAGGAAAGTGCAGTGTTGAAGTCACCCACAATTATTGTGTTAGGTGCAATGTGTGCTTTTAGTTTTAATAAAGTTTCTTTTACGAAAGAGGGTGCCCTTGCATTTGGGGCATAGATGTTCAGGATTGACAGTTCTTCTTTTTGTATTTTTCCTTTGACCAGCAAGAAGTGTCCCTCAGGGTCTCTTTTGATGACTTTGGGTTGAAAGTCAATTTTATCTGATATTAAAATGGCTACTCCAGCTTGTTTCCTGAGACCATTTGCTTGTAAAATTGTCTTCCAGCCTTTTACTCTAAGGTAGTGTTTGTCTTTGACCCTGAGGTGTGTTTCCTGTAAGCAGCAAAATGTAGGGTCCTGTTTACATATTTATTCAGTTAGTCTGTGTCTTTTTATTGGGGCATTAAGTCCATTGATGTTAAGAGATATTAAGGAATAGTGATTGTTACTTCCTATCATTTTTGACGTTATTTTTTAAATTTGAATGCTTAACTTCTTTTGGGTTTGATGAAAGGTTACTATCTTGCTTTTTCCAGGGTGAAGTTTCCCTCCTTGTATTGGTGTTGTCCTCCTATTATCCTTTTTAGGGCCGGGTTTGTGGATAGATATTGGGTAAACTTGGTTTTGTCATGAAATATCTTAGTTTCTCCCTCTATGGTGATTGAGAGTTTTGCTGGATATAGTAGTTTTGGTTGGCATTTGTGTTCTCTTAGAGTCTGCATGAGATCTGCCCAGGACCTTCTAGCCTTCATAGTCTCAGGTGAAAAGTCTGCTGTGATTCTGATAGGTCTTCCTTTATATGTTACTTGGCCTTTTTCTCTTACTGCCTTTAATATTCTTTCTTTGTTTAGAACATTTGGTGTTTTGATTATTATGTGACGGGAAGTATTTCTGTTCTGGTCCAGTCTGTTTGGAGTTCTGTAGGCTTCTTGTATATTCATGGGCATCTCTCTTTAGGTTAGGGAAGTTTTCTTCCATAATTTTATTGAAGATGCTTGCTGGCCCTTTAAGTTGTAAATCTTCACTCTCATCTATGCCTATAATCCTTAGGTTTGGTCTTCTCATTGTGTCCTGGATTTCCTGGATATTTTGGGTTACAAGCTTTTTGCATTTTGCATTTTCTTTAACTGTTGAGTCCATGGTTTCTATGGAATCTTCAGCATCTGAGATTCTTTCTTCTATCTCTTGTATTCTGTTGTTGATATTTGCATCTCTGTCCCCTGATTTCTTCCCAAGGCTTTCTATCTCCAAAGTTGTCTCCCTTTGAGTTTTCTTAGTTGTTTCTACTTCTGATTTTAGATCCTGGATGGTTTTGCTTAGCTCTTTCACTTGCATGTTTGTGTTTTCCTGTAATTCTTTAAGAGATTTTTGTGTTTCGTCTTTCATGACCTCAGCCTGTTGACCAAAGTTCTCCTGTATTTCTTCTTCTTTTTTTTTTTTTTAAGATTTATTTATTATATGTAAGTACACCGTAGCTGTCTTCAGAAACACCAGAAGAGGGGTCAGATCTCATTACGGATGGTTGTGAGCCACCATGTGGTTGCTGGGATTTGAACTCGGGAGAGCAGTCAGTGTTCTTAACCGCTGAGCCATCTCACCAGCCCCACTCCTGTATTTCTTTAAGAGATTTTTGTGTTTCGTCTTTCATGACCTCAGCCTGTTGACCAAAGTTCTCCTGTATTTCTTTAAGTGTTTTTTGCATTTCCTCCTTGTTGGCTTTTGTATTCTCCTGGATTTCTTTCAATGATTTTTGTGTTTCCCTTGCAAGGGCTTCTAACTTTTGATCCATTTTCTCCTGAATTTCTTTATGTATGTCCTTCATGTGTTCCTGTACCAGCATCATGACCAGTGATTTTAAATCCAAATCTTGTTTTACTGGTGTGATGGGGTATCCAGGACATGTTGGTAGAGGAGAATTGGGTTCAGATGTTGCCATATTGCCTTGATTTCTGTTAGTGACGTTCCTGCGTTTGCCTTTTGCCATCTAGTTCTCATTGGTGTTAGTTTATCTTGTCAGTGCTGGACTCACCAGTGCAAGCTGCCCCTTCCCAGTTGGCCTCTGGTGCACAGCTTACCTCCTGCACTGCTTGTAGACAGTGTGCTGCTGCCCAGGCTGTTCTGATCCCAAAGCAGGCACCCGAAGGCTCCCGCTGGGGCCCACTGGATTCACTGGAGCACACTGACTTCTCCCAGCTGGCCGCCTGGAAGCCCAGCTAGCCACTTGCAGGACTTGGAGATGTGATGCTGCCGCCCAGACTGATCTGGATCCGGAAGCGGAGAGAGTAGAGCTGAGGGCTTCTGCCTGAGGCCTTGCCCCAGATTGTGTCTGTGGACCAGATGGAGCCCGTGTGCACCCCCAGGGAGTGCCGACGGTGTATGCTACTGTGACCTCCCCTGTGTTCCGCTCACTCCGCTGGGCAGCCGATCCGCCAACCGGGCTGTCGCAGACAAGGTTAGCCTGGCCACCCAGTCCCTGAGTCCAGGCAAAAGCCTGGGAGGCCAAGGTCTGAGCAAAGTTCCCCTAGGGCTATGACTGTTAATTGGGTCTGCCAGGTGACTAGGATGGCGGGCGTGCGCGCCCGCGCTCCCTGAAAGCGCAGGGAGAGTCTGCTTTGCTAACAATCACCTGGGCGGGTTGACTCACAGATGGCCCACCAAGCCGCCCAGATCTTGGGGTCAGTCCTGTGCCTTTTGGGGCCTGGACCCCCGCTTTGTTAGCCTTAGGCTATGCCTGTTACAGGTCTGCCCGCCAGAGCTCTCTGTCGTCCTGCAGGCAAAATGGCAGCAGCGCACACGCAGGCCTGGGCAAAAAACCTCCTGGCTGGGTTGGCACCCCGATGGCCCCCCGACCCGCCCAGGGCCTGGGTGCAGGCCAACGCCCGTCGGGCTCAGACCACCGCGGTGTTGGCCTCGGATTATGTTTGTGTACCTCAGTCTGTCCGATCCCCGGAGTCCGGAACCAAGATGGATGCACCTCTCCTGACTGGTGGGAGGCCGAGTTCTGAAGTGGCCTCCGTGCAGGAAAGGCGCCGCACAACTGCAGCTGCTTGCTGCCCGGCTGGTCAGCGAAGGTGCAGAAGTAGTCTTACAGAACAGAAGAGGACTAATCGTGCTGTTCTTCCAGCATGGAGGATGCTGTGCAGCCTTAGGTGAGGAATGTCGTTTCTATGTTGACCACTTAGGGATGGTCAAAGAATCTATGGCCTTAGTCAGAAAGAGACTACAAGACAGATCCAACTGATGTTAGCTTTGACTTGTGGTCCCTGCATACTCAATGCTTTAGTTAGGTTTGTTTTTTGTTTTTTTTGTTTGGATTTGTTTTTCTCAAGACAGGGTTTCTCTGTATAGCCCTGGCTGTCCTGGAACTCACCAGGCTGGCCTCGAACTCAGAAATCTGCCTGCCTCTGCCTCCCAGAGTGCTGGGATTACAGGTGTGCACCACCATGCCCGGCCCTTTAGTTAGGTTTGTTAAGGATCAGATTTATTCTCAAACAACAGTACCAGCCCATAGAAACATCTCGAGGATGTTTGAGATGGCCCCAAACTGAAAGAGGGGCAGTGGTGATGAGAGGGGTGAGACAGGCCGAGTCCACAGCAAGCTTCGAATTGGCAGTTAAAGAAACTAGGCCTAAATCTTTGTTTCCAAGAACAGGGCAAGCCCAGCCAAGTCAGTTAATAGGAAAAATCCCAGGCTCCAGCCCTAGAGATAGAGTAAGATAAAGTTCACCTTCCCTGCAATTCCTCTACTGTGCTTTAAATCAGGCCTGCAAGCTCACTTGGCTGTCTGTCTTGGTAATGCGAGACCCCAGCATGCTGAACTTCTGCAGAATAAAGCACTCTGTGTTTGCATACTGTTTGAGTTGGGGTATCGTTCTTTAACAAATCATGGACCCTTACATTGTACCGTCAACCACCCTGATTGATGGAAGCTGAGGGTGGAAGGTTCTAAAAATAGCGTTCTTGGTGGGAACTTTATAAGATGGCTCCTATTGCTAAGGAGAGCAAGGGTAGAAAAGAATGAGGTGAGCTGAGTCCTTCAGCTGCAGAGGGAAGAGGAACAGTTTTAGATGAGCTGCTTCCCAGACGAATTAACCGTAGTTTCCAATTCTGGCCAGCAGAGGGCAGGCTGGCTTGAGAAATGATCAGCACCTCCACCCCTGGAGATTTGCTCCACTGATTCATAGTCCATCAGAATCAAGAGGAATACGAACTCACTGGATGAATCTTCACAAAACACCCTGCACTTGGGGGCCAGAAATGTTTCTCAGTATTTACTTCTAGGCGCCCTGTTGCGATGTCATGTAAGGAGGGAGGGGGGGAGAGGAATCGGTGTCTAGGTCACAGTTCACAAAGGTGTCTGAAAAGAAAGTGCATGTTCTAGGGAGGGAGCTCTCAGAGGCGCTGCCCCCAAATGTTTGGGACACTGATTTCTAGCTGTGAAGGGGAGGCGGGTGGAGGGATCGGAGCCCTGGCAGATGTCAAGAGAGCAGGATGAGAAGGTGGCGCACGACAGGCAGTCGAGGCTCCGAGTCTCCTGTGAGAACTTAGAAACATTCCATAACCACGCTTGAGCTCCATTTCCACATCTCGGAAGTTCACATCATCTCTTCAGTGGCCAAACGGGGAAACATGTGACCATACTCTGCCAATTCATCAGCACGACTGGCAGTCTATGCTCCCCTTTAAAAATTAGGGCTCTAGTCAAAGAGTGGGAAGACGGCAGAAAGGGAGGGAACATGGAAGACAGGAACACTCTCTCTGGAAGGATCTGATCTCTCTCTTTCCTCTCGTCAAACAAACTAGAAAACCTAGACTTTTAAAACATTTCTTCAGACGAGGTGATTTGTTCCTAATTCAACACATATTTGTGGGCCCTCAGTTTCTGCTGTCCCGGGGAGGGACTGTTCTGTCATGGCCGCCATCCTTCCTGCTTTGTGGCATCACAGCTGTGAAGCGTGGTTAGTGGCAGTTTTCTAATATGACCTCTACATTTCTAAAATGGCAGAAATCATTTTTTTCCCTCAGTTTTGGAGATAGGAAGCAAGGTTCAGTGGTACCAAGGCTGCCACAGTGATTTAGTACTGAGGGATTAGCACTGCCTCTTCCCAAATGAAACAGCCTTGTTTATTGAATGAACGAACTGGAGGGGCAGGTACTACGTCCCTCAGTGGGGTGAGAAGGCCAGCACACTCTGACCTCAAGGCTGTAAAGGGCGTTTTGTATTGTATTGTGGGCTGGTTGTTGAGCCTAGGGTTGCCACTAGGCAAGTGCTCTACCACAGAGCTAACTCCCAGCCCAGTTCATCCACCTTTTGAGAAAATAATCTTTGTTTTACTTAGTTTGTGTCTTCTGTGTATCAGGGGTTAAAAACCTCTATACAGATTATTACCTAATTCTCAGAGTATGGGGCAGGTACTCAGGAGGCTGGTGAGGTCACATTGTTGGAGAAGGTGGGTGGGCTGTGTCTGAGCCAGGGCTCTGACTGCATCAGAACCCAGGAGACTGCTTGTGGGAAGGCTGAGCAGACTCTCCAGCTAACCAGGCTGTCTGTACTGTCTTGCTCCATCTTCAGTGCAGCTCAGTTCTCACGCTGCTTTGGTTAGAGAAACAAACAAACAAACAAACAAACAAACAAACAAACAAAAGCCTGTTCCCTTCTATTACACAGCCCAGTCTGCAGAAGTTTTCTCGGCAATATTTAGTCTGAGGGAAAGATTGCATTTCAAGGGTATCCAGTCTTTTGATACTATTATGACACTGTCATTTCCAAATGTGTTGGGTTACATGCACAGCTATATTAGGACACATTCATCCTGTAGGCTGCAGGTTCAACACGCCTGAACACAATCCCAGTGAGTGTCCAGAATAGCAGGAGACTCAAGCCCTTCTGAGAGACCATCACCTGAGACTGGAGTCGTGGCTAGGAGGCTTAGGTGAGTGTAGAACAGTGAGAAGCCCTCATGGGGGCTCAGGGGAGGACCACATAGGAAGAACTGTTAAAGAACCAGAAGCAGCATTTGGGAGGCAGAGGCAGGCAGGTCTCTGAGTTTGAGGCCAGCCTGGTTTACATAGTAAGACTCTGTTTCCTTGTCCTCGACCTCCACAAGAAAAGGAACCAGGAGAATGGAGAGTCAGACATCCATTAAGGAGAGCAAAGACTGAACAGGGGTGGTAGGCAGCGATACTGAAGGCAGAAGCTTAGCTAGGCCAGGGTAGGGATGGAAGTGGCTCAGGTCACGAGGCCTTCCACTGCTGCCTTCCACCTTTCTCCTCTTCTCGCCCTTTACCTTGACCCAGAGCTCTTTGAGGCTGGCTTGTCTCTGGTTTAGCCCACTCAGTTAGGAACACCTGGCATAGCCCAGCCCTGCAGTCACTTGTCTCTCTATATTCAGCAAGGCGCTGGAGTGACAGCTCCTCTGCCAGCTCTAACAGGAGGTGCTGCTGTAGTGGGTTTGCCCTAATTCTGCTTGTATTCTAAGGTTGATGGTGGTTCCCCAAAACTGTTTGCATGGGAAAGTTCACGCATAAGACACCAAGGAGCTGGGCGGTGGTGGCGCACGCCTGTAATCCCAGCACTCTGGGAGGCAGAGGCAGGCGGATTTCTGAGTTCGAGGCTAGCCTGGTCTACAGAGTGAGTTCCAGGACAGCCAGGGCTATACAGAGAAACCCTGTCTGGGGGGGGGGACAAATCCACTCCCCCCAAAAAAAACCCAACCAACCAATCAAAAAAGACACCGAGGAAGCCAGCCCCCAGTTAATCCTGATTGGTAAGTAAAGATCTCAGCAGCCAGGGAGAAGTGTGTGTGTGTGTTTGTGTGTGTGTGTGTGGGGTGTTGGTTCCTGGGCTTGGGACCACAGGATAGGAGAAGGGGGGTGGAGGTGGAGGTGGGGGTGGGGTAGGGGGTGGGGGTGGAACCACCATGCCTTAGAAGAGTGCGCAGCAGAGAGACAGGAGCCACCATGGGATACTGGGATAGAGGAGGAAGGCACCCTGAGCTCTGGGCCAAGAGGGCTGACTAACTGGAGTTAAGAGCAGCCAAGACAGTTCATAGAAATTAGTCAGTAGTAACTCAGAGGTATCACTAGGAGGTGGATTCTAACAGCGTGGAGGGTAGGCAGCTGCCCAGCTATTGAGCTGCTTAAGACTTATTAAAATATAAGGCTGTGCATGTGTCTTTCACTTGGGAACAAACATGGTCAGAGGTGGGAAGGAAACCCATGCCGAGATTAATTAAAAATTCATGCTACATGCTGCTTTCTAGGGTCTTCTCTTGATGAACAGATGCCCCTCTCACCTCCTTAGCAGGCTTGGGACATTCTTGATGGCAAACCTTGGTGTGTCTGCTTCACAGTCAGGTTTAACATAGTGAGGGTGGGATCTGTTAAGTCTGTGCTGGGGTCTCCGGAACTAGGATGGACCCCATCCTAGAGCAGAAGTCATGCAATTCAAAGCCCAGGATAGCTACCTGTATATGTCTAAGTACTGTGTGCTCTGTGGAACCAGATAGGTGTTCTCTAAACCAAACTGCCTGAGGAGACTCCTAGCACCATGCTGAAGGAAGGGTCTAACCACATGCCTCAGAGGTTCTAATCCCACCACAGAACTCCTGTTTTATTAATTGCCATTTTTAATGTGTATGATTATGTGAGGTTATAAGTGTGAGTGTATGTGTGTGTGTATCAAAGGGCATCTGTGGTGCTTTCTACCTATTGACATTGATTTCAAGGTGACCTGGGACTTTGTCACACAGGCTAGGATAACTGGCCAACAAACCTCTCCTCTCAACCACTGCTACTATCACAGGTATGTGACACCTAGCTTTTTGTTGGATTCTGGGGATTTGAATTTAGGGCCTTGTGGTTACAAGGGAAGCGCTATCTATACTGACTGGACTGTCTCTGCAGCCGTAGTCTGTCTTTGTCTTTAACTTCCTTTATGCAAGATCTAGGTTTATATCCCAGATTGTCCTGGGTCTTGTTCTTACAACTCTCTTCTCTTGTTCTTGTGACCTCTGCCCTCTGAATGCTGGACTGTAGGTGCTCCCTCACTTCCACCTTCCGAATGCTGGATTCTTAAGTACACACTACTATCTGGCTTCATATTTATCTCATTACTATTATTTTTAAGATGAGGTGTATTATCTTGGTGAGGATGGAACTGGCTTTGCAGACCAGGAAGGCCTCGAAGTCACAGATATCTGCCTGCCTCTCCCTCCTGAGTGTTGGGATTGAAGTTAGGTGCTGCCTACCACACCTGGCTCTAACTGCTCAACTGTGTGCTGTGTGCATTTTGTCCCCTGAAGGTTCCTGCTTGGGAGCCTGGTCTTCAGTGTGATGTTTGGAGACAAGATCTTCACAAAGTAGGGTGCAGTGGGAATTGAATCGGGTAAGTGGGGTGAGCCCTTGCAAGGACTGTACTGGCCTCAGTTCGCTCTGGTTTGTTTCAAACTGTGACCTCTTCCTCTTGAGTGCTTCTGCCATTTGCCACAGGTCTTCCAGGACACTCTGGGTTATGCCTCTCATCCCTGGAGCTGTGAGCTACATAAAGCTCTGTCTATAAAGAGGTTCAAACTAGGTGTGGTGGCACACACTCGTAATCCTGCACGCGCTGGAATTGGAAGCAGGAGGATCAGGAGTCCTAAAGTTTGAGTCCAGTCCAGAATACACAACTGTCTCAAATCTTTTTTTTTTCTTCTTTTAGCCTACTTCATGCATTTTTTAAAAAATTAATGAAAATAGTCTATTATAGTGTCTAAATGGATGTGGACAGGGATTAGTCCACCCTGTATTGGATGGGTTCTTTGATGACTGGCAGTTGTGATACCCAATAAAACTGGGCCTTGTGGCCCAGGGCTCTAATCTCTAATCCAAGCTACTGGGGAGGATGAGTGAGGCAGGATGATTACAAGTTCAAGGCCTGACAAAACTACAAAGTGAGTTTAAGCACAATCTGGGCTACTTATTGAGACTCATCTCAAAGTAAAAATACAGGCTGGAGTTAAGAGCACTGGCTGTTCTTCCAGAGGGCCATGTTTTAGTTTCCAGCATCCACATGACAGCTTAGAGCCCCACCAGGAACTAGAGCTCCAGGGGGATTCAGTGCCATCTTCTGGATACCAGGCATGCTCATGGAACACAGACATACAGACACACAGAGACACACAGACAGACAGACAGACAGATGGCCACACACACACACACACACACACACACACACACACACACACGAAGATATAAAGACAGTTCAGGATACAGCTCAGTGGTGGAGCACTCACAAAGCTCTGGGCTCAACCTCAGTGCCAACAAAACAAAACAAAGCCCCACATACTTGTGGAGTGAATGTGGGATGAGAATTTGGGTCACTAATGGGGTGTGCATCAGAAGAGCAGCAACCTAAAATACAGGCCTGAGGCCACAAGCCAGAGAAAGGATGAGGGGCAGAGGCAGTCCTGTCTGGGTGTGGAGGCACTGTCACACAGCCCACCCCAGACAAACACTGACTTCTGGGCCCTGGGCTGATCCTGAGAGGACTTCACTCTGGCTTCCCTCTTAGTCAGGCCCTCTGAAGTAACACCAGGAAGGTCTGATGTGTGCTGAGTCAGGACTCTGCACCCTGGATTTTCTCTCTTAACTCGAATGGCAGTGCTCAGCACATCTAATGGGACTCAGCAGGACTCAACAAATGGGTATTGAGCTTAAACTCTAAAGAACAGAGACATTGTGCAGCCAGAGAAAGAGCACTGTGGTCACTAGAGCTCTCTGGCTGCAGCGGAACAGCCTTTGGCTGATATAATTTAAGTGCTTAACTAGATGCACAAAGGCAGCAGCTTTTCTGGGGACTGGAACAAACCACAGAATTCAGACACCTGAGACTGCAAGGGTTTGTTGAGACTGACACCCCCGTTCCCCCTGCTTCCGACCCTGGAAGAATCTCTTCATCTACCTCAGTGTTCTAGCACCTTTCCCAGCATGGAAAGAACTTTTGACTGAAGGTCCCACTAAGAACTCTAACACATAAGGTGGAATTGTTTGAAGCGGTTCTCAACCTGTGGATCAAAACCCCTTTTGGCAAACTTCTATCTCTAATAAAAATATTTATTTACATTAAGATTCATAACAGCAAGCCGGGCGGTGGTGGTGCATGCCTGTAATCCCAGCACTCAGGCTGACTTAGATCAGCCCGATATCTGAATAGAGGCAAGCAGATTTCTGAGTTCGAGGCCAGCCTGGTCTACAGAGTGAGTTCCAAGACAGCCAGGGCTATACAGAGAAACCCTGTCCCCAAAACAAAAACAAACAAACAAACAAAAACAAATCCAAAAAACCAAAAAAAAAAAAAAAAAAGATTCGTAACAGCAGCAAAATTAGTTATGAAATAGCAACAAAAATAATTTTATGGTTGGGGGTCACCACACCATGAGGAACTGTATTAAAGGGTCATAGCATTAGGAAGATTGCAAACCATTGGCTTAAAGCAAGGTGTGTGTGTGTGTGTGTGTGTGTATGTGTGTGTGTGTTAGCATTCTGTCTAAGCTCCGCCCACAGTTACCAGGCAGCAGCCAGGTACGTCTGACTCTATAAAGGGGCTGCGTGCCCCTCCTCTCCCTCTGTGTCTCTCTTGCTCTTGCTTCCTGTTCCGTTCCCTTCCCCCTCCTCCATGAGCTCATGGCCAGCCGGCCTCTACTTCTCTGCTTTCCCCCTTCCCCCCTCTGCCTTTCTCTGCTTCTATTATCCTTATAACTTCCCTCCCCATGCCCTGAATAAACTCTATTCTGTACTATTCCGTCATGCGGCTGGTCCCTCAGGGGGAAGGGATGCCTCACAGCATGGGCCGGCCAAGGCACCCCATTCCTCCATACCTCACCACACATCCATTGAACAACATAGCCCCCCCCCCCATCTTTTTATAAACATCATATGGTGCCGCGACTCAGATTTAGAAACTCTGCAGGTTTGAATCCCACCTCTGCTATGGAGATCCAACCCTCGCTAGCCTAAACTTCAGAGACCTGGTAAGCCCCCTTTCCCCACTGGTCAGAGTAAACGTCCCCATGGTCCCAGGGGAAAGTTCTTGAGCTCGGAGCTACCCCTGTGCTGCCCTTGAGGATGGAGACATTCTGTCTTATCACTGACCCTTGTTCTAGGACTTTTTCTCTTCAGTGAGATTTTCCTCTCTCCTTTGAGACAGTTTCTTTCTCGCTGCTGAGAAGTCCCCGGGACCCAGGCGAACTGCTCTCTATAGCTCAGGGGCACTGAGTGTAGCCCCAGCCCCTCGTGTGATGACCTGCTGGTCTGGCCTGTGCTAGAATCTCTCTGGTTATTGATAATGCCCTCAGGACTATGGTAGGGGCAGTTAATAACCCTATTCTCTCCCCCATGGGTCTGTCTTCGCGGCCTTGTCCCTATTTACTGCGATGTCTTTGTCTAGTTTCGCAATAAGCAGAAAGCAGTATCTCTACACTAACCTAGCATTGGCTTCCTCCTCGCACCTCCTTTATTTTCTAGCTCCCACTGTGGCCACTGCAGCCACTGGTTCTGGTTCACTATTCGAAAAGCAGGTCTGGTGCTGCCCCCTGCCAGGGACGCTATTGCCCTCCCTGTCTTGAATTTGCCCATTAGCTCTGTTCCTGGATTGCCATGGGAAAAGCACGTCTGGCCCTGCCCCTTGCAGCCTGCCAGAGACTCTGTCTATGAGACTTACTTTCCTGCACTCACTCACTCACTCACTCACACGAGGGAGTCCCACTCCCCTCTCTCCCACTCTGCCCGGGACTTTTAAAGTGAGTGCTAGCCCCGCCACAAGAATAGCGTGCACATTGCTGAGATAAGGAACACGCTATTTTGGGAGCTTCCTTTCCCCCATCCACCGCAGACTCTGAGAGCTAGATGCACTGCCACCCCCAATGCCACCACACCATTCCTGCAGCCCCTAGCATCTGTGCTCTTCAGGCTACAGACTGTGCACCCGTCCCCACCTGTGCCTAAGGACATGTCTGCTGCCTCAACTGCGAGCACCTGTCCCTCTCTCTGCCGGACTATCCATTCCACTGCTTGCCTGCCAGCACAGTTCATGTCACAGGTCTGAACCTGCCTGGACAAACCCACCTTCTGTCACCTCAAGCCACTCCTGCCAGTTCTCTCATTCTTGTCCGTATCAACTGTAAGCCATGTGTTTCTCTACTAATACAAAATGTGTTTTTTCTCTACTTACATAACCTATCAAAGTTACTTAAGATTTTCATTGCTATCCTGTCTTGATAAACACTGATTTTTGCTACTGCCATTAAATTATGATGTGCTCTATTCAGATATAACCAATCGATATAGCTTTCAGTCTTGTCAGAACTCTGCTAATTATTGATATATTTAAGCTTATGATTGATAGACTCTCCCAATGTCTTTAATAGTTTACCCCACGAGGTCTTAGAAGATATGGACACAGCTTCAAGAGACTGTCTGGGTTGTGATATAACCACTGAGAAACACAGTGGACAAAACTGTATACCCTCAGAATCAAATAACTTATCTAAATCAAGGCAAGTCATTTCTCATGTCACACGCATCCATTCCACAGGGGAAAAAAAGCTCTCCATTTACTGGGCTTGAAAGCCAGACTGACTCTGCCCATGTTGCCACGAAGACCACAGAGACCACAGGGAACTGTTGGCTAGTGGACTCTGCCATTTTTAAATTGATATATTACTGCTGGACTATAGTTTATTCTTCCCAGGATTTCTGACTACATTGACAGTTAAGGTAACTGTATCTTGACAGCTAGAAAACAGACTTAACTCCTTACCTGAAATGTTTCTTTTTTTTTTTTAATTTTATTTATTTTTTGAAAAAGTAAGTAGAAACATTTTGTGATAGAAGTGAAGATCCTATGGCCTATGGGTGATGCCACTGTCATAGCTGGTTTCAGAAGAGATCTGCAACAATAAAGTCAGTTCCTAACCCCGACGATGTGGATCTTGGGAAGGTTGCAGATTCCAGATGCCAGTGGCTTTGAGATCTGTGCTGACTAGGAGCCTAGGAGCCTCCTAGATGACACCTCTTGCAGGGTTGCTGTTTTTATTATTATTTTATTGCAGAACAATATGTTGGGAACTTTTTGGCTTCCTGGACCACTTGGATCTGATTATCTGGTTTGGTTGGCTTTTCCACTCTTCTTGAAACTAGTCCGCGTGTTTGTCTGGGTTGGAAGGTCAGACAGGGAGCCCAGGGAATCAGCTGTCAGCTGTCAGGAAGTGACCTAGGATGCTAAAACTAAAAGGCAAAAGAAACTTGTTCAGAGTCAGTGAGAAAACCAAGGGTGGGTGAAGGGCTGTATATAATGAAATTACATTTATTAATTAAAAATTTTAAACATATTCAAACAAATTTGCATATAATTTTTTTCATGAACAAGATTCTAGAACACATGTGAAACTAGGAAGTACTCACCCAAATAACTGTATCATTTAACTTAAATCCAAGTCTGGGTAAGGAGTTCAGTGGGGAAGTGATTTGACAAATTTCTCAGAGAATTGCTTTGGAGCCCTGCCTTGCCAGAGGAGCTGGGTGACCTCTCACCTAAGCTATACTTGTCACCTGTAAACAGGATGTGGGTCACGCTCTTACCTTGAGTGTCTCATGTCATTGTCTGCCTTCTCTGTGAGACCTGATGTCAGTCCTGATTATTTTTTTAATTCCTTAGACAGACCCATATGCCTGGATTTTGGGAGCATTATCCATTGTTTTCAGGAGTAACTTTAATTTTTAAAGAATTTTTTAAAAAGATTTATTTATTTATTATATATGAATACATTGTTGCTATCTTCAGATACACCAGAAAAGGGCATCAGATCCCATTACAGATGGTTGTGAGCCACCATGTGGTTTCTCGGAATTGAACTCAGGACCTCTGGAAGAGCAGTCGATGCTCTTAATTCTAAGTCATCTCTCCAGTCTTTTAAAAGAAATTTTTAACAGTTATTTCATGTGATTGATGTTTTGTCTGCATGTATGTCTGTATACAAATGTCAGATTCTAGTGCAAGAGGCCAGCTGTGCACCCGGAGACTGGATGGGAGGAGGCAGCGTGCACCGGTGAGTCTGGCCCTGCAGAGCAGAGGATCCAGTCCTGAGGCCTCTGACAGGAGCCTTCCAGTCCCTGCCTCTGGATCAGGAACAGCATGGGCCACAGTGCCCTGTCTCCAGGCAGTGAAAGAGGCTAGCTGTGCACCTGGAGGCTGGCTGGGAAGAGGCAGCTTCCACTGGTGAGTCCAGCATTGACAACAAGACCAACACCAGTAAGAACTAGATGGCAAAAGGCAAATGTAGGAACGTAACTAACAGAAATCAGGCAATATGGCAGCATCTGAACCTAATTCTCCATTAACACCATGTCCTGGATACCCCAACACACCAGAAAAACAAGATTTGGATTTAAAATCACTGGTCATGATGCTGTTACAGGAACACATGAAGGACATAAATAAATCTCTTAAAGAAATTCAGGAGAAAATGGATCAAAAGTTAGAAGCCCTTACAATGGAAACACAAAAATCATTGAAAGAAATTCAGGAGAATACGGGTCAAAAGATAGAAGCCAATAAGGAGGAAATGCAAAAATTACTTAAAGAAATACAGGAGAACTTTGGTCAACAAGCTGAGGTCATGAAAGAGGAAACACAAAAACCTCTTAAAGAATTACAGGAAAACACAAACAAGCAAGTGAAGGAGCTGAGCAAAACCATCCAGGATCTAAAAACAGAAGTAGAAACAACTAAGAAATCGCAAAGGGAGACAACTTAGGAGATAGAAAACCTTGGGAAGAAATCAGGGGCCATAGATGCAAATATCAACAACAGAATACAAGAGATAGAAGAAAGAATCTCAGATGCTGAAGATACCATAGAAACCATGGACTCAACAGTTAAACAAAACCAGGAGCTGGTTCTTTGAGAAACTCAACAAGATAGATAAATCCTTAGCCAGAATAACCAAAGGGCACAGAGACAGTACCCAGATTAACAAAATTAGAAATGAAAAGGGAGATATAACAACAGAAACTGAGGAAATTAAAAAAATCATCAGATCCTACTACAAAAGCCTATACTCAACACAACTGGAGAATCTGGAGGAAATAGACAGTTTCCTAGACAGATATCAAACACCAAAATTAAATCAGGATAAAATAGATCATTTAAACAGTCCCATAACTCCTAAAGAAATAAAAGGGGCCATAGAAAGTCTCCCAACCCCCCCCCCCCCAAAAACCCACGAGACTAGATGGCTTCAGTGCAGAATTCTATCAGACCTTCAAAGAAGAGTTAACACCAATACTCTTCAAACTATTCCACAAAATAGAAACAGAAGCAACACTATCCAACTCATTCTACAAAGCCACAGTTATGCTGATACCAAAACCACACAAAGATCCAACAAAGAAAGAGAACTTCAGGCCAATTTCCCTTATGAATATCGATGCAAAAATACTCAATAAAATTCTTGCCAACCGAATCCAAGAACACATCAAACCGATCATCCACCATGATCAAGTAGGCTTCATCTCAGGGATGCAGGGATGGTTCAATATATGGAAATCCATCAATGCAATCCACTACATAAACAAACTCAAAGAAAAAAACCACATGATCATTTCATTAGATGCTGAAAAAGCATTTGACAAAATTCAGCATCTTTTCATGCTAAAAGTCTTGGAAAGAACAGGAATTCAAGGCCCATACCTAAACATAGTTAAAGCAATATACAGCAAACCGGTAGCCAACATCAAACTAAATGGAGAGAAACTTGAAGCAATCCCACTAAAATCGGGGACTAGACAAGGCTGCCCTCTCTCTTCATATCTTTTCAATATAGTACTTGAAGTTCTAGCTAGAGTAATTAGACAACATAAGGAGGTCAAAGGGAAACAAATTGGAAAGGAAGAAGTCAAATTATCACTATTTGTAGATGATACGATAGTACACTTAAGTGATCCAAAAAAGTCCACCAGAGAACTCCTACAGCTGATAACTTCAGCAAAGTGACTGGTTATAAAATCAACTCAAGCAAATCAGTTGCCTTCTTATACTCAAAGGATAAGCAGGCTGAGAAAGAAGTTAGGGAAATGACACCCTTCACAATAGCCACCAACAATATAAAGTATCTTGGTGTGACTCTAACCAAACAAGTGAAAGATCTTTATGAGAAGAACTTCAGGTCTCTGAAGAAGGAAATCGAAGAAGACCTCAGAAAATGGAAAAATCTTCCATGCTCGTGGATTGGCAGGATTAATATAGTTAAAATGGCCATCTTGCTAAAAGCAATCTACAGAGTCAACGCAATCTCCATCAAAATCCTAACTCAGTTCTTCAGAGTTAGAAAAAGCAATTCTCAAATTCATCTGGAATAACAAAAAACCCAGGATAGCTAAAACTATTCTCAACAGTAAAAGAACTTCTGGGGGAATCAGTATCCCAGACCTCAGGCAATACTACAGAGCAATAGTGTTAAAAACTGCATGGTATTGGCACAGTGACAGGCAAGTGGACCAATGGAATAGAATTGAAGACCCAGAAATGAATCCACACACCTATGGTCACTTGATCTTCGACAAAGGAGCAGAAAACATCCAGTGGGAAAAAGATAGCCTTTTCAACAAATGGTGCTGGTTCAACTGGAGGTCAGCATGCAGAAGAATGCGAATTGATCCATTCTTATCTCCTTGTGCTAAGCTCAACTCCAAGTGGATCAAGGACCTCCATGTAAAAGCAGACACACTGAAACTAATAGAAAAGAAACTGGGGAAAACCCTTGAGGACATGGGCACAGGGGAAAAGTTCCTGAACAGAACACCAATAGCTTATGCTCTAAGATCAAGAATTGACAAATGGGACCTCATAAAATTACAAAGTTTCTGTGAGGCAAAGGACACTGTCAAAAGGACAAACTGGCAACCAACAAATTGGGAAAAGATCTTCACCAACTCTACATCCGATAGAGGGCTAATATCCAATATATACAAAGAACTCAAGAAGTTAGACCCCAGGGAACCAAATAACCCTATTAAAAATGGGGTACAGATCTAAATAAAGAATTTTCACCTGAAGAAATTCGGATGGCCGAGAAGCACCTTAAGAAATGCTTAACATCAGTAGTCATTAGGGAAATGCAAATCAAAACAACCCTGAGATTTCACCTCACACCAGTCAGAATGGCTAAGGTTAAAAACTCAGGAAACAGCAGGTGTTGGCGAGGATGTGGAGAAAGAGGAATCCCACTGCTGGTGGGATTGCAAGAGGGTATAACCACTACGGAAATCAGTCTGTGCAGTTCCTTAGAAATCTGGACATGACACTTCCGGGGGACCCTGCTATACCTCTCCTGGGCATATACCCAAAGGATTCCCCGGCACGCAATAAGGACACATGCTCCATTATGTTCATAGCAGCTTTATTTATAATAGCCAGAAGCTGGAAAGAACCCAGATGTCCCTCAGTGGAAGAACGGATACAGAAAACGTGGTATATTTACACAATGGAATACTACTCAGCAATTAAAAACAATGAATTCATGAAATTTTTAGGCAAATGTTTGGAACTGGAAAATATCATCCTAAGTGAGGTAACCCAATCACAAAAGAATACACATGGAATGCAATCTCTGATAAGTGGATATTAATTAGCCCAGAAGCTCTGAATACCCAAGGCACAATTAGCATAACAAATGAGTCCCATGAAGAAGTAAGGAGAGGGTCCTGATCCTGGAAAGGCTTGATCTAGCATTGTAGGGGAGTACCAGGACAGAGAAAAAGGAGGGGGGTGATTCGAGAATAGGTGGAGAGAAGAAGGCTTATGGGACATATGGGGAGGGGGGAACTGGGAAAGGGGAAATCATTTGGAATGTGAACAAAGAATATATATATATATATAAAAGGAATGTCAGATTCCTTGGAATTGGAGTTACAGACAGTTTTAGCTGTGATGTGGGTACTGGGAATCGAACTTGGGTCTTCTTAACTGCTGAGCCACCTCTCCATCCCAAGAGGGTAATCTTTTGTTATTTATTTATTTATTTATTTATTTATTTATTTATTTATTTATTTTTTGAGACAGTGTCATAGTTAGGGTTTTCTTGCTGTGAACAGACACCATGACCAAGGCAACTCTTATAAGGACCTCATATGATTGTAGCTAGGTTACAGGTTCAGAGGTTCATTCAGTCCATTACCAAGGAGAGAGCATAGCAGCATCCACATAAAGGTAGGGTTGGAGGAGCTGAGAGTTCTACATCTTTATTCCAGGGCAGACAGGAGAAGACTGACTTCCAAAGCTGGGAGGAAGGTCTCAAACTCCATTTCCACAGTGACACACTTCCTCCAACAAGTCTACACCTACTCGAACAAGGTCACACCCCCTAATAGTGCCACTCCTTGACCAAGCCTATTCAAACCACTACACAGAGTTTTACTATGTAGTCCTGGCAGGCCTCAAACTCACTGCGATCTACCTGCCTGTAGGATTAGTGGTCCTTTGTCTGCTCTGCTGCAGGAAACAGGGGTTTTGACTGCGCTTACCACCACACAGGTGCTGGGTGTGCGGCTATAGGGAAGATGGGACATCACTCTGGGTGTGGGGGTGCACAGTCTGAGGTGCAGGACAACCGGAGCTGGCTCGAGGGTCCCTGGGTCTGCAAGGGGGCTGGAGCACTCTGGTTCTAAGGCTCTTAGACACCCAGGTGCTACTGGATGCCTTGAAAGAGCTGAGAATGAAGTGGGGGCAGCAGGCTAGATCTAGCCTGGGGCTGAGGGGGGAAGGGGAAGTGTTCTGGCTGGTCCCATGAGGAGAGAGTCCTTGGCTTGTTGGCGGTCTGACTTTGCCTTGGTCTTGGTGGCTGGGACGTTCAGGAAGGCCTTCTATGGGAAGTTAGACAGTGGCTTCTTAGGGGAAAGCCTTCTCCATGGCTTCCCAGGGTGGATCCCGATGAAAAGAGGCTGCTTATGGTTATAAGGCATTTGTTGTCATGGCAGAAAGTGGATGAATAAGACCATACCCCACGTCTCAGGGTGGCCTGAGGTTAAATACTATAGCCGGGTACCTCATTAAAATGGAAATCTGTCTTACAGCTATGCAACCACAGATCATGTCCTCTACCTGCTCTAGGGCACCTGGCACTCACTTCTGCTTCTCTGGCCACTTCTACAAGTGTGTGTGAAATCTTTCCTAGACAGCGTGTTTGACTTCCATACAGTACCCCATTTCTACAGTTTTATTTATGAACACCCTGCAGCACTCAGAGCAGTGGCCTTACTTAAAACGTACTTTGTCAACCTGTGCAGCTGCAGCGTACCCCTATAAGTTGTACCCTTATCAACTACCCTCCTGTAACTGTTTGGTTTGTGTCACCTTCACAGAGCTAGCATCATCAAGGAGATACAGTTGAGAAATGATGCCATGAGATCCAGTTTGAGGCAATTTCTCAATTAGTGATCTATGGAGGGCCCAGCCCATTGTGGGTTGTGCCACCCCTGGGCTGGTGGTTCTGGGTTCTATAAGAAAGCAGGCTGAGCAAGCCAGGGTGAGTGAGTCGGTAAGCAGCCTCCCTCCATGGCTTCTGTAGCAGCTCTTGCCTTCAGGATCCTGCCTATTTGGGTTCCTATCCTGACTTCCTTCAATGATGAATTGCAAAATGGAAGCATAAGCCAAATAAACCCTTTCTCCCCAACTTTCTTTTTGGTCATGCTGTTTTGTCACAGCAATGGAGACCCTAAGTAAAACACCTCATATTAATAAGTTACCAAACTGATAGCTACATGTTATATATAGTACTTGCATTTGTGCAACCATCATTTTACTTTAAGATATCTCTAAAGTGCAAAAGCAATGATAAAAAGGCGGTACTATGACTGAAAATAAGGAGGCATGGGCATGTGGGGCAAGTACAGTGTGGCAATGCAGGGCACACAGGGAAAGAGTGTGTAGGTACTGGCGCGCTGGCTGCAGGACCCACTGGGGGAGATCCCCTTGCAGATGATGGGGTGCTGTGTTTTCCACTCCTGCTTTGCTGTCCGCATTTTGATTCTGTTGTGCCTGGAAAAGATACTTCACGTTTCATTCTTTGAATTATTATTTGATTTTTAGCCTAATGTGGTCTAACCTGAAGTATGTGCTTTGTGCATGAAGGAAAACACGTCCTGTGCTTGTTGGTTACAAAACGCTTCTGGGTGTCTCATCTGAAGCAGTCATTCCAAGTCAGCACGGGGCATCATCTTCTATGCTCACTCAGCGTCTCATCACAGCCCTTCCCACCCAGTCCCAGAGGGGGTCTGACACCCACAGGACAAGGCTCTTCTCCGACAATCAGCACCAGGCAGGATTGCCATGGCTGAACTGCACACAGGTACAGCTGAGACTCTCTAAATCGACTATTAAAAAAGCAACAAATGAGTGCAGACCGGAATAGGGTTATTACCACAATTTTTCTTCTCTCTCTTTGTTCATTGTGTTATGTCTAGTTCGTGAGAACCCCAGGAATAGACAAATTATTTCATGAAAGTAAGTATGAAATGAAAAACAAAATTTCTCAAGCTTAGGAAAAGAGACAGCCCAATAAGAGGCATTTAGGACTAAATAGACAAGACCTGCTTCAAGGCCTCAGGACTTAACCCAAACCAAGTTTAGTATTTATCTATTTACTCATTTGATACAGTGTTTCACTATGCATCCCTAGCTGTCCTGGAACTTGCTATATATACCAGAGCTGGGATTAAAGACATTCACTATCATATATTGTTGAAATCAAACAAATCTGAGTTCTTTCCAGGACTGACCAGAAGCTTTGACAAGACATTATCAACAGGGAATCTTTTTGCACAGTCTCCTGAGCTGGCCTCATTTTCAGGGTTCAGAGTTCTGGCCTCAAATTTTGGGCATGATTTTAACAACACAGTCATGACATGCAAGTTTCCAGTATGTGCAGACCTGGGCGTGCATGTGGTACTTACATCACTGGGAGTCATGTGTGCAAGGAGAGAGGGCCCTGAGCCAAGGCGCTCATTAGTTTCATTTTGTACAGGGAGCTACAGATGGCTGGTTTAAAGAAGGCAACCCTAGTTCCAGGAGGCCGTTTGACATTCCCAAGCAAATGTGTGGATGTCCATTAAAATGACATGGCAGGAAAGCTGTGAGCCTAGTCAGGCTGGACGGAAGTGAAGAGGCTTCTGTCTCTGGTCATCAGCTGGAGCTGTCAGGGTTGAGGCACAGTCAATACTGGAAATGTGAAGAGGGTGACAGCTTCTAGTATAAAAAGTTAAGTGTCTATTTAAAAATGGACACTGAGGCAGCATAAAGTTGTAAATACTCACTGTACACTGTGGCTACACTGTGACTACACTGTGGCTACACTGTGGCTACACTGTGACTACACTGTGGCTACACTGTGACTACACTGTGACTATACTGTGGCTACACTGTGACTACACTGTGACTATACTGTGGCTACACTGTGACTACACTGTGACTATACTGTGACTACACTGTGGCTACACTGTGGCTACACCGTGACTACACTGTGGCTACACCGTGACTACACTGTGACTACACTGTGGCTACAGTTAGCAGCACTGTATTCTATGCTGAAAGTGTGAGCTAAAAGGAGGGCAAATGGCACTTCTCTGATCTATTTTGGACTACTTTATGAGTCTATAAATTATTCAAAACAAAGTTTCCAAAATGAAGATAGATAAAAAATGGCTGGGCATGGCGGCTTGCAGCTACAGTTCTAGCTATGAAAGAGGGTGAAATGAGAGGCCAGGCTTAGCTACATCTCTGTCTCTCTCTCTCTCTCTCTCTCTCTCACACACACACACACACACACACACTCATACACACACACATATAAACACACACAGACACACACAAACACCCACACAGACACATACAAACACACCCACACAGACACACAAACATACACACATACTACATACACACACGAAAACACACAGACACATACAAACACACCCACAAAGACACACAAACACACACACACACTACATACACACACAAACACACACAGACACATACAAATACACTCCCCCACACAAACACACACCACATACACACACAGACACATACAAACACATTCCCCACACAAACACACACACCACACACACACACACACACACACACCAACCAAACAACAGAAAATGACTGATGATTTCTTCAAATGTGAAAAATGTGCAAGTTCTCCATGTTGGAAGGCTGAAAGTATAAAGCTGAAAATTTATGCGATAAAACAATAATTTCATGGAGCTGGGCTGAATGCACTGATTAGGAAAATTAAGTGAGAAACACGGCTTGGCATGTGGGTGAGTATAATGATAAAGGGCAGAATTCCATAAGACAAAGTGATAGAACAGAACTTGAAAACACACAAAATGTGAGCAGTGTGTGGTGGGCACACAGCAATCCCAGCACTCATGAGGAAGAGGCTGGGAGATCAGAGAAAGATCCCAGCTAGGACCTGGAGAGCTAGTTCTAGGCCAGCCTCAGCTTCAGAGTAAGAGCCTGTGTCTAAACAAAAGCAAATATCAACAGAAAGAGAAGAAAGAACCCCCACCCCAAACAACTCAAAACAAACAAAAATATAAAATCTGACAAAAAGAGAGAAGTAGGCAAGTGGGTAATTGTAGTTTAAGCAGACACAGCTCAATACTGATTAAAAAGCAATAGGTAAACAGGTTGAGGGCAGACGGGGGCTGAAGAGACCCACGGGATCTGATGTTCTCATTAGGGTAGATCTTCTTGGCCTCTGTCACTAAATGCTGAATTTCTTAAATTCTTTTAAATTATGTGCATGGTGCCCACAGAGGCCCCAAGGACAGCAGGTAATCTGGAGCTAGAGTTTCAGGCCTTGATATGGATGCTGGGAGCCTCTGAGCACTCTTAACCATTGACTCTTCTCTCCAGCCCCCTAAACAGAAATTCTGAAAATAAGCAATATAGTCATCCAAATTACTGACTAATTGTATAGTTAAACACAAGCTGGTCTGTGGCTAAGAGGATGTGGATCACCATGAAAATTAAAACAGATGGAAAAGCCAAAAGACTGAGACAAGAATTTTCCAGAATTGATAAAAGATATGTACTTTTAGACATAAGAATCAGGAAGTCATGAGAATAGCACATCCTAGATTTGCACACATTGTAAAATGGAATACTGTAAGTTAATAAATAGGGGGAAGCAGACCACAGGCTCCTGGATTCAGCTTTACAAATGCTGGAGGTAGGAGAACTGTCAGGGGACACATTCACAAGCGGGGCGCACTGTTAATGATGATGAGGTGATTCTTAGAGATCCTGATCCCCAGAGTGTCTGTCTATGAATGATCCAGGCATAGGGCAAGAGGCAGGCAGGTCACAGTGAGTAAACTGATAAGCAAAGAAAATCTGGAATAGTTACCACACACAAGGCATTCACCATTCTAAGAGCTAAACAAGATATCATTAAGATAACATTTGTCTATCTATCTATCTATCTATCTATCTATCTATCTATCTATCTATGGAGATATTACTAGTGGGAAGGCTCTATGTAATTCTTTACTGGAAAGAGGGTACAAATATTAATTTAAGCTTGACTATGTGTGAGAAAATCTGAAGGTCAGCTAAGAAAGTAAGCAAAATATTCATAACTTCCAAACAGTCCAGTCTAGAGTGTACTTGAATTTGTGACCTGCCTCAGTCTCCTAAGTACTGATATTATGAGTGTGTCATCATTTCTGGAGAGAAGGGGAGCAGAGGGAGAGAGGGGAAAAGAAAGATACTGTCTTTTAGAAATGTTTATTTTTGTGCACACACGTGTATGTATGTGTGTGTGTATGTGTGTGCATACACCTCACAACATGCATGTGGAGATCTGTAGGCAACTTGAGAGAGTTGGATTCCAACATGCTGGTTTTTGGGATCAAATCCAGGTCAGTCAGCTTGGTGCCAAGTTCTCATACCTGCCCAGCCATCTCACCCAGGACTATCTTGTAAAGCAGGGTTCTGCATATGGGGGTGTTCACTGCACTTTATATTTAATCATGCCTGAACTCATTACAAAAATTTCACCATCATTTGCACTTTTTCATTTTTTTAAACCCTTAAACCTCAGAGTAGTAGTGTTTCTCAACTAGGCTCTGTTTTTATCTTCCATCCTCCAGTAAGAGGCACTGCCTGATCACCACGGGAGGCGGGGAGGGGTGAGAGGGTGTGGGGGGGGGGAAGGCTGAGGATGCGGGTCAGGTGCTGCTGGCATCTAGTCAGGGAAGCTACCCAGTCCCACTTGCAATGCACACAGTGGTCCTTTCACTGCCAAAGATCACTCAGCTCAGGCATAGTGATGAGCTCAAGAAATGGTCTGTAGTGAAAACAAAAAAGAAAGCTTTTCAAAAGAAAACCAAAAATTGGATTTTCTTCTTTCCTTATTTAAAAAGGTATGGAACAGAACTGTTATAACTTGGCAACTTTGTTCACAATATCTCTGTGTATATAATTTTGTACATAAACCAGAAAATTTACTTCTTCAGAAAGTAAAGATGCCTGACAAATCTGGAAAAATTTTACAGTAAACAGGAAGCATATTTTAAAGCAGATCAAAACACCCATGGCTCACAGCCAACCAATAGACTGAGCACAGGCTCCCCAATGGAGCAGCTAGAGAAAGGACCCAAGGAACTCAAGAGGTTTGCAGCCCTGCAGGAGGAACAAAAATAGGTACAAACCAGTACCCCCAGAGCTCTCAGGGACTAAGCCACCAACCAAAGAGTACACACGGAGGGACCCATGGCTCCAGCTACATATGTAGCAGAAGATGACCATTTCAGACATCAGTGAGAGGAGAGGCCATTGGTCCTGTGAAGGCTCCATTCCCCAGAATAGGGGAATGCAAGTCAAGAAATTGGGGAGGGGTGGGATAGGGGGTTTTCAGAGGGGCAACACAGAAAGGGGATACCATTTGAAATATAAATAAAGCAAATATCTAGTAAAAAAAAGAATCTTGGTATTTTGCTAAGTAGCGTACACAGAAGCCAGTTGCTCAGTTGCTTCTGGTTGGGATCTCTTGTGAGGTGAAGCCCCATGGACAGCCAGCTGCCTCCAGCCTCCCTCTGTTCAGGGAAAGGAGGAGAGGGAAAGGGAGAAAAGCAGCCGTGCTTTCTGGCCGCAGCACATTGATGGACTCAATTCTGCAGCTGTTGCTGTGGTGCCACAATTAAGTTTCTGCCTTACACACTTGGACTGTGATTACAGTTCAGTAAGTCAGTGCTCTCAAATTTTAGTTTATGTAAACCTCCAATTAAAGCACCTACCTAATTGGTACGTGAAGAGCAGCTAGCTTATTTCTTTTCTAAAGAAGGAGAGGTAAGGATGAAGTATCCTTTTGCACAGTCTTTTAAGAAGTGACTTTTGGTAAAGCTAATTTCTCTATATGGCCTCAGCCTACTCCGGACCAGCCCCATCTGTCAGTTCCTTCTTTTTCACACAACAGGCCTGTCTCTTGAGAAAACCTGATTTATGTGGGGTCTGAGTAGTGAGAGAAAAAGAAACCAACGTAGATTTTTAAACGTGACAGGGCACTCAGGCGGTACTGACTAGAAGGGCATTCTTCTAACTCTGTATAAAACAAACTGAAGTACATCAGAAACACAGCTACTGGTGCGTGTAACATCAGTATAGTGGAGGCTCAGGTGGTAATGCTGGGAGTTTGAGGACAGCCCTCTAAAAAACAATGAAGCCTGCGGGGCGGTGGGGGCGCACGCCTGTAATCCCAGCACTCTGGGAGGCAGAGGCAGGCAGATTTCTGAGTTCAAGGCCAGCCTGGTCTACAGAGTTCCAGGACAGCCAGGGCTACACAGAGAAACCCTGTCTCCAAAAAAACCAAAAAAAAAAAAAAAAAAAAAAAAAAAAAAAAAAACCCAAAACCCAAAAAAACAAAAACAAAACAAAACAAAACAAACCAACGAAGCCACAAAACTAACAACTTGATATAAGCTAGAGTCATTTGAAAGGAGGGAAACTTAATTGAGAAAATGCCTCCATAAGATCTGACTATAGGGAATTTTCTTAATTAGTGATTGATGGGGGAGAACCCAGCCCATTGTGTCTGGTGTCATCCCTGGGCTGGTGGTCCTGGCTCTGTAAGAAAGCAGAGAGCACTGTGAGGAACAAGCCAGTAAGAGGTGATGTGTACCAGGGTGAGGTGTAGTTTCTCACACAAACGGTCTTGGCTATAGCCTTCCATGGTTCCAGATTCAGTAATTCTTTCTTCCTCTTCCTTCTTTGTCCTCCTCCATCTTTCTTCTTCCTTTTTCTTCTCCTCATTTTGAGACAGGGTCTCACTATGCAACCTTGGCTAGCCTGGAACTTGATATATAGACCAGGCTGGCTTTGAACTCATAGAGATCTGCCTGACTCTGCCTCCTTGAGGGCTGGAGCTAAGGTTGTGTGCCACCACACCAGGACACAGATTCCGTTCTTTACAGGGTATGGCTGTCAGGGACTCAGTTCCACCTTAGGTGCTGGACAGTAATCTCCATTTATTACATAGGCCTCTCTCACAAACATTGCAATTAGTTTCCTTGAGCAGAAAGCCCAACAGTAAGACTGCTCAAGGCAGTTGAGGTTGGTCTGTCACCTTACCTTTGAAAGGACACCTATGGCTAGGTTCTTCCAAAGGACAGAAGATGACAGAAGAGTCAAATACCAGCAGACAGGTCACCACCATCATAAAAGATTGTCTCATCTTAGAAGTTTCCAACTCTAAGTGCTTTTGAACATTAAAAGCCAATGACTAAGGACTATCCTTAACTGAATTTAAAAGACTTGGCTTTAGAGTTGAGCTAGTTGATGATCTTGTGTTCAGAGCTTAATTATCTTATAAGGTATGCAAATAACAGAGTGACAACTCCCTCCTTTTCCTTTTATGTGTGTGTTTGTGTGTGTGTGCTTTCAAAATCTGATAGTAATTCTATGAAATACCACATAATACATTACCACAGTGTTATTGATGGAGAACAGAAGATATGAACAGAAAGCATGGTTCAATACCTAGATTTCTGAGGAAAACTCCTTCCACCTATCAGCATCTAGTCTCAGAAATGAAAAAAGCAATGTTTCAACAATACACTGGCTAGCTTAGAAGATTGAGAGCATGGGATGACAGCATTGAAGATAATGGATAGGAAAGCCTGGAAGAAGAGAGTGCTTACAAATGATAAAACAGGAAGTTAACTGTTCTGTAACTACCAGTGAGGAAATGTCAGCTTTAACTTCCCCTGTTCCTTACTTTGTGGCTGGGTATGTCTGATGACTGTAACAGTTGGAAGAAGGGTATTGCTTTCCTTGGCCCCACTCAAGTATACATATACTTTCTTAAAATCTATCCATCTTCACTTAGTGATGGTGTGAGAAATGTACTCTGCACATCAAAAGAAGCTTAAGCTGGGGATGCACCTCAGTGGTGGAGCAAAATGCCCTGGGTTCCATCTCTAGCAAGACACAAAGTGAATGTGGGTTCAAGATATCCTTTGGAACATAATGAGTTAGAGAGTAGTTAGGGAAATATTAAACCATGCTTGAAATTTACAACAAATGTAACTTAAAATAGCGATTCAGTGACTGGAGAGATTGCTCAACAGTTAAGAACACTAGATATGCTTCCAAAGGACTCAGGTTTGATTCCCAGCAGCCGCACAGAAACAACTGCCTGACTCTAGTCTTAGAGTGGCTCTCAACCTGTAGGTCTCGATTCTCATAGGGGTCCCATTTCAGATATCCTGCATATCAGATATATACATTGTGATCCAAAACAGCAGCAAATTGTGGTTAAGAGGTAGCAATGATATAACTTTATGACTGGGACCACCACAGCATGAAGAGAGAGTCAGTGTCCTCTTCTGGCCTCCATGGGCACTGTATAGACATACATGTGCATTGACATACATGCAGGTGGAATACCCATACATATAAAATAAAAAATAAGAATCAATGTATTTTTTAAAAGGCCCAGTTTTATTTATGTCCACATGTGATGATATAGCACATGTGTGGTGGGTACCTTTGAGGCCAGAAGAGGGCATCAGATCTCCTAAAGCTGGAGTTCCAGGTTGCTAGGAAACCAAATCAACTCCTTTGGAAGAGTAGCAAGAGCTCTCACCTGCACTGATGAGCTATCTTTCCAGTCTATAACTTTTATTTTAAAGACTCAGAGAATCTTAAAAAAAATATTTTATTTTTATATTTAATTTTGTTCTTTAATCCTTTTTTACAATCCAGACTTCATCTCTCTTCAGGTCTGCCCTCCATTCTCTTCCCAACTCATACCTCCTCCCAACCCTCAACCCCCATTTCCAAGAGGATGTCCCCACCCCACCCCACCAGACCTCCCTACTCCCTGGGGCCTCAAGACTCTGGAGGGTTAGGTGCATCTTCTCTCACTGAGGCCAGACCAGGCAGTTCTCTGCCATGTATGTGTTGGTGGCCTCATATGCTGCCTGGTTGGTGGCTCATGGTCTAGGAGATCTAGGGAGTCCAGGTCAGTTGAAAGTGGTAGTCTTCCCATGGGTTGCCCTTCTCAGCATCTTCCAGCTTTTCCCCAATTCAACCACAGGGGTCCCTGGCTTCAGTCCACTGGTTGAGTATCTGCATCTGACTCTTTCGGCTGCTCATTGAGCCTCTCAGAGGGCAGCCATGCTAGGCTTCTGTCTTTAAGCACACCACAGCAGCAGTAACAGTGTCAGGCCTTGGGGCCTCCCCTTGAGCTGGATCCCACTTTGGGCCTGTACCTGGATCTCCTTTCCCTCAGTTTCTTCTCCATTTTTGTCCCTGCAGTTCCTTCAGACAGGAACAATTCTGGGTCAGAGCTTTTGACTGTGGGATGGCAGCCCCATCCCTCCACTTGATGTCCTATCCCTCCACTAGAGGTGGGCTCTACAAATTCTCCCTCCCCATTGTAGAATACTTCATTTGAGGTCCTTCCCTTTGAGTCTTGAGAGTCTTTCACTTCCCAGGTCTCTGGTACATTCTAGAAGGTCCCCCCATCTCCTACCTTCTGAGGCTGCCTGTTTCCATTCTTTCTGCTGGCCCTCAGGGCTTCAGTACTGTTTCTTCCCCTAATACTTGAGCATGTTCCCCCTTTTCCTTCCTGTTCCCCTTCCACCCAGGTACCACACCCCATGACTGCTTTCTTCTCTCTCCCAAATGGCATTAAGACATTCTTACTTGGACCCTGTGGGTTGTGTCCTGGGTACTGTCCTGTCCTGGGTATTCTGTACTTTTTTTTTTGGCTAATATTCATTTATTAGTGAGTACATACCATGCATATTCTTTTGGACCTGAAAGTTACCTTACTCAGCATATTTTCTAGTTACATCCATTTGCCTGCAAAACTCATGATGTCATCATTCTTAATAGCTGAGTAGTATTCCATTGTGTAAATAAACTACATTTTCTATATCCAGTCTTCCATTGTGGGACATCTGGGTTATTTCCAGCTTCTGGCTATCATAAATAAGGCTGCTATGAACAGAGTGGAACATGTGCCCCCTGTGGCATGGTGGGGCATCTTTTGGGTATATGCCCAAGAGTGGTGTATCTTTGGGTAGAACTATTTCCAATTTTCTGAGGAACCTCCGGATTGATATCCAGAATGGTTGTACCAGTTTGCAATCCTACCAGCAATGGAGGAGTGTTCCTCTTTTTCCACACCCTAGCCAGCATGTGCTGTCACCTGAGGGTTTTGTTTGTTTGTTTGTTTGTTTGTTTGTTTGGATTTGGTTTTTTTCGAGACAGGGTTTCTCTGTATAGCCCAGGCTGTCCTGAAACTCACTCTGTAGACCAGGCTGCCCTCAAACTCTGAAATCCGCCTGTCTCTGCCTCCCAGAGTGCTGGGATTATAGGCATGTGCCACCATCACCCAGCTATCACCTGAGTTTTTGATCTTAGCCATTGTGATTGGTGTAAAGTGGAATCTCAGGGTTTGTTTTAACTTGTATTTCCCTAGTCACTAAGGACTTTGAACATTTCTTTAAGTGCTTCTCGGCCCTTTGAGATTCCTTTGTTGTGAATTCTCTGTTCAGTTCTATACCCCAGTTTTTGATTGTTTGTTTGTTTTTTTTGGTCATTAGCTACTTGAGTTCTTTATATGTTTTGGATATAAGCCCTCTTTTGGATGTGGGATTAGCGAAGACTTTTTCCCAATCTATAGGTTGCCGGTTTGTCCTATTGACTATGTCTTTTGCCTTACAGAAGTTCTCCAGTTTCATGAGGTTCCATTTATCAATTTGTTTTTTATCTTAGAGCTTGAGCCATTGGAGTTCTGTTTAGGAAATTCCCCCTGTGCCAATGAGTTCGAAGCTCTTTCACACTTTCGCTTCTATTAGATTCAGTGTATCTGGTTTTATGTTGAGGCCCTTGATCCACTTGGACTTGAGATTTGTGCAAGGTGACAAACATAGATCTATTTTCATTTTTCTACATAGAGACTACTAGTTAGACCAGAACCATATATTGAAGATGCTTTCTTTTTCTTTTTTTATTAAACGAATAAAATTTATTTTAAAATATACAACTCAGTATTGACATTTTTAAGTCATCTAAATAATTTATAATAGTAAAATGCCTCTTAAAAATACATGATATCTTCTGAAGATAAAAGTAATATGCACTCAACTAGTTTTTAAAATCTATTTGGACCATTAAACATGATAGAAGAGCCGGGCAGTGGTGGTGCATGCCTTTAATCCTAGCACTTGGGAGGCAGAGGCAGGTGGATTTCTGAGTTTGAGGCCAGTCTGGTCTACAGAGTGAGTTCCAGGACAGCCAGGGCTATACAGAAAAATCCTGTCTCAAAAAAGCTAAAAAAAAAAAAAAATGATAGTAGAAAAAAATCTCTCATGAAGTTCTCTATGAAAGGAAATTGTGAAAAGTTCCTGAATAGACAGAAACCATTCCATCTCCAAGGGAGAATAAGGAGCATAATTGTGGCTTCCTAGAGCGAAGTGGGTAATGTTCCTTCAGATTCTATTTTGTGGAATAGATGAAGAGAATTGGTATTAGATAGTCTTTGACGGTCTGATAGAATTGTGCATTAAACTCAACTGGTCCTGGACTTTTTTTTGGTTGGGAGACTTTACGTGATTGCTTCTATTTCTTTAGGGGTTATGGGACTGTTTAGATGGTTTATCAGATCCTAATTTAGCATTGATATTTGGTAACTATCTAGAAAATTGTCCATTTCACCCAGATTTTCCAGCTTTGTTGAATATAGGCTTTTGTAGTAGGATCTGATGATATTTTGAATTTCCTCAGTTTCTGTTGTTATATCTTCCTTTTCATATCTGATTTTGTTAATTTGGATACTGCCTCTGTGCCCTGTGGTTAGGCTAAGGCTTTATCTATCTTGTTGATTTTCTCAAAGAACCAGCTCCTGGTTTTGTTGATTCTTTGTATAGTTCTTTTTGTTTCGACTTGGTTGATTTCAGCACTGAATTTTGGTTATTTTCTGCCATCTACTTCTTTTTGTTCTAGAGCTTTAAGGTATGCTGTTAAGCTGGTAGTTGAGTGTATGCTCTCTCCATTTTCCTTTTGGAGGTACTCAGAGCTGAGTTTTCCTCTTAGCACTGCTTTCATTGTATCCCATAAGTTTGGGTGTGTTGTGCCTTTATTTCATTAAATTCTAAAAAGTCTTTAATTTCTTTATCTCTTCCTTGACCAAATTATCATTGAGTAGAGTGCTGTTCAGCTTCCATGTGTATGTGGGCTTTCTGTTTTTGTTGCTATTGAGGACCAGCCTTAGTCCGTGGTGATCTGATAGGATGCATAGGATTATTTTAATCTCCTTATATCTGTTGAGACCTATTTTGTGACTGATTATATGGTCAGTTTTGGAGAAGGTACCATTTGGTGCTGAGAAGGTATATTCTTTTGTTTTAGGATGAAATGTTCTATAGATACCTGTTAAAGCCATTTGGTCTATAACTTCTGATAGTTTCACAGTGTCTCTGTTTAGTTTGTGTTTCCATGATCTGTCCATTGCTGAGACTTGGGTGTTAAAGTCTCCCACTATTATAGTGTGAGGTGCAATGTGTGCTTTAAGCTTTAGTAAAATTTCTTTTATGAATGTAGGTGCCCTTGCATTTGGAGCACAGATGTTCAGATTTGAGAGTTCTTCTTGGTAGAATTTTCTTTTGATGAGTATGAAGTGCCTTTCTCTATCCTTTTTTTGATAACTTTTGGTTAGCTGATTTTGGAAAGCTGATTTTATTCAATATTAGAATGGCTACTCCAGCTTGTTTCTTTGGACCATATGCTTGGAAAATTGTTTTCCAGCCCTTTACTCTGAGGTAGTGTCTTTCTTTGACATTGAGGCGTGCTTCTCGTATGCAGGAAAATGCTGGGTTCTGTTTACATATCCAGTCTGTTAGTCTTTGTCTTTTTATTGGGAAAATTGACTCTATTGATGTCAAGAGATACTAAGGAATAGTAAAATGTGGCAGAGGAAGGCCTTGTTGGGCATCAGTGGGAGGAATGGTTCTTGGTCAAGTAAAGGCTTAACAAAGGCCCCAAAAAAGAGAAACCGATGGTGGAGAGGTGGGAGTGTGTTGGGTGGAGGGGCATATACATGGAGGCAGGGGGAAGGAGAAGGGGGGAGTGGTTGGGAGGCTTAGGGGAGGGGGATATCGGGAAAGGTTTTACCAATGGCAATGTAAATGAAGACCATATTCAATAAAAAAGGAATAGTGATTGTTGTTTTCTGTCACTTTTGATGTTTTTTATGTTTGCATTGGTATCTTCTTTTGTGTTTGTTGAAAGATTATTTTCTTGCTTTTTATAGAGCGTAATTTTCCTCCTTGCATTGGAGTTCTCTATCCTTTGTAGGGCTGGATTTGTGGAAAGTATTGTGTAAATTTGGTTTTATCATGGAATATCGTGGTTTCTTCCTCTATGGTAATTGAGAGGTTTGCTGGGTATAGTAGCCTGGGTTGGCATTTGTGTTCTCTTAGGGTCTGTATAACATCTGCCCAGGATCTTCTAGCTTTCATAGTCTCTGTTGAGAAGTCTGATGTAATTTTATTAGATCTGCCTTTATAGGTTACTTGACCTTTTTCCCTTACTGCTTTTAATATTCTTTGTTTTGTGCATTTGGTGTTTTGACTATTATGTGGCAGGTGGAATTTCTTTTCTGGTCCAATATATTTGGAGTTCTGTAGGCTTCTTGTATGTTTATGGACATCTTTTTCTTTAGGTTAGGGAAGTTTTCTTCTATAATTTTGTTGAAGATATTTACTGGCCCTTTGAGTTGGAAATCTTTACTCTCTTCTATATCTATTATCCTTAGGTTTGGTCTCCTCATTATGTCCTGGATTTCCTGGATGTTTTGGGTTAGGAGCATTTTTGCATTTTGCATTTTCTTTGACTGTTGTGTCAATTTTTTTAAATGGTATCTTCTTCCCCTGAGATTCTCTCTTCTATCTCTTGTATTCTGTTGGTGATGATTCCATTTATGACTCCTGATTTCTTTCCTAGGTTTTCTAGCTCCAGGGTTGTCTCCTTTTTGATTTCTTTATTGTTCCTATTTCTATTTTTAGGTCCTGGATGGTTTTGTTCAATTCATTCACCTGTTTGGTTGTATTTTCCTGTAATACTTTAAGGGATTTTTGTGTTTCCTCTTTAAGGGCTTCTAGCTGTTTACCTGTGTTCTCCTGGTTTTTTTTTTTTCTTTTTTCTTTCTTTTTTTTTCTTTTTTCTTAACCACAAAACAACCAAATTTTATTTAGCTTAACAGTTTTTCCAATAAAAAGAGATATATCAAAAGAAAATTTAGGACATATGCATATGTAACACCTCCCCCCCTCCAAAAAACCTCCTCCAATAACCTAAGAGAAGAAAGGACAAAGTTCTCTTCAATGGAGAATGTTATCTTTGCTTCTGGAAGATGTTTCCATGCCCCATTCCACCTCCTCTTCCTCTTGCAGCTGCTTGGGATTTCAGGATAACAGCTTTTCTTTGGCAGGCCCCTAAGCCTTGGTTTTTATTTTCCCTACTCTTTAACATGGGTGCATTTTTCAGCATGTCAGGCAAAATCAGAATCTCTCCATTTTCTGAGGTCTTCTTGGATTTCTTTCTTGAGAGACTTGAAGTTCTTGTCATACAGATCTTTTGCATGCTTGTTTAGAGTTATCCCAAGATATTTTATATTATTTTTGACTATTGTGAAGGGTCACAGCCTTCTTTCTCAGCCCATTTATCATTTATATAAAGGAAAGCTACTGATTTATTTGAATTAATTTTATATCCATCCATTTTGCTGAAGTTGTTTATCAGCTGTAGAAGTTCTCTGGTAGAATTTTTGGGATTGCTTATGTATACTATCATATAATATAGTGATATTTTGTTTTGTTTTGTTTTGTTTTGTTTTTGAGACAGTGTTTCTCTGTGTAGCCCTGGATGTCCTGGAATTCACTTTGTAGACCAGGCTGGCCTCGAACTCAGAAATCCACCTGCCTCTGCCTCCCAAGTGCTGGGATTAAAGGTGTGTGCCACCACTGCCTGGCAAATTTCAAGTACTGTGTTGAATAGATAAGGAAAGAGGGGGCATCGTTGTCTTGTCCCTGATTTTAGTGGGACTGCTTCAAGTATCTCTCCACTTAATTTGATACAGACTGATGGTTTGTTCTATATTGCTTTTATTATGTTTAGGTGTAGCCCTTGAATTGATCTCTCCAATACTTTTAACATAAAGGTGTGTTTTGTCAAATGCTTTTTCAGCTTTTTTTTTGAGTTTATTTATATAGTGGAGTAAATTAATGGATTTTCGTTTATTGAACCAACCTTGCATCATTGGGATGAAGGCTACTTGATGATAGTGGATGATGGTTTTGAGGTGTTCTTGGATTCAGTTTGAAAGAATTTTATTGAGGTCTTCCCTTCTGGCCGCCATTTGTACCAGGGAGTTGGGCGGCTCCACAGTCTTCTGTGCACAGCTCGCCAGGAGAGAGTGATCTCCCAGCAGTGCTTTTACTTCTGAGCTCGGAGGTGAGATCTCCACTTTCTCTCTGGAGGGGAACAGCTAGGAGCACGCAGGGCATAAGATCAGTGGAGCAGCTGGGACAGGAGTCTTTCCTTCTGGCTGCCATTTGCACCAGGGAGCCAGGAGGCTCCACAGCTTTCTGTACACAGACCCTGCCAGAAGACAGTTGGTCTCCTAGTACAGACACAGGCTTAAAGACCCCTAGGAGGGACGAGCTCCAGCCAGAGACAGCAAGACCACCCAGCACGAGAGATAACCAGATGGTGAAAGGCAAGCACAAGAACCCTACCAACAGAAATTAAGGCTACTTGGCAACATCAGAACCCAGTTCTCCCACCACAACAAGTCCCAGATATTCCAACACACCGGAAAAGCAAGAGTTGGATTTAAAATCTCATCTCATAATACTGATAGAGGACTTCAAGAAGGACATGAATAACTCCCTTAAAGAAATACAGGAGAACATGGGTCAACAGGTAGAAGCCCTTAAAGAGGAAACACAAAACCCTTAAAGAATTACAGGAAAACACAAACAAACAAGTGAAGGAACTGAACAAAACCATTCAGGATCTAAAAACAGAAGTAGAAACAATAAAGAAATCACAAAGTGAGACACCTCTGGAGATAGAAAACCTTGGAAAGAATTCAGGAGCCATAGATGCAAGCATCAACAACAGAATATAAGAGATAGAATAAAGAATCTCAGGTGCTGAAGATACCATAGAAAACATTGACTCAACAGTCAAAGAAAATGGAAAATGCATAAAGCTTGTAACCCAAAACATCCAGGAAATCCAGGACACAGTGAGAAGAAAAAAACCCTAAGGATTATAGGTGTAGAAGAGAACAAAGATTTCCAACTTAAAGGGCTAGTAAATATCTTCAACAAAATTATAGAAGAAAACTTCCCTAACCTAAAGAAAGAGATGCCCATGAACACACAAGAAGCCATCAGAACTCCAAACAGACTGGATGGGACAAGAAAGTCCTCCTGGCACATAATAGTCAAAACACCAAATGCACAAAACAAAGAAAGAATATTAAAAGTAGTAAGGGAAAAAGGGCAAATAACTTATAAAAGAAGGCCTATCAGAATTACACCAGACTTCTCACCTGAGACCATGAAAGCTAGAAGATCCTGGGCAGTTCTCATACAGACCCTAAGAGAACACAAATGCCAGCCCAGACTACTATACCCAGCAAAACTCTAAATCACCATAGATGGAGAAACCAAGATATTTCATGATACAAGCAAAGTACACAATAACTTTCCACAAATCCAGCCCTACAAAGGATAATAGATGGAAATGACAATACACCCTAGAAAAAGCAAGAAAGTAATCTTCTACCAAAAAACCCAAAAGAAAGTAACCACACAAACATAAAAACAACACCAAGATTAACAGGAAGCAACAATCACTATTCCTTAATACATTTATTTATTTATTTATTTATTTATTTATTTATTTATTTATGGATTTTCGAGACAGTGTTTCTCTGTGTAGCCCTGGCTGTCCTGGAACTCACTCTGTAGACCAGGCTGGCCTTGAACTCAGAAATCTGCCTGCCTCTGCCTCCCAAGTGCTAGGATTAAAGGCATGCGCCACCACCTGTATACTTTTTCCATGAAATAGTCAATCTTATTGTGTTTTTCTATATTTCCTTGAATTTTATCAGATATTTTCCATGTAAACTTTCAATTTCATCAGAAAATATTTATAATTCCACTTTCAATTAATTTAGTAATGTTTTAAGTCTACCATTTTATCCATATAATTTTCCATGATTATCTTCTATTTTAACATGTTTTTCTATATATTTCAAGTTTATCAGAAATATTTTCCATGTAATTCTTCAATTTTATTAGAAAATGTTTATAATTCCACTTTTGATCAACTTAGAGATATTTTTATGCCTTCCATTTTATTTGTAATTTTCCATGATTATCTTCAATTTTAACATGTTATTCTACATTTGTCTACAATTTTATTAAAAGTATTTTCCACATAAATCTTCAATTCTATCATAAAATGTTTCTACTTCCTTTTTCAATTAATTTAGCAAAGTTTTTATGTTTACCATTTTACTCTAATTTTCAGTGAAAATTGTCAATTTTAACATGTTTTTCTATATATTTCTTCAATTTTGTCAGAAATATTTTTCATGTAAATCTTCAGTTTTATCATAAAATGTTTTTACTTCCTTTTTTAATAAAAGAATAATGAAAAAGAAAAGAAAAAAGTTTTTACTGAGTATTTTTGCATCGATATTCATAAGTGAAATTGGTCTGAAGTTATCTTTTTTGGTTGGGTCCTTATGTGGTTTAGGTATCAGAGTATTTGTGGCTTCATAGAATGAGTTAGGTAGTGTTCATTCTTATTCTATTTTATGGACTAGTTTGAGGACTATTGGTATTAGTCTTCTTTGACATTCTGGTTGAATTCTGCACTAAAGTCATCTGGTCTTGGGCTTTTTTGGGAGGTTTTAAATGACTTCTATTTCCTTAGGGGATATAGTCCTGTTTAGCTAGTTTATCTGCTGTTGATTTAATATTGGAATGTGGTACTGTTAAAAAAAATCATCCATTTCATCTAGATTTTCCAGTTTTGTTGAGTATAGGCTTTTGTAGTAGGAGCTGATAGGCCCTTTATCTGTTTGGCTAGGGTTTATCTATCTTGTTGATTTTCTCAAAAATAAACCAGCTTTCAGTTTTGTTGATTCTTTGTATAGTTCTCTTTGTTTCTATTTGTTTGATTTCAGCTCTGAGTTTGACTATTTCCTGCCTTCTACTCTTGGGTGTGTTTGCTTCTTTTTGTTCTAGAGCTCTCAGGTGTGCTGCTAAGTTGCTAGTATAGGATCTCTCCAATTTCTTTACCTGGACAAATTTTCCTCTTAGCACTGCTTTCATCATGTCCCATAAGTTTGGTTATGCTGTGTCTTTATTTTCATTGAATTCCAGGAAGTCTTTAATTTTTTTAAAAAATTTCTTCCCTGACCAAGTTATCATTGAGTAGAGTTCCATGGGTATATGGGTTTTCTGTTGTTTTTGTTGTTATTGAAGACCTGCCTTAGTCCATGGTGATCTGATAACATGCATGGAATTACTTCAATTCCATACTTTTTGTATTGGATGAGGCTTGTTTTGTGACAGACTGTATGGTCATTTTTGGAAAAGGTACCATGAGATGCTGAGAGGGTATATTCTTTTGTTTCATGGTGAAATGTTCTGTAGATGTCCATTAAATCCATTTGGTTCATAACCTCTATTAGTTTCACTGTGCTTCTAGTTTCTGTTTCAATAACCTATCTATTAGTGAGAGTAGGGTGTTGAAACCTCCCACTATTATTGTATGGAGTTCAATATGTTTTGAGCTTTAGTAAAGTTTGTTTTTTGAATGTGGGTACCCTTGCATTTGGGGCATAGACGTTCAGAATTGAGACTTTTTCTTGGTGGATTTTTCCTTTGATGAATATGAAGTGTCCTTCCTCATCTCCTTTGATGACTTTTGTTTGAAAGTCTTATTTTATTGCATATTAGGATGGCAACTATAGCTTGTTTCCCACCATTTGCTTGGAAGACTTTTTTTTCCAGCCTTTTACTACGATGTAGGGTCTGTCTTTGTTATTGATGTATGTTTCTTCTATGCAGCAAAATGCTGGATCCTGTTTTTGTATCCAGTCTTTTTATAGGGAAATGGAGTCTTTTGACACTGAGAGATATTGAAGCCAGATGATTGTTAGTTGCTGTTAATGTTCATTGTTGTAGGTGGCATTATGAGCATGCGATTTACTCCTTTTGGCTTTGTGAGCTGATTAATTTTCTTGGTGTAGGTACTCTCCCTATGTTGGGAGTTTTCCTTCTAGAATCCTCTATAGGGCTGGATTGGTTAATAGATATTTGAATGTGGTTTTGTCCTGGAATATTTTGTTTTCTCCATCTATGTTGATTGGAAATTTTGCTGGGCATAGTAGCCTGGACTGGCATTTGTGTTCTCTGTCCAGGCTCTTCTGGCTTTAGTGTCTCTGTTGAGAAGTCTGGTGTAATTCTCATAAGTCTGCCTTTATATGTGACTTAGCCTTTTCCCCTTGCAGCTTTTAATATTCTTTGTTCTATGTATTTAGGGTTTTAATTAGTACTTGATGAGAGGACTTTCTTTTCTGGTACAATCTATTTGATGTTCTATAGGCTTCTTGTACGTTTTTTGGCATCACTTTCTTTAGGTTGGGGATGTTTTCTTCTATATTATTTATTTATTTTTTATATTTTTTATTAGATATTTTCTTTATTTATATTTCAAATGCTATCCCCTTTCCTCATTTCCCCTCTAACCCCCCCATGCCACCCCCTCCCTCTGATCACTAACCTACCTACTCCTGTTTCCCTGACCTGGCATTCCCCTACCTTGGGGCAATGAGCCTTCATGGGTCCAAGGACCTCACTCTCATTGATGACCAACCAGGCCATCCACTGCTAGCCATGTGGCTGCAGTCATGGGGCCTTCCATGTGAACTGATTTTTTTTGAAGATGTTTTTGAGTCCTTTGAGCTGGAAATCTTTGCTTTTCTCTATTCCTATTATTCTTAGATTTGGTCTTTTCATTGTGTCCTAGATTTCCTGGATGTTTTGGTTTAGGAGTCTTTTATGTTTTGAATTTTCTTTGACAGTTGGGTCAATAACTGTTTGATAAAGGATATACGTATTTAGCATCTTTGTTTTCCTTTGTGCTAAAGTGGATACAGCTGTTCGGGCAGAAGAGCTGGAACCAGCTGCTGGCCACATTTTCTGCTTTATTTTAAAAGGTGGTATGAGAACCCTGTCAAAAACGGCAGGCCAGCTCCCCATGAGGAAGAAAGGGGGCTCACAGCCAGACTGAAACTTTCTATTCCTCTCAGGAATGCCTGGGAGAGGACAGATAAGGAAATGGTCTAATGAGGACAGATAAGGAAATGCCTAGGGAGAGGCCAGAGAGGGAAGTGACTCAGACAATGCCAGGAAATACCACAAACACCATAAGGTGGGCAGGACAGGGCCAAATGGCGGAGACAACCTCCCCATTAGAGTCGACCAATAATTTTAAATATTGCTCAGGGTAACCAATCACAGTCATCCAACTCAGGCAACTGCTGAATTCTCCACCAAAATGTTCATAAAAAGTGCATGCTTTGTGAGCTCAGGGTCTCCTCTTGCCTGCGTACTGGGGGACCCCAATGTATGTTGGAACAATAAACCTCTTGCAGATTGCAATGATTCCGGTCTCTGTGGCCTTCTTGAGTGGGGCATCTTCCGATGGACTCTTACAGTAGTATAAGAAATAAGGAAACAGTTAATATCAGAGCTTCTGCTATCTTTTATTTTTAAAATGTTCATAATTAAATATTTTCCAGCAGTCCAAAGATGTAAATTATCCTACATGTAAGATGTTTTATTTTGTAATTTGGCTATGGAAATGGAATTTCTTGCACAACTGTAAATGATTTGTTGCTAGATAATATGATTTTGAGACCTAAATTAGTTTCTGGTTTTTTCAGTCTATCACATTTTGAAAAATTATCTACTGCACTTGAGCATGAATGGGTAGTAGCCAAACTCACAACTTGGAGTGACAGACCTGCTTCTACAAGGGTAGGAACAAGGCCAATGCAGCTGCATCGTAGTCCCTAATGAATTATATAAACCACAAGTTGTTTGAAATTTATTTGAATGACTTATTTGTGCTCTTTCTGAAGTGTGTTAAATGTAGCTTTTGAAACAGAAGCCTTGAATTGAAATCTAATACTTGAAAATTTTTGTATATATTTCTTTGTATAAATTTTGTGCAGAACCAATGACAAAATATGGTGCCATAATAAATTCAGATTTTTTTTGATTTTTCAAAAAATATCTTCTAAGGTATCTTATACATCTGAGATTCTCTCTTCTATGTTTTGTGTTCTGTTGGTGATGCTTACATTTGTAATTCCTGACCCCTTTCCTAGGTTTTCCATTTCCATTTCCAGTTGGCTCTATTTGTGTTTTCTTTGTTTCTACTTCCACTTTTAGGTCTAGGTCCTTCACCTGTTTGATTGTGTTTTCTTGTATTTCAAGGGATTTGGCTCCTCTTTAAGGGGTTCTATCTATTTACCAGTATTTTCCTGTATTTCTTTCAGTAAGTTATTTATATCCTCTTTAAAAGGACTCTAATATCTTCATGAGGCAGGGTTGTAGGTCAGCTTCCTGAACTGTGGTGGGGGAAATGGGTTCTGATGATGCCAAAGCATATTCAATTCTGTTGCTTATGGTTTTACATTTGTCTCTTGTCATCTGGTTGTCCCTGGTGTTAGCTGGTCTGGGTGTGTCTGGTGCCTGCCTCTTGTGTCCCTGGGTTACTGCTGGTCTCCTGGTAGACCTGTGGCCCTGGCTGTAGAAAAGACCTTTAGGACCTTCAGAGGGGCAGACAAGCTGCTGATTTGTTACCCTGGTTGCAGCATATCCCTTAGGAGGCTCTGCCTTTCCCCCAGCCTTGAGGGGGCTAACCAGAACTTAATTGTTTTCCACAGTCAGTCTTCCACCAACCCTGGTGAAGCTTTCCTACCTAAATGGAAGTCTCTTGTTTTGTCATATCTGCAGCTTCCTGCTAAAACAGACTGTCCACCGAGCTTGTTTTGCGGCAGAATCCAGTTGAAACAAAGCAACAGAATACAGCCGGAACAGGGGACAAATCCTTGGTTTCCCCGTATATATTCAGAGCTGAACACTAAGCATTGAGCCTTGATCAGAAAGAACTTTGTTTTGGCTCGTCATTTCTCTTGCCCTCCCATTCTCTTTCATCCCCAGCTCTCCTTCCAGGTGTACTCAGTTCTCTGTGGCCGAAGGACAGCTACAGGAGGCCTTCAGACTGTTGGATCTTCCAAGGAGCAGTTAAGCTGTTGCCCTGCATGTAGCTGTTCTCCTAGGGGGGGCCTTCAGATGTGGAGTTTGTTGACCTGTGTGCAATAGAAGAACAGTTGTGCTGCACGCATGGCCTCCTGGAGGCCTTGAGATTGTGGTGTCTTAAGAAGAGCAGGCAAGCTGATGATTTACCCCAGCAGAAGGCACCAGCCAGAAGGGAATCTTTAAAATTTTTTAATTTTATGTTTTTACTTTTTTTTTGTGAGATTTTAATAATATCATCCCCCTTCCTTTGCTTATACCAATCCGTCACATGTACTCTTGTTCTTAAATTCATAGTTTCCTTTTCCTTGTTGTTACATGTGTGTGTGTGTCTGTATATTTCCTAAATTATTCTACCTACCCACCTCCTTAAATATATAAAAATACAATCTGTTCAATTTGGATGTTACATGTGTGTTTGCTTTCAGGGCTGACCATGTGGTGGTACTGGATAACCAGAAAATTGCTTTGCTCTTCCCTTGGGAATATTATTTCTCCAGTTCTCAGCATTTCTTAGTTGCATATAGTTCTTTGTCTAGGGTCAAGGTCTTTTGAATTTCCCCTTCCATGATAGCATGTCTATTGATGTCATTCTTGTCAGGTAATGTTTAGGCAGGCATGTTGGTGAGACTTCATGGACATAGCTTTTCTGACAGTTCCAGGAGACAGACACACAGCAAACTTCCTGTTCATGTGACTCTCAATCATCTTCACACAAACCCAAAGTCTTAGGAACAGTTGCGTTGTAGAAATATCCGTTAGGATTGGGTTTACAACTCTGTAGTTTGATCAGTTGTGGCTTTCTGTAATGGTCTCCTTCCATTACAATGAGAAATTTTCTTGATGATGGGTGAGGACTACACTTATATGTGGGTATAAGGATAAATGCTTAGAATGTGGTTGAGGATTGTGTTGGTTTAGTAAAATGCAGTTGTGGATTCTCCTCCAAGATCTAGCCCTGGGTAGTTGGATAGGTTTCTAGAACTTGGAAGGATTCCTCTTGCTGAGTGGTCCTTAAGCCCAATTTGAGAGCTATGAGTGTGTATATATCTGTGTGTCACATGCATGCCTGGAATCCATTTGCCATAAGAGGGAGATAAATCCTCTGTAAGTGGAGTTAAAGGTGGTTGCAAGCTGCCATGTGGGTGCTGAGAATGAAACCCTGGTTTTCTGGAAGCTTGGTAAGTGCTCTTTACTCCTGAGCCACGTCTTCAGCTCTCCATTCTATAATGTTTTTAAAAAGCTCATCTGTTAATTTAAAAGTAAAAAAAAATGCTTTTTAAGTATAATAATCATCCACAGTTTCTTTTTACAAATAAATCTCAACTATGACTATTTTATTTGTAAAATAGCAAATAGGAAATTCTGACTGTTTTTGAAGGGCCTCTAAATGCCCAAATTGGCCTAAATGTTCTACTTTTATACACTTCAGAAATTGAGGCAAGGAAGAAAATCAAAACAGGAATTTTTATTTGCATTTCAAGGGTAAAGCACTTTAAAGTGCCAAATCTGGATTAAGCACATGAGAATTATTACATGATCTGGAAATTTATCTCTAATAAAAACCTACTGCTTAAAAAAAAAAAAACAAGTTTAGGTAGTACTTACTCACTATACGTGCACCTTCATCATTAGCTTGGAGGCTTTGTGAGCCAGTAAACCAATCTCAAAAATATAATCAAAAGTACTTTAAAAAGCCGAGTAAAGAACATATTACTAGGAGAGGTTTATAATACGTAACAGATGGTGTAGGAAGGTAAAAGGATATTCCAGGTCAGCTTGTTCTCTTACAGTGGTTCATACTCAAATAATTCTCAAAACTCAAGATACAGTACCTCAATATTTAATTTCTATAATGTACATTGTTAATTTTAACTTAAAAAAATACGAAAGTGAAAGCAGAGAGCTTTCTCTCTTGCATTGGCTCATGTGCTGCTAATCAGCACTGTTTACTAAGAATTCACAGTAGTTACATATTTTGCAGGTGCCAAGGAAACCTAGTAACAAAAATGATAGAACAGTGTTATGTAAATTAAAAAGGGAGGGTGAAACCCCCAATGTATACAAAATTACAGCATTACATTTTAAGTAAGCATAACTAACAAGCTTTGCATGGAACATCTAGGCTGATGTTTGGAGTTGTGTGACTTTTAAAAGCTAAGCAAGGAGAGAAGCCAAGGAAGGTCACTGGGCTAGGAGTTTGGAGCCATGGGGAGCTACTTCACCTTTAGGGTTTCATCTTCTCATTAACAAAACTAGACTAGATCATCTCTTTTGGATCTTTAAACAGAACAAAGATAAAGTTCCTTCTGTCCACAATCAATGTGATTCAGGCATATTTCTTTTAACACTTGTAGTAAAGAAATGTGGGCATACAGTAGACACCATTTTGCAAGAAAGTATAATCTCTGAATGCTAATTATTCCTGGAACAAGAAGCAGCCTTTTCTCATCTTAGCTGACATGTTCCTGAAATACCCTCATTAGGTAGTATCTGAACTACAGAAACGTTCAGTGCAGACTGTGGTTCCTTAATGCTTAGCAGTTATACAAAACACACGTAGGATAGTGACAAAGAGTCTCCTAAACCAAAGCTAAGAGAACCTTTTAGATCCGTGATGCGAAATGTGAATATCCTTTGGTTTTTGTTAAATATTTATAACCCTCTTCTGCAAATGAATAACAGTTTATCCCCATGTCTTTGAGATAGTGGGAGGTGTAGGCTGCAGTCTGTGGCCACTGGGAGCTGACAGCTTGTAGTGAACTTGGGATGAAAGATAGCAATGTTTTGGTATCATATAGTTGGTACTTTCTTGCACTGGAGCTTTTTACTACCCTCCAGCTTTGTACTTTTCATTGGAAGGCATGTTTAACACTTTGTAGGGTGTAATAACTCATGTAAGACAGATAAATTTCCTATTTGTCACTAGTAAATTTATGGCTTCCATTTTAGTCTCTGAATATAAGTGTTTTCTATTTCTAACTAGAAAGGAAAGACTTTCTAGTTAGAGAATTTAGAACCAAATGATCATCTAAGTTTCTCTTGCTGAGTTAGTTGTATGAGATCATGCAAATTCACATGGTTGTGATGTTCAGTTTTGTACAAACAACTGTTTTGTAAACCCCTTCAAATTCCTTTAAAATAGGATACAGTGTTAAAAATATAAATACAGCTACAAGTGCTCATGATGTATCAAGGCATACTATAAACTCCATAATCTTAATGATGAGTATGACAACTATTTTTATAATGGATATAATTTATAAAGAAATGTTAATTTTTATTTCACTATAACATAGCTATCAATTTAAGTATTTACTATGGTGTTGGAATGGTGGCTGGCCTAAGACACCTAATAAAATGCTCACAGTTACTGAAAGAACAGTTATTTAACTTTTGTCTGGATAGTTCAGTGATTCCTATGTTTTGAGATTCCTTTTACTTTTCCAAGCTCTATTTTACAAAGCAGGAACACCTACTGACTTAAAAAATTAAGTCATGCTTATGCCTAAGGTAAGTTTTCCCATATTTTTGATATAATTTCCTTCTTGAAAAAAAATGTCATACAGAAAACTTACTTTGGTCAGAAAGTATATCACACTAAAGGTCAGTGTTTTTAGTAATCTGGGATTTCAGATTTACGTAGTACTTAAAAAAAATAAATGATATCTAGTGAAACCTAAACTTTTCATTTATTGGAAATTTAGTTCAATATAGAAACTGAGAATTTACCTCTTTAAAATGGCATTATTTATATTGGCTATCATTAACTATATGAATTCTTCCTCATCTACAGCTTAGTCAAAGGATTCCTGCTATAAATAATATAATTGAATGATCATGAATTAATGTATACTTTAATGTAAGATTTCTGTTGTGATTTAGAACAATAAATATCACACAGTGAAAAATTATTACCAACTAACACAGCAGTAAAAGAAAGAAAAATGTATGTACACATCACCATGGGCAAGGTTTTTATAATAAATTATAGTACAGTCCCATCACAGTGTACTTCTACACAAAGTCACTACTGTGAACACTTAAAAAAGAAATTGTCTTGTATGTCTTAAACTTGATCTAATAAAGTTTATACAATATCAAATAATATCAAAAGTCTAAAAAACAATGAGTTTTGATATCATGTTTATAAATTATTGTTTTATACACTTTACAAAACAAAGTCAAGAGTGCAGCTTAAAAAAAAGTTGAAGTTGCTATTTTTAATAATGGGTAGAAAATGCACTGTACCAAGCAGAAGCTATGTAAAGGCTCACACAGTTTCTCTGAGAATTTCTTTAAGCTTCCACCAACCATGGTCATGTGTCAAAGACAAACCAATACCAAGAGAACAGAAATCTTTCTGAAAGATGATAGGGATACAGTTCTGAGAAGCTCTGCATGGAGCTGTAATTAAAGGTCTGCTCACAGGGGAGGTCTAGGACCCTGATTACTGGGGTGAATGTCTCTCACTGAATTGAGACCCATCTGGGAAAACTTCAGAGCTTACTACAAGTTTTTAATCTTTCTCAAAATTCTTCTCATGTGTATCTAGCATCCAGGATTTTAACTTTTATAGTATAACTAAGATGAAACATGATTTAAAGGTGATAAATCATGTCATATACTTCCCACAGAAAAACAGAACTAAAGATGCAGTTATTAAAGACAACAGTGTAGAAATTAGTCAGGAAGAAATGAACTATGACTGTGTCTTAAACTGCCACCCATCATAGTATTAGCCGTATGTTACACATTTAAAAGCAAATACATGGCCATGCTGAATTAAGTGACATATTTTTCCCCTCCGCAGGAAACTGAAATGGTAAAATTGCAGGCAAATAAAACGTAACAGAAAAATGGGCAAAAAGAATATAAAGAAAAATCTTTTAAATTCACTGTGAGATCAAGTTGATGGGGCTGTGCGAACACAAACAATACCCGATGTTAACAGCACCAGGCTGCTCCACCTGACTCAACATGACCACTCGCTCCTCAACTGCTATTGGACTGGTGGTATTTTGTAGGTAGGATACCAGCAACAGATGATGACTTCTTTTCACTGAACACATTAAGTTTTTTAGTTGGTTTCACACATAGATTGCCTGAGATAATAAAATTGTCAACATTATGATAAATTATGAAGGGCTTTCTAACTTTGATAGACAAGACTGGATGTGCAGACAGAATGGGTGTTGGTGTAGGCTGCATACCCACAATAATAATGCCTTTCGTCAACAGTTAAAAGTCAATGGATATGGATGCTTGTGCAGAGTCATCTCGCCCTCTGACATAAATTTCACAGGGAATCTCCTCCATCACTCTGTCCTCTAGAGCCTGTTCAGGGCATTCATGAGCTTGCTTGAAAGTGTAGCTGCTTTTTTTGAAGGTGCTATTAAATGTTTTCATTGGCTGTGGTTGTGCAAAATCATTTCGGAAGGGAAGTTCCATGGAGCTGAGGTTGGTCCTGCTTTGTTTGACATTGGACGCTTGAGACCCACAGTGGTGGTCATGAATGCACCGGGAGGCCGTGGACGAGCGCCGCAACTTCTGGTAGTTGTCAAGTTCTTCTGACAAATCTGCCAGATCTGCAGAAATCTCTTTCTCTCTCAGTGAAAATAGCTCATAATGAGGAGGATCAAATACTTCCTGGAACCCAGTTTTATTAAATGCAGTTTTGCAAGCCATAACCTTTTTCCGCGGCTGTTTCACTTGTACTAAAACAGAAATAATGAGAAGGACCAAGACAATTCCTGATGTAATGCCAATAATTGTCCCATGAGTTTTAGTGATTTGTTCAAATAGTCCAGCTTTTTTCTTTTCTGTAAGAAAGAAATGTTGAGATTTTTCAAAATTCATTTATAGGAGTTGCAATACATATTGGCTAGGCATTTTTAGGTAAAACAGGAAATTTGGGTCAAATATATCTGACACTGAAAAACTGGTTTTTAAACAAATAGAAAATACTATTCCCATGATTTCTGAGTCAAGTAACAAATAATGATATAGTTGGATAGGGCAAAGAAAAACTAAAATACTTGGTTCCCTTACTCAAAAGGTTCACAAGGGCCTACAATTTGCAAATTATATTAATATAGAAAATTTAAAAAACAAACACTCTTGATCTATTAAGTTTCTGCTATAAGGCAGATTCAACAAACTACTGTGTTGATTCATATCTGTGGGATCAGACTAACAATCCAGGTGCACCACCTGTTTTCAAATGATAAAATACTTGTATGCCAAGTAGTTAATGTGGCCATTAGAGTATACATCAGCTTCCCACAGTGAGGCACTTGTTTGAACTTGCTTATTCAACTCTTAGAAAGATGAAAGACGGATAAATTTTCTTTTTCCAACTCAAGTGGCAACCAAGTTATAGGTATCCAATGTCTATGATCTTCACATTTACCTTTCAAAGCATATGTTAGAAATAAAAATAACTTGGGCTGAAGATATATCTCAGCGACTAAGATCACTGACTGCTCTTCCAGAGGTTCTGAGTTCAATTCCCAGCAACCACACGGTGGCCCACAACCATCTGTAATGGGATCTGATGCTCTTTTTTGATGTGTCTGAAGAAAGCTACAGTGTACTTAGATACATAAAATAAATATGTATCTCTTAAAAAAGAGAAATAGAAATAACTTGATGTAGAGAAAAAAGAAAGAAAAAAACGTTTTTTAATGTAGTGCTTTTATAATAATCTAGTAGCTGGTATAATTAGGCAGTGCTTCCATACTCATTCCAAGAACCTATTAGTTGGTTATATTAGTCCTTCTGTTCTTGAGGCTACCCTCTAAACTCTCTGGTAGCTACAAAAAGGGTATTTATAATACAAAGTTCAACAATAATATAAAACAGCATAAAATATGGAGGCACACTTCTGAATAACTTGAAAATACACTCTACAAAGAAATGCTTTTGTTGAATAGTTCTTTTATAACATCCATGAAAATTATCCTGAAGAAATGTTCCTATGTGTGTAGCCCTGCTAGAGCAACTAGGGTGGGCACACGTGTAGGCAACTAGGGTGGGCACACGTGTAGAAAGGGAACTTTAGGGCCTTTCTTATGAAAAGACCCCAATCCTCATAGAAAGGCTGCCTTCACATTGGATTTACCTTTACAGTGATTTTCATCCCAAGGGTATGCACAGTTTTGAACACCATTGCAGACTAAAGAATTGTTGATGCACATGTTGCTATGGCAAAAGAAAGTGCTGCTTGTACAGGGAGCTGCAGGAAAAAAGAAAACTATGTTGCTAAGAACAGTGACATACAGACCACAAACCCATCTTCATTTATTTTGTACTTCAGAATCTGACTTTAGCTGAGTAGAGGTAGTTCTTTCAGGTGGGAATGTCTACTTTTCTTAAATGCCTTTTGGCTTTTAAGATAATTTTATTTTCCTGTTGGTTTTCTGAGACAGATAGCCTAGGTTGACCTCTAACTTGCAATCCTCCTGCCTCAGCCTCTCAAGCATTGACATTACAGGTGCCTAGTTCAAGAAAACTTCTAATGCTTTCTCATCTGTGAAAAATGCCCTAAATTCTCTCAAGAGTTTAATCAGTGTATTTCTGCAGTGTTTTGTCTCCATTTCCTATGTACATTTTTTATACTGGATCATAATACAGTGTGCTTGCTTCTGCTAAGATAAAATTCTACATGCAGAAAAAACTGAGCATATAGTACCATGTGATCCAGAGTACACACACACACACACACACACACACACACACACAGTTTTTTTTTCATCTGGTCTTTGGTGGTGAATGTCTTTATTCCCAGCATTCAGGAGGCAGAGGCAAATAGAAGCCTGAGTTTGAGCCCAGCCTGGTCTACAGAGTGAGTTCCACAGAGAAACCCTAACTTGAAAAACCAAAACCAAACCAAACCAAAATCCCAAAATTTCTTTTCAAGGTGAAAGACCTAAAAATGTAGTGGATTAATAAATTTCTCTCCAATCAATGTCTTTGTCTTAATAAGTATATAATAAACCTCATTAAAATATAGCCAGGACTGTAAAGAGGTAGTTTTGGGTGATTTTGGAACACCGGACTATGGTCACCTCGTGCACAATATCAGTAATATAACTGGCATCTTATTGCCTCTACTGGCTCTCAGTATGGGTTGGGGAAACAGGAAGATAGTGGCTCTCAGGAAACCCTAAGCAAAACATGGAAGGGAAGCTGAATGGAAACTATTCAAAACTTCTTTGCTATGAAGGCTGATTCCTCTATAAGGCATCGTTCATTAAAATTCCTGTGCAGCTGGGAATTAATTCCAGATTAATTTTCATGAACTACAACCTGTTTCAAGAAACGAACAAACATTTCTGCGCATTGTAGAGATACCTGTAATGGTGTGGTGTGGCAGTTTGAATAACAACAACCCCCATAGGCTCATATCATCAAAAAGTGGCAATATCTGAGAAGGATTAGCAGGATTCGGAAGTATGGTCTTGTTGAAGGAGGTATGTCTCTGGGGTTGGGCTTCGAAGTTTCAAAAGCCCATGACAGGCCCAAGTTTTCTCTCTTAACTTGAGACTCAGGATGTAGGTCTCTCTAACCTACTGCTGCATCCATACCATGTTTATAATGACCTGATGCCTTGAAATTGTAAGCAAGCCCTCAATTAAATGGCTTCTATAAGAGTTGCCTTAGTCCTGATGTCTCTTCACAGGAATTAAACAGTGACTAAGACAATGGCCATAATTGTATAAGGTGGATATACCTGAATATTAAGAACCACTAATTTGCATAAACACGTAGAATTGGTTGATGTATATTTTACCATAATACATAAAAAAAACTACACACAAATAAAATACTCTATTAGGACATTCCTCACATAGATAATGTATGTAGTAGTTTTGAAATTATGTGTATATTGGGGTTAAATAAATAAATATATTTGGAAACCTAGACATGTTTTTCACAATAATAAAAGGAATAAAGTATGTCTATGGTTATTCTACTAACCATAGAAATAACTATGGTTAGTTCTAGGGTTGGGAAAGTACAGTAGGCCTGTTTCACCAAGTAATGTCAGTAAGTGTAGTATTAAAAGTAAGACTGGACACTGAGGTGAGAGGAGGCTAACGCAGACTCATGGGGTTGAAGCTGGGACTTTATACAATAAAATCCCAGGATTCTATAATAATAATAATAATAATAATAATAATAATGGTAATATATTGATGCAGCAGAACCTTCCCCTAATGAATAATGGTTTCAGGGGACCGATCACTGGGTGAGGAGTAGGTAGGACTAATGGGTCAGAGAGGGAGAGGGGAGGCAGGAGAAAGATACTTCCTTTTGGATGGGAGAGATCATGGAGGACACAATGTAGGTAGGGGAGGCTCCGGTTCAAGTGGCAGATCCGCTACTAGAGGATTTATAACTTAGAATGGCTTACACATTAGGATGCTAGTTGCTGTGCCCAGTGATTGTGTTACCCGTTGATTCTGAACTACAATTGTGTGGTGTTTTCCTTCATGAGGTGACTCAGCTGGGTTCCAGAGAAAAGTACCCTGGCAGGGCATCCAGCCAGCCAAGGGAATTTGGAGGCATGGGGTGTGTGTGACAGTGGCCTGCCATGGGTACTTAGTGAGATTTTGAAGCTGTGAGTCAGAGAGTCTGCCAGGCTGAGAACAGGTCCGCCTGTCTGCCGGGCTAAGAAACAAGACTGACTGCCCACTGGTGCTATTCTGACAGTAACATGGATTATTTTTTAATATTCCCTGCAATATAATAGCAGCAGAATAAATACATATAAACTCACTGGTATATATACAATTGGTGTATAGCAATATCTTCTGGGGTAAAATCTCTATCCTGTAGGGAAGCTCTTAAAGATAAGAAGAGTAAACAACTCAAAAACTTGTGCATGTCCTTGAAACTAAACAGAAACACTAGTCCATTCCCTCCTCAGAGTTAAGTAAGTAGTAAGGACTGCTGAGAGACTCTCAGACCAGCTGAGCTGCCTGCCAGTTGTGTAATGTGCTCCAGGTTTCCAGCTTTGCGAGCTGTCATTCATGGTGGAGTTGGCTTTGGTGGTCAGGTGTGTTTGAATTACTTCTGCTCTTGTAAGTAACCATGGTAAAACTCACTGGTTCATAAAACTGGGTTTTGGTAGCATCTTGACTTTGGCCTATCATTGAATTTTATTTGTCATGAACAGACATTTGTTTATGTCTTCCTAGGAATAGTGCACACAATAACTGAAAACATATTTGAGGGAAAGACTAGACTAGTTTTACCTCACAGCAAAAATCTAATTAGAATATGAAGAAGGAATGATGGAAATTACAAGTTATCATTAGGTACACACTGAACAAATAACTCTTGCAAGTTACAAACAGAATACTTCAATGGATGCTAAAATTAGTTGTGAAGAGATATTTTCAGTTCCCAAAAGACTAGTAAAGAAAAGGAGTAATTCTGTCATAGGGGAAAACTGGCATACCATTAGGAAAATGGTGGAGTCAGCCGGGTGGTGGCGGCAGCACACGCCTGTGATCCCAGCACCCTGGGAGGCAGAGGCAGGCGGATTTCTGAGTTTGGGGCCAGCCTGGCCTACAGAGTGAATTCCAGGACAGCCAGAGCTATACAGAGAAACCCTGTCTCGAAAAAACCAAATCCAAAAAACCAAAAAACTAAAAAAAAAAAAAAAAAAAGAAAAAAAAAAGAAAAAGAAAAATGGTGAATGGTGGAATCAATATCGTAACCAATCAGTAATCAGCATTACTAAGACAGTTAGCACCCCATACCCATACTTCGATGACATGACACACTGAGGAGGCACATCAGTATTTTAGATGAAATGCGTGCTCTCTGTGAATCATTTGAAAAACATCACATAAGCCCAAATGTGTGGACTATTAAAACACTTAACTAGTATGCTTCTCGTGTAAGGACTGGGGAGCTGACATGGAGAACACTAAGGATACTTGGCAACTGAAAGCAATGTGGGAAACTAGATCATCAAAAAGACATTAAAGAAAAAGGAAAAAAGCCATTAAGGGCAAAATTAATGATTGGCTAATAGTATATCAATGCTAATTTTAATCTTGTTTTCAAAGATGTTAACAATAAGAAAATCTGAATAGAAGTATAAAATTTTTAGTATTTTTATAAATCTGTAAATTCAAAACTATTTAAGAATAAAAGTAAAAAAAAACCTAAAATGTCCAACAGAGTATGTAAAGTTTGGTGTTCACAGTTTGCAGAAGTCAATAACAGCCAAGCTGATAACTTTTCTTTTGCTTGTTTTTTGAGATAGCATCTCTCTTTTATGTAGTTTGGGCTGTCTTGAAACTCATCTGTAGACTGGACTGGCCTTGAACTCAAGCCCATGAGTTCAATATCTGTCTGTTTCTGCCTTTGGAGTGTAGGCATTAAAGGTGTGTACTACCATTCCTTGCCTGATAACTATTTTAAGCTAAAAAATTCCTAGAGAAGCCCCTAATGTCTGCAATCTCTTTATACAGACCCAATGCTGCTATTTACATGCCAACACTTTTTTCCTGCATAATAGTAAAAATTTTAAAAATAGGAATCATGTTTCACTCCTTTCAACATGTTTTTGGATACATGGTTATTCATGCCGATAAGTATTACTTTGGGGATGGAGAGATGGCTTAATGGTTATGAATACTTGCTTTTGAGAGGAGTCAAGTACAATTAGCAGCACCCATGTGGTAGCTCACAACCATCCTTAACTCTAGTTTTCATATCGTCTTCTGACCTATGGAGGTACGTTCATGTGAACAAAGCACTAATTTCTAAAAGAGTTAAATATTTCTCTGGACAATTCACTAGTTTGTAATAAAATTAATATTGATGCTTTTTAAATAAACATGTTTCACTCCATGTTTAAAAGTATAAAATAGTGTTTTTATGGCGGGTAAGTCTGTTATAGATCATTATGTGTCTAATGTGCTGTAACTTGACTCCCAGATTCTGCCCTGACCATCTTTACTCTTGTGTTAGCTCAGACTTGGTGTAGGATTTGCTGTAAGCCAGTGGGAGAAAAAAAATGTTCCTGTTAAGTTAAAAAAGTAAAGTGTGACAGTTTACAAGATAAAGTACTTTTTTTCTGTCAAAAAGTAGGTATTCAGTAAACATATTGTGAATGACTGAACACTAGGTAATAAATTCAAATTCTTTACTTACGTTCCACAAAGGAAGTGAAGAGCATCCTAAACCTGCTAAGCCGACTGCCTTCGTCTGCCCACATCCGGATCACTCCTACTCCTGTTTTCAACATTACATCATTAGCCACAGTGCTGCAGAACTTGGCCTTCAGATTTTCGATAGCACTGCTTCCATCATAGACTGCCACAAAATTTCTTTTGCATTCATTTGAGTGTTCCATTTGGTAATCTAAGAACCTCAAATAAATCTGTAATATCAGAACACAAGTTTAAAAAAAGGATACTTAACAACATTCTATTTTAAGATTCACAATATATTAGACTGAATTGTAACAGCTGACTGAAAAACAGAATGACAGAAGGATGCTTCAGTAGTTAAAGATCTAAGAATAATGGTCTCATTTTTTGGTTGTCTTAATCATGGAACCAAAAATTAAGAAACCCAAACTTTCTATTTTATTTACAAAGAGGTGCTTATATTCTTATATGATTTAATTTCCTCATTATAATAATCCCATGGAATTAACAGATAAAGGAAGTCAGGTGTTGGTGGCACACGCCTTTAATCCCAGCACTGGGGAGGCAGAAGCAGTTGGATTTCTGAGTTCGAGGCCAGCCAGAGTGAGTTCCAGGACAGCCAGAGATACACAGAGAAACCCTGTCTCGAAAAACCAAAAACTAAACAAAAAACAAAACAAAACAGATAAAGGAAATAATATAATTGCTTATGATTGTTTTTATCCTAACAGCAAATGTCATTAGCTGGTGCGTTCAGTTTTTCTGTATTCTATACTTACCTTTCTTCAAGGCAGCATTTTATGTAGCTCAGGCTGTCTTTGCATCTGAATTCACCATCTAACTAAAGCTGACTTCTGACCGTCCTCTTTCCACAACTTAGGTGTGTGCATAAAGACCTTGGCAGCTAACCTGCATCTTCTCCCCCTGCTTTTTTTTTTAATTCATCATAAACACATTTATTATAATTAGGGTGCTCAACCATTAGGAAAATGTAATAATTGACAAAAGTGGAGACAGTAATACAGACATCTGTTAAGTCTGGTTGGTTTGTCTTCTTTTTGTTTTTATTTTTTATTAATCTGTTCCTAGGTGCTCAATTCCTCACTGTATATATAGCATTCAAGTCTTCCAAAACATACAAAGGATCCATATAGAAGATATAAAAACGGTCAAAACTATAGTCTGTTAATGTGCATTTAATTTTCTAAAGTTTTAATTGCCGTAATTTCCCGTAATCTTAAAATAATGAGTGAAAAGAAATTAAACAAACCATTAATTCCAAATTATAGGCCATGTAGTAGTATGTGACACTTCACACTAGACCACTGCATCATGCCTGGAATGAGTCACCTCTCTCTCAAGTGTGTATGCCATCCTTTATATGTTAATTACACATAATTCATTGTCTTCTTAGGTACCAACTGTCATTTTATCACAGCACTTATTCATGGTCCTTTATAGCACAGTGCTTGCAAACTGAGAACAATGGTTTGGCACTTTAGACATGCAAGGAGCAGCCACATGGTACTTCCTCCAAGTAAAAAGTCAAAGTACAATACAAAGAATAATTTTATTATATAATATTTTATTGATTATTTGGGAATTTCACATCATGTGCCACAATCATACTCACTTCCCAGTCTTCCTAAGTCCACCCTCACCCTTGAGACTTCTCTCTACACCAAAATAAAAGAAAGAAAAAAGACAAAAGCAAGTCCAAATTGTTTTGCCCATATCAAACTCTCAATGGCCAGCCCCTCCCACCTGAAGTCATCAACTGTGGAAAGCATCCTTATCATAAATTTTAAGAGTTTTCTTTGAAGGCCACCTTTCTAGCCAGTCACTGGTTTTTGTTTTGCTTTTTTAAACTGAGGGGGCTTTGGTGGGGGTAGTTGTCACAGAAGCCTTCTATGTCCCTCTTTCTCAAGTCTTGAGACTGAGCCTGCAGTTACCATTGTAAAAGTAGCTTCCTTGTCCTTCACTGTTAACAAGAGTATGGACCATGGACATCCATGTGGTTCTGCCTCTGCATTGCCTCTCTCTACCTCACACTCACCGTTCTGTCCTCTCCATTGAATAGTCGTTTGTGGTAGTGTCATTGGAAACTACAGTGTTCACACAGTATATATATGAATGTTTTTTTTGCCCAAACAGCTTTACATGCAAATATTCATTGCAAGATGCTGTTTTGGTTTCTGAAGCACCATAAATAATGGACCATTGTTGAGTTTTGTCTTGGGTATCCTGCTGCTGCTCAGAGTCAGGGTGATGTTGTAGCTAGGCCGGCATCTGGGGCAGGTTCTATATGAGGTCAGGGCAGCTACATACCTCCCTACCCTTGATGCCTTTTGCCCCGAGGCTCACTTGTGCTTGCAGCCTGCAAGTAGTGCCACTGCCCGGCACTCTCCATCTTCCAGCAGGGCAAGCAGCATGAAGCTGAGAATCACTGATGCCTTCTTTTTAGTGTCTCTTCTCTAGAAGACTTGACAGTGTTCCTCCTTTACCCAGTTTTATTGGCAAGAATAAAAAAGTCCTCAGCTTTTGTATCCTAAGGTGTTATGAGGAGAAAGGTATAGAAGGACAGAAAGAGATACAGAAAGGAAATGGAAAGATTCTATATTCCAGATACCACAATGGACTATTTATCATCTTTCATTACTTCTGCCCCTACTAGAGACCAAAGTCAGACAGTCTTCCATTTATAAATGGTTCTAATACAGTATTTTTTAAAGGGTAGAAAGATGGCTCAGCCAATAAATTGCCTGCTTTTCTTTCCACCAAAGTGAAAAAGCTCGGCATGGTGGGCTTGCAGCACTGGTACTGGGGAGGTGGACTAGGTAGCTCACCAGACTTGTTGGGGCCAGCTTGCCTAGCCTAGCTGGTGATCCACAGGCCAGTGAGAGACCGTGCCTTCAAAAGCCAAGCAGATGGCTACTGAAGTACACACTTGAGGCTGACCTCTGGCTTCCGCATGCAGGTGCACATGTATACACATGTAAATCATATTCCATACCACAGTCAAAACAAGTAAGCAAGTTGCTATTATCAAATACATTAGTATTCAAATTTCCAATTATCTTTTAGTATCAGGAATAATTTTCTTTTATGTTTTCTTTAATCTTACAAGTTCATGTATTTAGTATCTTTTAATCCAGTGGTTCTCCCAGTTTTGTGTCCATTGTTTATTTGTTATACTTCATGGCTGGTTTAATCTTGTAATAGTTAAAGATGTATCTTTATTTAGGGGGCTGGAGAGATGGCTCAGTGATTAAGAGCACTGGCTGCTTTTCCAGAAGACCTGGGTTTTGTTCCCAGTAGCCACATGGCTGCTTACAACTGTCTAACTCCAGCTTCAGAGGAGCTGATGCCCTCCTCTGACTTCTGAGGGCATCAAACATGCATGTAGTACACTTATAGAAATGTAGGCAAATACACATAAAATTAAAAAGACTTTACCTATATTTAATGTTTATTGAATTTTTAAAAGGCAAGATTTTACTATGGAGTTCTCTATGGTTTAAATTTGCTGAAGGTGGCCTTGAACTTGTCATCTTCTTGTCACTGTCTCCTGCATTTTGCAATTTAAGCATGTGATATCACAACACTCCGGCTACCTTATTTTTATTTTTAATTGACGTAATAAGTGGTCAATACATACTGTACTATGAGTAGATGGAGCCGATAAGCATATAGCTATTACTTTAAACATGTACCATTGTGTTAGAAATATTGAAAAATCCTTTGTATCACTTTTGCTGCAATACACAGATAATTGCCACAGATATAAATATAACAAGGTATGGCTGTATTTGTTACTCCTTCTTTCCCTTCCTCTTCCCCTGCTTCCCAGCCTGTACAGATCATTTTTCTACTTTCTAAGGAGATTAGCTGTTTTTAGCTTCCACATTTTAAGGGAGAACATGTGCCATTTGTCTATATGACATACCTGACAATACCTCCTCTAGGCTTAGAAAGACAATACTTGATTTTCACAGTTGAATAATACTCTACTGTGCATATATAACCTTTCTGACCATTCATATATCTGTTGACTTCATTGTTTGGCTGCTCTGAACAGTACTGGAATTACTTTGGGCTCTATCTGATAACAGAGGAGCTAAATCCCATGACTACTATTTCTAGTGTTCGAAGGAGGTTCTACCATGGTGGATACAACTAATATACATTTCCACAAACAAAGCGTAGGAGTTCCCCTTTCTTCAGCCTCCTCAATATTTACTACTGACTTTTAGGTGACAGCCATTCTAACTGGTCAAATTTTGATTTATGTTTTTGTGATGCTTAGCTGTTCTTTAAACATACAGGTCATTTGTATGCTTTCTTTTTAATACAAACTCCTTAAAGTATAAAATTCATCAATAATGAATGACACAATTTAGAATTATAACACAGAGTGAAAATAACAAATACCTGGCTTATTACTCTTTGACATTCAGTATTCCCAGGTATTTCCAGTGCTTTCAAAATTACTTTGAATGAGGGAAATCATGAAGACTTGTTCTGAGATTGTGTGATTAAGATTATATGTTCTAAGTCTACCCATTTTCCTTCAAATTTTGTGATTTCATTTTTCTTTTAGAGTGAATACTCCATTTTACACAATGAAATGTGTACTTTATTTTTCCTTATCTAGTCATCTGTTGCTGGGCAACCAGGTTAGTTCTATTGCCTTGCTATAGTGAAAAGAGCAGCAATAAACACGGGGATGCAAATATCTCCGTAGTAGATGTAGAGTTCTCTGAGTCTGTTCAGGAATAGAATAGCTGGGTCAGATGGTAGTCCAATTGGTAGATTTCTAGGAATATCCAAACTCGTTTCCATAGTGGTTGTATTAATTTGCACTCCTATGAACCATGTAGAGTTCCTTTACATCTTTTCCAACATTTGACAAATGTATTGATATCTATCCTAACTGGGAGAGGTAGCATCTTAAGAGCAGTTTTAAACTGCATTTACCTGGTGACTAGGGAGGCTGAACATTTTAGAAAATAGTTACTGGCCATTTGTATTTCTTTGAACACTTGTCTATTCTGTTCTGCCCAATTGCTGACTTAGTATTTCTGTAGTTCTGTTTGGCAGATTAGCTATACGAGGTACAGAGTTCTCTCATTCTGTAGACTGTGTGCTCTATTGGTGGTTTTCTTTGCTGTGCAGTAACATTTTTCATGCAGACCCACCTCTTGACACCTAGACCTACTTCCTGTACTGCTCAAGTACTTTTTGGAAAGTTCCAGCAGCTACTGCAGGATCTTAAAGAGGATTTCCTATTGCTTCAACTAAAAGTTTCAATGCTCCAGATTTTAAATTAAGGTTTTAATCTATTTTAAATTGCTTTTTTGTGTACAATATGGATGATACACATTTAATTTCATTCTTCAGCAGGTAGACGTAATTTTGCCAGCGCCAATTTATCGAATAGGCTTTTTAATTTTTTAAAAAGTGTATGTTTCTATTTCTGTTGTCAAGGATTAGGTAGGCATAGCTTTGTTGGTTTATTCCTTGGTTCTCTATTCTGCTTTGCTGTAGCTCTACAGTGTAATTTGAAACTGAGTATTGTCATACCTCCAACTGTATTTATTTGAGGTCTTTTGTGGTTCCATAAAGATTCCTGAATTATTTTTTTCTAGGTTTATGGAACATAGCATTAGAATTTTGGTAGGTACTGCACTAAATCTGTTAATTTAATGACTAATTTTGCTAATGTAGCCATTTCACAATATTAATTCTGCCAACCCAGGAACATGCAAGGGCTTTCCATGGTCTTGTCTTTTTTTTATTTCCCTTTTCACTATCTTGGAAGTTTTCACTAGATTTTTCTTTTCTTTAGTTAGGGGTATTCCTGAGCAATAAAGTTTTTGGAACTATTTTGAGTTGTATATTTTTCCTAAATTCTTTGTTGGCATATATGAAAGCTACTGTTTAAAAATTATTTATTTTGTATGCTCCAAATTTACATATTAAATCTAGTTTTCTAGTAGACTATATCATATATTTTAAGTGCATAATCACGTCACCTGCGAATTGGGATCATTTGACTTCATTTCTACTTCACTACCTTTATACCTTTCTCTTGCTATTGCTCACACCTTAAGCACTATAGCAAATAAGAGTGTAGAATGGGCATTCTTGTTTCATTCTTGATTTTAGAGGAAAAACTCTCAGTTTGTCTCCATTTAATAGACGATGGAGAGATGGCTCAGTAGTTAAGAGCACTGACTGCTCTTCCAGAGGTCCTGAGTTCAATTCCCAGAAACCACATGGTGGCTCACAACCCTCTGTAATGAAATCAGATGCCTTTTCTGGTGTGTCTAAAGAAAGTTATAGTGTACTCATATACATAAAATAAATAGATAATCTTTAAAAAAAGATGGACTAAATGCTTATGGTATATAGTCTTTATTATTTTGAGGTATATTCCACCTATTCTAACATCTCCATAATTTTTATCATGAAGGTATGTTGAATCTTTTGATGCTTCTGTGGGATCAGTCAAGATGGTTATGTAGTTTTTGTCATTAAGTCTGTTTATATGGCACATTACATTTATTGATTTTCATATGTTGAACCAACCTTGCCTTTTGGAGATGGAGCTCACTCACCTGATCAAAATATAATGTGTTTCTGAATTCTGTTTCCAAGTATTTTGTTGAAAAGTTCAGAATCTATATTTATCAAAGATTTTTTTTAATAGTTTTCTTGTTGCTTTACCTGGTTTTTGTATCAAAATAATACTGACATCATAGAATGAATCTAATAATCTTCCTTTACTCTGTATTCTGTGGAGCAAGGTCACAAGAATTGGTATGAAACAATTCAGTGGTGAATTTGTCTAGTCCTGGGTTGTTGAGGGGAAAGTTTTGATTATAGCTTCCAATTTCATTGATTATATAATGGGTCTGTATAAGTTATTTTTATCTTTTGGCTTTAATTTTATTTGGTACGTCTTCATATGGTTTCTTTTGAGAAATCTCCATTAAAGCCACTAGCCTACAATGTATACATGTCTGTAAGTGAACATATATGTGAGTGTAGTGTGACATTTAGAAAGCACAATAAGAAAGGGTAACAAAAAAGATGCATGTATGTATGTCATTGCCAGATGTCAGCATTGGCTATCTTCCTAATCACTCTCCACATTATTTTTGAGACAGGGTTTGCCACTGAGTCTTGCCTATTTAGTTATGCACAATAAGACAAAGTAATAAAAAAGATGCATGTATGTATGTCATTGCCAGATGTCAGCATTGGCTATCTTCCTGATCACTCTCCACATTATTTTTGAGACAGGGTTTGCCACTGAATCTTGCCTATTTAGTTAGACTGGCTGGTTAGCAAGCACGAGGTTATCTGCCTCCGCAGTGCTGGGATTACTGGGTATACCTGTGTCTCTAGCTTTTGTGGGTGATGGCAATTACACCCAGGCTCTCATCCTTGTGTAGCAAGCATTCCAGTGACTGAGCCATCTCCCTAGACAACACCCCTCCCCTATGGTGGGGGCAGTCACAATATAGACAGACAGGTTAGAGGACTCAAGAGTTATCTCCCTTGGGTTTTGAGATAATATTTCTCACTGGGCTCTGGAATTTTTCAGATAAGATTAGACAGGCAAACTCTAAGGGTGTCTTATTGTTTTCCTAGTGCTGAGATAATAATCTTATAACACACCAGTCTTTTCATGTGAGTTCTAGGGATTACACCTAGGTCCTAAGGTCTTGTGGGAATGACTGAACTATCTCCCCAGATACTTGCAGACCTTTTAAAAGATAATTGTGTGTTTACTTCTATTTAGTTCTTTCTTTTTTTTTTTTAAAGATTTATTTATTTATTTATTATATGTAAGTACATTGTAGCTGTCTTCAGACACTCCAGGAGTGTCAGATCTCATTACGGATGGTTGTGAGCCACCATGTGGTTGCTGGGATTTGAACTCCGGACCTTCATAAGAGCAGTCAGTGCTCTTAACCTCTGAGCCATCTCTCCAGCACCCTATTTAGTTCTTTCTAATAAGAGTTTTAAGCCAGGCAGTGGTAGCACACGCTTTTAATCCCAGCACTTGGGAGGCAGAGGCAGGTGAATTTCTGAGTTCGAGGCCAGCCTGGTCTACAGAGTGAGTTCCAGGGCAGCCAGGGCTACACAGAGAAACCCTGTCTTGAAAAACACCCTCCTCCCCCCCCACAAAAAAAAAAGAGTTTTAAAACTTTGCTGTACTTGACTTATGCCTTTTGGATGAAAAAAAGAATTTTAAGGCCTCCTAGGTTGCCCTGAAACTCAAACTTATTCTGCTTCAGATTCTTTTAGTAAGCTGGGTCTTGCAAACCCTAAGAGATCACAGATGCCAGCCCAGGCTACTATATCTAGCAAAAACCTCAATCACCATAGATGGAGAAACCAAGATATTTCATAACAAAATCAAATTTAAACAGTATCTTTTTTTTTACTAATACAGCCTTACAGAGGATACTAGAAGGAAAATTCCAATATAAGAGAGTAACTACACCCAAGAAAACACAAGAAATTAATCATCTCACAACAAACCCATAAGGGAATTGCACACACATAGTACCATCTCCAATCACAAAGTAACAGGAAGCAACAATCACTGGTCATTAACATCTCTCAACATCAATGGACTCAATTCACCAATAAATCAACACAGTAGCAAACTGGATACATAACAGGATCCAACATTCTGCAGTATACAAGAAACACACCTGAACAACACAAATAGACACACCTCAGAGTAAACAGTTGGAAAACGGTTTTCCAAGTCAATAGTCCCAAGAAACAAGCTAGAGTAGCCATTCCAATATGCAATAAAATAGATTTTGAATCCAAAGTAATCAAAAGAAATGGGAAGGATGCTTCATACTTATCAAAGGAAAAATCCATCAAGATGAAGTCTTAATTCTGAACATCTTTGTCCCAAATGCAAAGGCATCCACATCCATGAAAGAAATTTTACTAAAGCTCAACACACACATGGCGCCCAACATTGGGCTTGAACTCACTATCAAAATTAATTGGAGATTCTCAAATGGAAAATACACACCATGATTAGAAGTAGGAAAATTTGGTTTCTTAGCAGAGTTGTGGGTTTTGCCCGAGCCACATGGTTCCTCCCCACGGGCTAGGAGAAAAGTCATAGTAAAATGGCATACATAATTCTAGGGTTCATGGCATATGCTGGGATACAGTTAAGTGTTCCATGCTGACCCAGACAGAGCTAATTAGCGGGTATTTACCTGGGACCCTTCTCAAAGGTGTCTAGGTGCCTCAGAGAGTTTAAACTGAGAGGTTCTGGGAGCACCTGCTGTACAAAAAGACAGGCTGCTCAGAAAACAGAGAGACAGATGGTAGAGGCTACTTGCCATCAGAAAAATAAAAGATAGAGATACAGTGGTAATTGTTTAAAGTATACATGGAATATAGAAATCCAGGCCTTTGATGTCAAATATAAAAAACAAAGACAGAGAGATAGAGAAGCCCTATTTCAACAAATAATGAGAAGGTGCTAATCGCTATAGAATGTAGAATGAATGAGAAAAATGATTCAAAGGAAATTTGAAAGGGCTTATGCCAGGGCAGGCATTTGGGTTCTTTGAACATGGCTTCCACAGGAATACTGAGATTGTTTAGTTTGGTATGACAAATTAGTAGGCTAGAAATAGGCTTAGACAGTAGGTAGAATGGAATTCAATTAAATCTAAATACACAAGAAAGGATGTTAATTCAAATTATATAAAGAAACAGTTACACACACAAGATATTAATCTTCATAGAAGGGACATTATTTAGGCCTTAATCTCACTATTAAAAATTAATCATTTAAGAACAAGGCAGGGGACAGTGAAAGAGCACTTTACTTTAATTGCTTTGAATTGTTTTAATTATCAAAATGTGTGTGATGGTAAGTTTGGTGCTTATGATACTAAAAATCCCGATAGGTCAAAATAGAATAGGCGTAAAGAGAAAAGAGGCTAGTAATTTGAATCAATCTATATCTTTGATAATTTCAGTTTACTGGACCAAGAACATACTATTTTGGGAGAGAGGCTCTTATATTTGTGTTAATAGGAAAGAAGAAAAGGCTTTGGACCCCTTCCAAGGTGATATGGATCAGATATAATAGGGGAATTAGAAGGATCCACTAAAGATCTTGGCTAAAGACAGAAAATTCAAGAAGATCAAACAGGACAGGTAACATAATTTACTGATTCCTCCACATGGGAACAACCCTGTAATTGGCTCAGATGTAAAAGTGTCTCTAGATAAACTTCAGCTAAAATTAGACAATATTTCTTGTTGGCCATAAAATCCTTAAGATTCATCATGCCATCCTTCACATGCTATGAATGAAGATCTATTACAATTGGTTACTGATCAATTGAACTCATAAAAGGATAGTTGTCTTTCACCTGCTCAAAGAAGGAATAAAAATTCATTCTTGATGCTGCTTCCAGAGCAGCTTCAGGAATAGCTATAGATTCCTGATGCACTCAGTTCATTCAGCCTTTCAAACATATCCAGTCAAAATTCCCTGAGCCTTCTAAGCATACAGAGACTAGATAATGGCTGCTAAAGCTAGCTTCTTTAAATCAAACCAGTTTTTCTAATTTTCCTTTCCCTCCCCATTCCTTTAATTAATTAATTAGCCCTGTGTAGCCCTGGCTGTCCTGGACCTTCACTTTGTAGACCAAGCAGGCCTCGAACTCAGAGATCTGCCTGCCTCTGCCTCCCAAGTGCTAGGATTAAAAGGGTGTGCCACCACCACCCACCTTTAAGAATTTTTAATTGCTCCAATTCAGCAGGAAGAAGCTGTCAACCTGATCCCTTGGATTTAGGTGTTTGGCTATGGTTATTTTATAAATTATGGATAGGTTCTCATTTTAAAAGATAATTTGACAACAGCTATAATTTTAACTATTTAGGGAGGAAATATATGAGATGTATTACTAAATTTATTCTTGAACAAAACATTGTATAGCCATAATCTTACATTGGTTAAAAAATCTTTATAATCGATACAAAATTGAAGTTATAATTTCTTACATTGGTACAGAATTTGTATATTTATACAAATACAAGGTTTTTATTGGTATATTTTTCTTTTTTAAAAAGATTTATTTATTTAATTATTATTTATTTATTTTTAATTGAATATCATCTTCATTTACATTGCTAATTGTAAAACCTTTCCTGATTTCCCCCCTCTCCAAAGGCCCTCAACCCCTCCTCCCACCCCCTGCCTCCATGTATATGCCCCTCCACCTGACCCACTCCCACCTCCCCCAGTATAAATTTCTTATATTGATAAAATATAAATGAAAATATAAAATGAAATTAATATTGTTATTTTTAGATAGATACTGTGTCCATACAACTCATTTAAGAATACAAAGCTTAGATGTAGTCCTTCTAATTGCTACTATTACAAACCACTGAGGGTGATTAATTAATGCAAGTTCAGGGTCAGATAGTAAACTCATGGTTATATTAGATTCTAAATAAATCATAATATGGTACTTTCCATTATTCAAAAAAATAGCTAAGAGTAGTCAAAGTATAATAGTTCAGATATAATTTATAGTCTTCAAAAACACCAAAATCCACAAAATATGACACTTAAATTCATTTCATTATTAATGAAAATTTTTACAAGTATCCCCTTCAAAGTTCAAAGAAAATATTACGCATCATAACCTCCATAAAGAGTTGCTCCAGTTGTGACAAGGTAGCCACTAGGCAAGAATTGTCCTAGTTCATCAACAGACAAAAAAATCCCAAGACAAAGTAAGCTGGTCTTTCATACTTCCTGCTTCACTTAAGGTCTGTCAGATGGTTCTGAGCCAGAAGGCTGAAGACAGATGCTCCAACATTTTGAGGAATGGGGACCTGTCCAGGTAGTTAGATGTTTCTATAAATTGGTTACTAAAGCTATGTTTTTGTGCTTCCTATATGAATATATATATATATATATTCATATTCATTCATTCTGGTAATATTTAATTCATTCTTGGATCTTTGACAGGGCTGAAGACTACTTATAGTCTCATAATCAAACTTAAGTTGTTTAGTATAGAGGAAGATGATGTAGATTTGAAAGGATGGGAAGATGGTAATACAAGTTAAAATGAAAACATAATTAAGGTACAAAATTATAAACTTTTTAAGTTAGGATAGATGTTAGAGTGATATACCTAAATTAACAAAATTGATAGACTAGATGTTATTAATGTATAATATAATATAGTTTACATAACTTGTAACAATGTTCAATGTATATCTGAGAGAAAAGGCCTTTTAATGGATACAAAGGGAGAAATGTTGTGGACTTTGCTTATTGTTTGTATTATGTTAATTGGGCTCCCAAAAAATTACATGATATTCCTGAATGTAAGATGCTGTGTGTCCTTGACCCCAATTGGTTCTAACTGATAAAGAAAGTTGCTAGCGGCCAATGGCAGGACATGGAGAAAGAGGTGGGACTTTAGTTTTCCTGGGTAAGGGAACTGAGGGAATTAGAAGAGGCAGAACTACCATGCCAGAAAAGCAAAAAGATCAGGTCTGAGAAGTGTAGGACAAAGAGACTGCCAACGCGTAAGAGTCAGCCCTGAAGGGCTATAGGCCTCGGTCTAGAGTGACCAGGATGGAATACAGGTTTTAGTAAGAAATAATTCAGGAGTATTGGAGGGGAGAGTGTGTTAACCGTGGGGAGGTTTGGAAGTGCCCAGCCATTGAGCTGATTAAGGCATATTAAATATAAGGCTGTGTGTGTGTGTGGTGTGTCATTTGAGAATCCATAGCATTTGGGTGGCTACCTGGGAGATTAGAGTAGATTAACGACCTACTGCTACAGATACCCAACCATAAAGTTATTTTTATTGCTCCTTTGTGGCTTTAATTTTGTAACTGCTATAAATCACGATACAAATATCTGTACTGACTGATCATTTTAGGCGACTCCTGTGAAAGGGTCATTCAAAGCTCTAACGGGTTATGACCTATGGGGTGAGAAACTCTGGTCTAATATGTACATCAAGCTTGAAAAAGTCTATTCTGATAAAAAACACTCACTAGATGTTATGATCAACATATCACATATTTAAATCTTAAGATCCTTAATTTTTTTTACCTCTGGTTTATTAATTATTGAGGTGAAAATTACTGTAAATGGAATTTTTTATTTTATGCTTTATGTTCTTTGAGGCTCTAATCTGCAAGATCTTAAATTACGTTTTTGTTGTGAATAGTGAGTCTGGATTCCTACTTAATAAATATGCATTTTTTGGCATTTCTTACTATTCATTCATTCATTCATTCATTCATTCGTGTGTATGTGAGATGCATACATTCTTATGTGTAGAGGTATGCTTGCCTGGCATTTATATTTAGAGGCCAGACGTTGATGTTGGATGTCTTCCTCTTACTTTTTCTTATTTATTTATTTTTTTTATACAGGGTTTCTTAATTGTCTGGGGTTCACCATTTCTTCCAGAGTGACTGGCTACTTGGATCTGCCTGCTTCTGCTTCCACTTTACCCCTCTCTGTCAGGTTTTGGTTATAGACATGCTCAGTTCTAACCAGCTGCCCTATGTGGGTGTAAGCAACCTAAACTCAGGTTCCTAATGCTTATATAGAAAGCACTTCACCCACTGAGCCAACTCCCCAGCCACATTTCCTATTTTCCTTTTAAATATTTATATATAGTTATCCTACAAACAGGACTTACTTGGTTTTTAAATGTAGCACTCAGTTCATTTATTATTTTTGCCCAGAAATCCTTTAGTTTTGCCCTCTTAAATCAGCTCAGATATAGAAATATAGGCTACCAGCTCTTATTTTTCTTACTTTTAAGATACATATATGTCTTTGAGATTGTATTTCACTATGGAAGGTTTCTAGAGTCAACAATCTAAATAGCATCAGGCAAGCAAGATGGCTCAGGAGGTACAAGCAGCTACTATGAAGCCTGATAACCCGAGTTTGATTTGTGGGTCTCAAGAAATGAAAGAACTGACTCTAGCATGTTATGTTCTGCCCTCTACACATATGCTATAATATACATGCACTATATAAATTATGTAGATGGACTCACATACATAATACATGGTATCAAGAAATGAATAAATATCCCTTTAAAGGAAATCTTCCTATTCTCAAGTTTTTAAATTTTTTTCTATATGTGGGTTCAATCTATACATCATTTAAAATATATACACACACATATATACATATGTATATATGTCTATATACATATTTGGGTGGGGTGGGGGAGTCACTGTTCTTATCTTTCAACAATTCTTGAAAAAATTCCTTAAAACGCTGCTACATGTGCCGATTAATAAATTTCCTCATCTCTTTGAGTAACAATTTGTTTTATCAATGAAGTTCTATATAACTTTTTTTAAAATAAGAAATAAAAATGTTTTATATCATAATTTCTTTTTTTATTTTAATTTTTTTATTCGATATATTTTTTATTTACATTTCAAATGATTTCCCCTTTTCTAGCCCCCCCACTCCCCGAAAGTCCCGTAAGCCCCCTTCTCTCCCCCTGTCCTCCCACCCACCCCTTCCCACTTCCCCGTTCTGGCTTTGCTGAATACTGCTTCACTGAGTTTTTCCAGAACCAGGGGCCACTCCTCCTTTCTTCTTGTACCTCATTTGATGTGTAGATTATGTTTTGGGTATTCCAGGTTTCTAGGTTAATATCCACTTATTAGTGAGTGCATACCATGATTCACCTTTTGAGTCTGGGTTACCTCACTTAGTATGATGTTCTCTAGCTCCATCCATTTGCCTAAGAATTTCATGAATTCGTTGTTTCTAATGGCTGAATAGTACTCCATTGTGTAGATATACCACATTTTTTGCATCCACTCTTCTGTTGAGGGATACCTGGGTTCTTTCCAGCATCTGGCAATTATAAATAGGGCTGCTATGAACATAGTAGAGCATGCATCCTTATTACATGGTGGGGAATCCTCTGGGTATATGCCCAGGAGTGGTATAGCAGGATCTTCTGGAAGTGACGTGCCCAGTTTTTGGAGGAACCGCCAGACTAAAAAAGTTAAAAAAATCTACCTGTCCATCTTTCTTTCCTTACCTTTCTGTTGCTTCTTCTAGAACATAGTTCTTGGAAATCTAAAATCTAGGAGACTGAACTTTTTGTTTTGTCTGTTCTTACCTCCAGATGGACTATGAGCAGAGCAGTCACCTAATGTGGGATTAGGAGGCAACATTCAGTGGGATTTTACAGATACAAGTTCGGTAGTATATCTGGCTATTATGGATTAATTTTTGACAAGTGCCTTAAAGAAGTTGTGAGCTTAGGACATGACCCATTTTAATTTTTGTGATTTTTGCTTCCTGAATTGACCAGGGAATATTAAATCATCCCAAATACAGAGGTAATTTTCTAGGTATGAAAGCACAGGAGAGATCCTAGCCCCATTTCACCAGAGAACAAGCCCCTACAAATGTTTCCTTGTTCACCTGTCATGTTTAGTCATCACCCTCTAAGGGTTCTGTTTGTAAGGGCCTCACAACGACCTAGGCTTGATTTATTTATTTTTCAGAGCCAGTGTTAAAACAAAACTGGAATATCCTCCTCCCCAGCAATAACAATTAACTGAAGTTACCAGAGGCATTTATAACATCAATTTTATTTTACTGTAGTAAATATTCAGTTGCCTGTTTTCATAAGAATTACTGGCTTTATTTTGAACTTATAGTTGTTCTTTGGGGAATACCTGGCAAGTTTTGTCCAATATTTATAAGTGTTTTGACATGTTTTCAGGAGGTGGGGGGTGTGAAGAGATGGTTCAGTGGTTAAGAGCACTGAGTGTTCTTTTAGAGGTCCCAGGTTCAATTCCCAGCACTCACATGGCAGCTTACAACTGTTTGTAACTTCAATATCTGACACCCTCATGCAGACATACATGCAGGTAAAACACCAATACACATAAAATAAAATAATTAAAGTGTTTTCAGGTTACCTATCATTTTCCAAATATAAATCTCATTTTCATTTTTTTTTTTTGTGGGAGGGTCAGGGTTTCAGTTATGTTGCCCCAGTTTGCCCCAAAATCATGTTTTTTTTCAGCTCTTCTTTCATTCTTTTCCTTTTTAAACAAATGAATAAAGTAAGTCTAATTTCATCTGTTGGCATTTCTAGAAGTACAAATTAAAAACAAAAAGTAAAAGTAGTCAACAATCCATCTCAAGAGTTATTTAAAGGCATTTTTTTCTACAGCACTGTCCATAAGTTTCACATGATCAGCAGGTGGCAGCACAGTGAGAACAATGAACTGGGATTCAATGTTTTTTCACTGACATGACCAGTGAAATATAACATATTCTTACAGGCTAATGTTGAGAGAGAGAGAGAGAGAGAGAGAGAGAGAGAGAGAGAGAGAGAGAGAGAGAGAGAGAATGTGTGTACAGAGGTGGACATGGAGTATCTTCTCTCTTTGTTTGCTTGTCACCTAATTAGTTTTTGAGGCAGGGTTTCTTAGAGAACCTTGAACTCCCCATTTCAGTTGGACTGGCTGAGCAGCAGATTTCTGGGATCTGCCTGTCTACTCCCTTCCTGTGCAGGTGTTACAGAAGTGCACTACCATGAAGGTGCCTGGGTTTTATGTGAATGCTGCATAACTTAACTCAGGGATTCATGCCTAACACAGTGAGTACTTTACTCACCATGCCATCTTCCCAGATCCTAAAGCACATAAACAAAATAAAATAAAATAACCCCAAAACCAACCTCCTCAAAAGACAAAACAACCCCCCCCCCACACACACAAACCCACAAGTGTTTGATCAATACTTACATTTACCATTTAGGATTCCCAGATTTTTTAAAAATCTCTGTATAGCAAGGGCTATACTGAGAAACCCTGTCTCGAAAAAACCCAAACCAACCAACCAAACAAAAAACCCCCAAAAAACAAAAATAAAATAAAATTAAAAAAACAAACAAACAAACAAATAGCAGCGCGGTGGTGGCACATGCTTGTAATCCCAGCACTCTGGGAGGCAGAGGCAGGAGGATTTCTGAGTTCGAGATCAGCCTGGTCTACAGAGTGAGTTCCAGGGCAGCCAGGGCTATACAGAGAAACCCTGTCTTGAAAAAACCAAATCCCCAAAACCCCAAAACCCCCAACCCCCCCAAAACCAACTTTAATATATATGTACGTATATATATATATATATACGTACATATATATAAAATATATAATATTTTAAAGTATTTCTATTTCAGTTTATTTAACTACAAAAACACTATGATCTTCATAGGTGCCCAATACAGTAAACGAAACAAAAGAACTTAAAGAGTCACAAATATTTACATGAATCAAACAATACATTACAGAAATCACAGCTCTCATGTCCTTCCCTGAAGTAAGTCAACACACACCACACAGTACCTTGGCTTTCGGAGTAGCTTTAATTGTCCATATGCAATCAACTGCTTGTCCAGGCTTTGTTCTCTCTTCTTGTTCTACTTGGCTAGACCGCACTATTCCATCAGCTCCTGAGAGCTCAAATTGGCAATCTAGGGGAAAATAAAAGATATTCAAAGAAAAATAAAACTAACAAAAAATGTCACACAAAGAAAGAGGTAGTATACTAAACCTGGAATGGGATTTAAAATACCTCCAAGGTAAGTAAAGTCTGGATCTGTAACAGAAAAGAGAAGAAAGTCATTGGTACTGAGCTTTTCAGACCTAACTTAAAGTTATGTTTAAAGCATCATTACATATCAATATAAGGGACATTTTCATTGACAGATACTGCATATCACTAGTCATTTAAGGCAATGTTTATAGGATTAATATTTAATGAACATTTGTATATTTTTTATTCCATCATGAATACTTTATTGCTATTGAAAACATTAACTTATGTAGTAGCTAGTCCACTAACTCATGGACAGATAAATAAACTATGGTATATTGAATGCAATGGAATACTGTTCATCTTTAAAAGTAATATATTTCCTTTGTGTTGAGTTATATTAAGTGTTTTCTAAAATGTCTGCTTCAATGAGTAGTGGTGATATTTGCAAATATAAAATACCTAATGCTTATAAATAGTTCATATTTAATCAGTCAAATGTTTTGTTCAAAAAGATTATACGGATGCCTCAAAAATTATTTCTCAGTTAAAATAGGAACCACAAATATAAGACTACCTATATACATTATCTGCAAAACCAATTTCATATATGTGGCTTACTCCAAATAAGAGGACACTTAATACCTATTAATACTGACATTAACTGAAGATACTTTAGAAAGTCTCTAAATTACAGACTGGAAAGTGAAGTAAACTATTATCTTAATTTCAAACACATTTCAGTAATTGTTCTTTTTAAAGAATAACTAAATTTACTCTATTTAATGAATCTACTAGTAGACATCAGCTCTTTCACAAAAAAAAAAAAAAAATCAAAGCAGAATTGAAATCTTAAACTGCACTGAGGAAAAGCTATAGGTACTTTTTGGAAAATTAATCAAATTCATTTTTCTTTCTTTTTTAAAATTTATTATTACTATTAATTTTTGACAGGGTTTTTATTCATAGCTCTCTGAGTGTCCTGGAACTTACTATGTAAACTAGACTGGCTTTGAACTTAGAAGAGATCCACTTTGCTATTTATTATAAGTGCATATGGGCCTTAAATGTACTGTATAGTGTATAACTGGAACTATGCCTTTAAATAATAGCAGAAACAGTTTTAGCCCATTATATATCACATATTTATTGAAATGAGTTGTTTTTCTTAGAGATTAAAAAACTGGGGAATTACTTTCTAAAAGAAAAAAGGAGTATGACAGAATAGAAAAATAACCAGGAAACTCAATATAGTCCTGAATTTGCTACTATATAAGTACTTAAGCTTCCTCATCTACAAAATAGATATTATTTAATATTTATGATACTTCCATAAGTGTAATATCAACGGTATTGAAGGTAATACCAGAAGTCCTATAAGGCACAATAAAATACTCTAGAAATTCTAAGTATTTTACAACTTATCTGTACTTTACCTATAAAGAATATATAAATTTCTCATGCTAGGTTAAAAAAAACTACTTTTGTTCAAAGTGAGTGTCTTTACACATGAAAGTTGGTTGATTTTAAGTTAATTAGTTGCGTGTGTGGAGGTCAGGACAACTTGCAGAAGCTAGTTCTCTCCTGCCACCTTGTGGCAGTCAGGGGATTACATTCAGGCTGCCTGGCCTAAGTGCACATGCTTTTTTCTACCTGCTGAGCCATCTTTTCAGCCCAGATTTGGTTACTTATTTTAAACATATTTTTTGAAAATATTTAAAATATTTTAAAGAGGTTTACTCGTGTATCCTTTCATATCATGTTCCCAACATGAACTTAATCTCTCACTGAACCTAGACTCTTAACATTTTGAGTGGATCAGTCCTATAGGATCCTCTTGATCTCTGCCTCCCAGTTCTGGGGTCACAGGTATGTGCTGCCACACACAGGTTTTCATTTTTACATGGTTTCTTTTACATGGGAGTGTAGGCCTTCATGTGCACAGGAAGCAATTAAACCACTGGACCTTCTTCGCAGGCCCTGAAAAACATGTTTTTATTGTCTATTTCTTTTGTTTCAAGAACTCTAAATTTGTGAAAATGTGACTCACACATACATTTTGTAACAGCATTTTATGACAGTAAAACATCAGTTACTTCAGTTAATGTAGGCAGTAAACATTAAATACTTGACCAATTAAACAGATTGCTTATTTTGTTACAAATGACTGGTCTCAAATTTCTGTGAACTGGGTCACAGAGGGGAGAATTTTGTGTTTACTCAGTCATCTTCCTTACATTAGTCATTTTGAGAAAAATAAGTGACTATTTTAGTTGTAATAAATTCTAGATAAAAGATAGCATATGAACTATGTTTTTCTTTTGAGATAAAATTTTGCACCTAGTTCAGTCTACCCTCAAATGTGCTATATATATTCCTATCTCAACCTTCTGAGTAGCTGTGATTATAAGTAGCTGTGGTGCATTCCTACCTATTAGAACCATTTTCTGGTATAGAGGCCAGTTTCAGTGTGTTGACATGGTTGTTCAATAATTACTGTTTTTTATTTTCAAAACTAGTTTTCTTCATCAAAAAGGAAAGTCTAACACATTAAAATACTACTTTTCTATTTTCTAGATTCATAAATCTTATCAATTGATGTTGGAACGCAGTCTAAGAATGAGTTGTATGAGAAGTCTGAGCAATTGTGAGAAAACAAGGAAACAAGACAAGAGACTTGAGACCTCAGTTTCTTCAAAACATATAACTGTTCTTGTAATGTGTTTTTATGTCCCCAGGTGTAGCTGATAGGAGTGAGGTTATTTCAGCTGTTGTTATTCAGATGCCTCTATGGATAAACATGTTTTTGTCATATATAGATTGTCCTTGTAACTGAACACTTTACTCATGTGATTCTTCTTAGTATCCAGAGTACAAACTGCCTGTCAATTCATCTTCGAGTCCACGTAGTAGAGAATTGATTCCTATAAATTATCTACTAAGCTCTGCCCATGCACAGTGGCAAACATATATACAGTAAATGTGACACACACATACACACACACACACACACACACACCACATACCTTCTATCACCTATCAAATCATGGAAAAACCTTATGTTTATATAATTGAGAGGTCAACCTGAAGAGTCAACATACTATATGATCCTAACTCTATATGATACAGAAATGGAAAAATATGGCCCAGTGTTTGCCAGAAATTTAGGGTGAGGCAGAGATGTGTAGAAGTTTTTAGGCAGTGAAACTGTTTTGCATAATAACAGTTGATATATGATATCTATCACATATATTTATTATCAGACATATAATACCAAGGATGAACTATATTATCTTGTAAGCTAATGACTTTCGGTAATTATGATGTACCCATGGTGATATACTGATACCACTTTTGGCAAGATATGGATATAGGGGAGTGGAGGGATGTATCTGATAACCACTTCCTGCTCAATTTTGCTGTGATCTTAAAATTGCTATTGAAGTCCATTAAACAAGTTTTCCTGTTTGAAAATGTTGTCCTTTCAGTATTAGATAGATAATAGTAATGCAAATAACTTACATAATGCTTATTGATTCAGATACAAAGTAGTTTTATTTTTTAAGGAAAAAGAAAGGCTAGTAATAGAGCTTTATGCATAGCATAGCATGACCAGTTTTGTAAAAAGCCTACTGAATAAAGAAATCCACTTTAAGATATAACTACCAAAGTTTCATGATTTTAAGCATAAAGTGACAAAATAGTTTCATTTGTGCATTTTTCAATTAACAAATTCCTCTCGGAAAAAATGAAACAAAAACATTTATACACTTGCTGCAGGTGGTTATTTTTTCATTCTGTTAAGTTTGTAAGCTCCTTGGGCACAATAACATACTGATTTCTGAGTGTCTACATCGGACTATGGGTACTTTTCACTGGATGCGCTTTGGAATTCTCACAGCATTTGATCAGGGTGCTTATCAGGTGTAGGGAAGACCAACATATAGTAGGTTGACAGTGTAATAGTGCCCAGATATATCCATATCCAAATCCCTGTGAATTTTACCATATGGTTATATAAAAAAAAAAAGAGTGGATATTGTATTACAACACAAAATACATCAATAAGAATTTTAAGAAGACTGGGTTTGAAGAAATAGACCAGCATCTAAGACACTTGCTGCTCCATTCAGGAAGAATGAGATTTCTGTTCCTAGCACCCACAGGGCAGCTCACATCACCTGTAACTCGCTTCAGGGGACATGATGCCCTCTTCTGGCCTCTGTGGGCACCCTGTGCATACATACATGCAGATACAGACACAGAAGTAAGTAAGTAAATAAATAAACAAGAAAAAGCATTTTAAGACAAAAATGTGAAGTCAGAAGTTAGAGCAATATGGTCACCAACACAGAAATGTTGAGATAGTCTTTTAGAACAATGGAAGAGATAAAGAACAGATTCTAGCAGGTTGTGGTGGCACACGCCTTTAATCTCAGCAGAGCCAGGCAGTGTTCACAGCTAGCACCATCTACACAGAGAGTTCTAGGACAATTTCGGGCTACACAGAGAGACTGTCTTAATCTCACTCCTGGATTTTGGAATTTTTAACCTCTAGAACTATAACAAATTGTTTTCTCTTTCTTTAAGTTACCAGATTTATATTAATTAGTTATGCCAGCCTCAGGAAATTAATAAAGAAGGTATAACTACTTTACTGTTGTCAAGTCTGAGGCACAACTTTGTGCTTAAGTAAGTGTATAGCTGTTGGATGCTAGAGAAGACTCAATCCCAGATCTAGCCCTCTAAATGCAGGTGCAGTATTAATTTTATTGTTAAATAGTATCGAGAGTATTTATGGATAGTAAATAAGCAACAATTAAAATTATCTGCGAAATAAATTTTGGAAATTGTGAAAAGAATGGATTGAATTATCTTTATGTTGTTGGTCTTAAATTGTGCCCTAAAAGATATTTAAGAAGAAAATACAACTTTATCTGATAAACCACAAAATTAGAATGGTATATGGCCTACTGTTCCCTATTAAAATTTTTTCTTTTGTTTCGTGACTGATTTGACTGTGACAATTTCTTTAGTCTTAATCTAATTACCTTAATCATATTAAGGTATATATATATATATATGTGCTCTGTTTGCATGTGTGCCTGCATGGCATCAGATTCCACTATAGATGGTTGTGAGCCACAATGTAGTTACTGAGAACTGAACTAAGGACCTCTGAAAGAGCAGCCAGTGCTCTTAACTGCTGAGTCATCTCTTCAGCCCAAATTTTCCTTTTCTAACCTTTAGATTCTAAAATCCATGATACACTGAAAGGTAACTTATTTTTTTAAGGACACTTAATTTGTTACCTGGGATGAATGAGTATTTTGCTCGAAATCCTAGTCCTTCAAGTTCTTCATCAGAGCTAAATTTAATCCACATGAATCTTCCTGTTGACCTAATTAATGCAGGGCTTTTCATGCCACAGTAACGATCTATAAGAGGAGAGAAACCAAATGGCCCATCTCGAACTTCCAAGTGATCAAACCGACATTCAAATGATGGCTCTATATAATAGCGTTCATCAAAGGTCAGCTCTATTCGTTGACGAGGAGCAGCTATAAAGAAGAATAAGCAAAGAAGGCAGGATAAAGGAGACATACATGTGTGGACAGATAAACAAATCAATCCCTTTAGTGCTTCATTCACATCAGAGAATTATACTGGGAACTATGCATGTAGAATCCATAATAAAACTCTTTTACAGGTATAATCACACTATGTTGTAGAATTACAGTAATATTTCCCTGTGGTATATGACATTTATTAAATTAGCTAAGTATATTTAGCTAATTTATTAAGTATATTAGCTAACTAAAATTAGGAGAGGTGAAAGGCTAATGCTTGCTTACTTTATAAAAAAATAATGTGCCATATGTGATATGGAGAAAAACCAAAGAGCTCATCAACGTGAACAGAGGTCCAGTAAGGTACATCAGTGAACTTACATTCCTTATCAGAGAAATTCGCATATATAGTAATGCACTTAGTTGAAAACAATTAAAAATTCCCATTAATATTTAACTATAATTTTGTTAATATAGTCAATATTTATAAATATTTTCATTTAACTCAAACACATTCATTTTTTTGTTCCAACTTGTTTAAACGGGGCATTTAACTAATGCCTTCAGTTTTACAGAGAAGTAAAAGTTCATCTGAAAAAAGAAAAAGATTTGTCAAATACCTTCCAAAATATAGATACACTCCTTGTTTGGTGGATATGAGTCAGGATAATTTGGTGAAGCAAAATGACCTCCATTGCTGGTTCGAACCCAAATACCACACTGGGTGGCAGGAATGTGCTTGATTCCAATATTTTGTCCATCTTGAACAGAATTTCAAATATCATTACAGTAAAACATAATAAGCATTCTTTTCTTTCCCCCAACACTCTAAAACAATTGCCTACTCTGTTGCATACATAACTTCCTAAGATCCACTGCCAAACTGAGTATAACCACCTGAGAACAGCAGAAGTACAAGAAAGCTTTTATATACTATACTTATTTTGAAAGCTTGATAGAGGCTAAGTTTGCCACCAAGTTTGCCAACCGGAGTTTGATTCGCAGAAGCCATATGGTAGAAGGAGAGAACCTTCAAGCTGTCCTCTGACCTCCACAGATGCAATGGCACATTTCTTTGGTGAAGGTAAAGTAGGATTAGACTGAGGACCACCAGGAGTGGCTGAGGTTGAAAATGGCAACTTGAAAATTTGGAGGTTGGCAAATGTTAACAAACTTGATAATAGTCCTAGGTTTCCTCAACTTGGTCTCTTGAAGTAACAGAGACTTGACTGTATTTTTGAGGACTCTAATATTTACCTAAGAAAGGGTTAATCATACTGATCAGAGAGTCCCAAATGTCAGTTCAAATCCAAGGTAAGAACCATGATAAACACATCCTACCTATACCTACAGACAATTCAAGATCAGTTGTAGTGCTTCTGTTAAAATATCATACATATTAAAATTAACACATATATAAGTGAGTGTATACATACAAATTAAAATATAAGTATACATGTAAGTTAAAATATAAGTACAAAAAAGGATAACTAGGAATTTGAAGAAAGTTTCTAGTATGAAAAATAGATTGGGAAACAGAATAAAGCAATCCTATGTAAAGATAGCCCATGCAATGAAATTAAAATAAACAATAAATCTAAGTTATCAACCAACCAACCAACCAACCAACCAACCAACCAACCAACCAACCAACCATCTATCCAACCAACTAACCAGTAACAACACAGTTTCATATAATTTCCCCAGAGACAGGAAAGCAAATATATTTATAAAACAAAAAGAACTTTTTTTTTTTTTGAGACAGGGTTTCTCTGTATATCCTAATTATCTTGGAACTTGCTCTATAAACCAGGCTGGCCTCAAATTCACAGAGATCTGCCTGCCTCTGCCTCCCAAGTGCTGAGATTAAAGTGTGCCACCACCATCTGGCTAAGAAGCATTCTTAAAAAAAAATTAATAGAACTAAGCTTCATCAAATAGAGAAAATGAAAACCTCAGCAAGTTTAAGGCAGAGACAGGATGTTTGCGGGCATGTGTTAAGCTTTACTGGACTGTACCAGTATCCTTCAATTGCTCATTTGGTTGCTTTCACACATCAAAAGAGCTGGGTCACTATTTCAGAGACAAGCTCATAGAGACTTAAATGCTTTTTTGGCTCTTTCTATAAAAAGTTTTGAAATTCTCAGTTTATATAATAAAAATTGAGGAAGTCTCATCAGATTGGACAAAAAATGTGTGAAACTATATAGAGATTAAATTTATATTTAATTCATTATTAAATTTCATAATAAAACCACCACTTTGTAAAACAGTAATGTGTTGATTTGTATATGCTTGGCCCAGGGAGTGGCATTATTAGGAGGTGTGGCCTTGTAGGAGTAGGTGAGTCACTGTGGGTTTGGGCTTTAAGACCCTCATCCTAGCTGCCTGGAAGCCAGTCTTCTCCTGTTTGCCTTTGGAACAAGAAGTTGAACTCTCAGCTCCTCCTGGGCCATGCCTGCCCAGATTCCTCCATGCTCCCATGTTGATGATGATGGGCTGAACCTCTGAACCTGTAAGCCAGGCCCAATTACTGTCCTTATAAGAGTGTCTGTTCACAGTAGTAAATCCCTAAGATAAGTAATAAAACCCAAGAAGTAAATAATATGGATTTATTGAACAAAACCAAAATATTCCTAAACCCAAGGACAAAATTCATATTGAAAAAACTTTGATGAGTGGCTTAAATCCTGAGTGTACAGTTTTATGCTTGTTTGTTTGTCTGTTGATTTATTTAGTGGTTAGATGGGTGTGAAATGTCACTTAGGCAAGATCAAGCCACCTTAGAATTTGTTAACCTCCTCCCTCAACCTCACAAGTAGCATGGATTAAAGGCATGCACCACAAGGCCTAGTTCTGAATGCTGATTTAACCTGAATTATGATGCAGTTACATCTATAAGGATAGTCCAACAGAAAGAAAGAGAATGCTTATAATGTGTGTAAAGGGGGAACAGTAGGTATATCAATGTACCAATATCTCATGTTTCATGGTGAAAATCAGGTGACATGGTCATCCTGGGCAGTTGGTTCTGGGTGCTGTAAAAAAGCAGGCTGTGGAAGCCATGGGGCATAATCCAGTGTACAGTGTTCTTCCATAAGTCTCTGCTTCAGTTCTTGCTTCTAGGTTTCTGCTCCACCTGGTTCCTGTTCTGACTTCTTCTGATGATGGCCTACAGTGTGAGACTATAGGCTAAATAAATCCTTTCTTCTCCCAGACTGTTTTTGGTCATGACATTTTATCAGAGTTATAGAGAGCAAACTAAGAAAGGATTATGACATAGCATTCAAAAGTTGTAATTGTTTTCAAACTGCTCGGAACATGCCATGTACCCATGTACCATGTCCATACTTTACCTTGGGTCTTTTGGGCCACAGCAATCCCTTCCACTACAAGTACTGTTATTAGCAACACTAAAGAAAGAACAGAAAAAATAGTTAAAAAGTTGAATTGATAATAAATTTCACTGAGTCTATAATGAAAATCTGATTGCAATAAGATTAATAACTAAAATCACTTATTATTAGATGGGTAGTGTTATGGAGATCAAGCTGGCTTTGAATTCCTTCCATTATCCTTCCTTCCATTATCTTTCAAGTGCTAGATTATAAAAATGTGCCACCACACTTGGCTTAAAGATCACCAGTCTTTAACAACATTTACTACTGAGTCTTAAAAATATTAAATATTGGGCTGGTGAGATGGCTCAGCAGATAAGAACGCTGACTATTCTTCTGGAGGTCCTGAGTTCAAATCCCAGCAACCACACAGTAGCTCACAACCATCTGTAATGAACTCTGATGCTCTCTTCTGGTGTGTCTGAAGACAGCTACAGTGTACTTACACATAATAAATAAATCTTAAAAAAAATACTAAATGTTATATCCTTGGGCTGGTGAGATGGTTGGCTCATTGGGTAAAGGTGCTTGTCACAGAGGCTGATACCCTGAGTTTGATCTCTGGAATCTGAATGGCAGGACTCCTCTTACCTCCTATGACTACCATGGAGTGCATGAACATGTGAACACATATGCATACACTTACATATTCACAATGTAAATAAATGAATTTGCACATAGTCACAATGTAAATAAATAAATGCTATATTCTATTTATGATTTGGTCCCTAATACAACCAAAGATATAACTGACCTTGTACTTGTTTATATAAGCACTAATAAATATTATATGACATTTAAAACTACTTTTTCAATATGAAAGCAAGCTTATATATATGTGTTGTGCAGGATTTTGCTAAGCCTAACTATTTACTCTACCTGGAGAGTGTTTATGAGTTTGGCTAGCTTTGCAGTGTGTTCTACCAAAGGTCAACCAGATAACCTGACTTTTAAAAGTCAACTGAAGCTGCTATTGTGCACCATTGTGCTGTGGTTTATGCTATAACAAGAAGCCCTATTTAGACACTAAAGCTATTTATTCCCTTCCCCCAATATTTGAGACCCAACCAACAACACATTTCTTTGTCTTTTTTTTTTTTTGTTTGTGTTTTAGAGATTTTAAAGATATTTTTATGAATGGTGCCTTCTTCCATTAAGTGGAAACATACTACCAGACTGCCCAAACTACTATGTGACCTGGAGTAGGTATTCATTAAATATAGCACTTATGAAGGGCAAATTCTGATTTTGCTAGACAAATCAGCAAAATGCCTAGCAGGATGGACATCAGGAAGTAGGTCAATACAGGAGTTTAGACTTTGCCTTGTACCACTGTACTAGCTCTGAAGCCTTTTCTGTTTATCTTACTTACTTGCAAAATCAGGAAGATGTACTAGTATTAAGGGTATATTCTTACTGATGAGACTATCGTATCAAATATACCAGCATTCTGGTAAATTAATGGTAGATATTAGGACAATTAGAATCTTACCAGAGTCCGTTGTCAAAGACTAAAGAGACATTTACAGATTTTATAATGGAAACAGAGTGGAACTAATATTCATTTCTTTTTTTGGAAATAAAAGAATAGAGTGAGGAAAACATTGGAAAGACAGAAATATTCTGCCAGACCTTATTGGACTTGAACCCATGTGGAAGAAATACAGCTATAGCAGTTTAGAAAAAGGAAGATTAAGATTGGAGAGTAAAACCTCTTATTAAATACCATGTTGATGGATTTGGACTTTAAATTACAACAACCACTGTAGGCATCTGTATTAGTAAGGGTTCTCTAGAGTCACAGAAGGTATGGGTAGTCTCTATATAGTAAGGGAACTGGTGATGACTTACAGCCTGTAGTCCAACTCCACAACAATGGTCAGCAGCAGCTATGGATGTAAGTCCAAGGATCTAGCAATTGCTCAGTCCCCACAAGGCACGCAGGTGAAGAAGAGAGTAAATTTTCCTTCTTCCAATGTCCTTAGGTAGGTCTCTAGCAGAGGATGTGACCCAGATTAAAGATGTGCCACCATGCCTTTAATCCTAGATGACCTTTTACTGGAATTCATAGCCACGACCTCAAGATCTCCATGTCAAGATCCAGGTCAGAAACTTCTATCTCTCAGCCTCCAGATTAGGATCACAGGGGAGCCTTCCAATTCTGGATTGTAGTTCATTACAATCCAGCACTTCAGCGTTCCACTTCATTCCTCATTCCACTTCAGCATTAATTAGTTAATTTGTGGTGCTAGGAAATGGACCCATAGCCTTGTGCATGCTAGCCAAGTGCAGTAACATTTAACTACATTTCTAGTTCCTCACTAGAAATTTTTATTTTTATTTGCATTTTTTTTTTTTTTTTTGTAGTCAGGATTTTAAGTATTCTTGGCTGGTCTGGAACTGCTAGGTAGACCAGGCTGGCCTAGAATTCAGAGATCTGTTGAGATTAAAAGTGTGCACCACTATACCTTGTTACTTTTTTTTTTTTTTTTAAAGAGAATATATACTGCATGTAAGTTTCAAACCAATACCTTAATAATTTATATGGAGGCTAAACTTATAAAAAGACCATTTGAGAAGTAATGATGACATACTGAAATGACTGTGCAATTGGAAGGGAGAGAGATGAGTAACATAATTAAGACGCAGGGTGAACTAGGGAGAGGGAAATAGAGTGGCTGAAGACTTTGCCAAGGAGAGGGAGAGAGGGAGGGAGAGAGGGAAAGAGAGAGAGAAAGAGAAAGAGAGAGGGAGAAGAAGAAGGAAGAAGGAAGAGAGAGAGGGGAGAGAGAGGGGGGAAAAGAAAAAGAGGGGAGGGAGGGAAGGAGAGAGAGAGAGAGAGAGAGAGAGAGAGAGAGAGAGAGAGAGAGAGAGAGAGAGAGAGAGAGAGAGAGAAGGTTTATTTAATAGCATGCCTTCAGTTATCAAGGCCCTCAATGTACAAAAATAAAGTTCTTGTCACTTATTTTACATCTTAACATCTATATATTTGACGTCTTCATCTCTGGCTTCTTGAATCTGTCTTTGGTTTCTTGAATCTGTATTAACCTTTGCCTTCTCTCAACTATATGAACTGACTTTCTCTTTTGTTGGTTACAGACAATATTTAAGATCTCATGTAGGAATTAACAGTCCTTTTTTTTTTTAAATTCCCATTTTAGGTGTGATGGCACATGTCTTTAATCTCAGAACTCAAGAGGCAGAGGGTCTCAGTGAGTTCTAGGACAGTTAGAGTTACATGGTCAGATCCTATCTCAAATCAAAACCAAACCAAACCAAACTAACACAAAATACTTCCCATCTTTATATTGGAACTGAGGTACAGGAACAAAGCCTGGAACTTAAAAATAACAACTACAACAAAATGAGAAGATTTATGATAAAAAAAAAAAACACACCTCAAAACTTTAGGAACTGACATAAAACATCTACTTATGTCAATTATCCTGTCAGAGGAAGTTGTCTCCCACAGTATATCATTCAGGTGAACATAACTGGTCAATATTTTTTCCTTACAGAATGATATGTATAAAAATTTTCACGTTTTCAAATTTATAACTCATAGCTTTAAAGCTAGTGCCACATGGCCAGTAGACAAGGTAAGAAATCAACAAACATGGACTGGAAAGGTGTTTCAGGGATTAAAAGCACCTAATGCTCTCTTATAGAGGACTGGGGTTCAGTTCTCAGTACCCACATGGTGCTCGAAATCACCTGTTACCCCAGTTCCAGTGGATCCAGTGCCCTCTACTGGCTTCCAAGGATACCAGGCAGACATATAGTACACATACACACCTGCAGATAAAACATTCATACATATGAAATAAAAGCAAATAATCGTTAAAAAAGACATTAACAACAGAAGCCAGGAAACCAATAGTACAACTATGATAGAAGAAAAAAAAACTGTCAGAAAATTAAAAACATAATAGGAAATAAATACTCATACTCATAAAATTTAAAAACAAATGGTTCTGGCATAGTATATTAATCACAGACATAAGTCCCAGATTTGTATGTGTGTCTCTCTGTGTGAATAATTTTAATAAAAAAGAAACAATTTTTTACTTTACATGTTTTATTAAAATATAAAATATACATATTTTATATACAAATGGGAAAAGCAGGTATCTCATCAGCAATATGTACCAAAAGAATTCAGCTTTATTAATATTAAACATTGTAGATTTGGGGCTACAGTGAAGGCTCAGAGTCTAAGAGCAGTTCCTGTTTTTTCAGAAGACCAGAGTTTGCAGCACTCAAATCCAGTGACTCAAAACTGCCTGTAACTACAGGGAATCTCACACCTGCTTACAGCTTCTTCAGACATCTGCACACATGTGACATACATATTCTCGCTGTCTCTCTCTTTCTCTTATACATAGACTAATAAATATTTAAATAAAAAAAGAAAAAATTTAAGGCCAAAAGACAGACTTCCATCAAGTAATATGCAAACTTGGGAGACAGAGCCATTGTCATAAACCGTTAGTGTGATCCAAAGGAATGCAGAGGGTCTGGCTTATACAAATTTACTGCCTAGGTTCTCAAGCTGGCTGGCTCAAGTGTTCAGTACTCACTGGTTGATATTTAAAGTTTAAGGCTGGGTATGGTATACACATGTAACTCCAGTACTCAGGAGGTAGAGACAGGTGGGTTTCTGTGAGTTCCATGCCAGCCTTGTCTACATAGTCAGTTCCAGGTCATCTAGTTCTACACTGAGTTTTAGGGTATCTAGGACTGCATAGTGAAACCCTATCTCAAAATCAAAACCAAATCTCCAAACAAAACATAACATAGCTTACTGTAAGTCAAATAGCTCATTTGTTTTATCTTGATAGCTGAAATAAGAATTTGAGTAATTAGAGTTACCTCCAAATTCAGCTTGTGGTTTCTCCATAAAAAAGTACCTATGTGGCACCAACCCAACCCTCTGACAGCAAACTGTTACCAGTCTTCATTTTGAATGTTCCCAGTCGCATGGTACTCTTTTTGGAACCAACTGTCAGTGAGAGCATATCTATGGGCTCTCCAAAACCTCTTTGGTTAAGCTGGTTTTGGCTTCCTATTGAAATGAATTCAGAATCCTAAAAAGTTTTAACTTTACACTGAGTTTAGTTAGAGAGTTTCTTGTAGTATCTGTTAAGACAGGTTAAGGTGCTCTTAGAGAGAAAGTGAAATGACATTCCTAGAATAAAGAGAATCACTGGAAGTAGTAAGGGAAAATGCAAGAGGGGACCAATGCCTTTTAGAGATTTAGCCAACTTTAAGTTTTTCAATCTGGCCCAAAGTAGTCAGGTACAAATTGAGGAACTTGCAATAGCACAAACATGGCCTTAGGCAACAAGGACCATTATTTATGAGTACGTGAGCACAGGGGTCTAAGGGGCTCTGTGGGGTTTCGTGGTCTTTGGCAGTGGAACTGGTGACCGAAGGGCCCAGTGTTATGACTGGGGTAAAAGCACTTTGTGAATAAGGCTAAGTTCACTCCCCAGAACAGACTCCTTAGAGGTGTTCTCTGATCTCCACATGTATGCTCTCACTCATTCACAAAAATAAGAAACTTTAAAAGCCCAGAAAAGGAAAAGTTTCCAATTATGCATTCATACCAATTTCTAGCAAAGTTCCGAGTATTTCTTCCATGTCTAGCTCAACCACCAGGATAATTCCTCTTGATAAATCATACCCATAGGAATCTTCCCAGCTGTTATTATAATGAACGGCTGGCCTCAGGGTAATTAATCTTAAATAATTTTAAAAAGCCTGTCTTCACACTGTGATATTTGGGGTGGGTATAGTAGTCTATTTGTAAGGTGGGCTTACATGGTCAGATATCCAACAGGTAGGCACCTCCAATTTCTAATTCAGAAATGATAATAATCCCAACAGAGACAAAAATGAGCCCTGGTATGTTTTTAAGGTTAAGATGACTTTCAGTGGAGAGGAAGGTAAAAAGAAAAAAAAGAACACCAAGTCAGTGAGGAAGAAAACCAGGCAGCAGTTCACGGGGCTTGTGATGAGTGAGAATAGGTTTTCCAGCTGACCAGTACAAGCTGGAAGGTTCATGTTGGTAATAATGGAGTTTAGCTTTTTTAAAAAAAAAAGAATTGCTCAAGATACAGATCTAGAGGCAGAAAAAAAGTTAAGGAAGAATCTGTGCAGGGCAGTAGGGATGACTAGGATAGCCAGAACAATAATGAAAATCACTATTGGATTTCAATGGCGGAGAAGTTAAGTGGGAGAGACATAAGGATCAGGGAGTTGCTAGAGGTTATGATTCCCTCTCATGGTCGGTCAAACTAGCCAAGGTAGTGGAGACCTTTAGAGAAGTCTGTTAGAAGAGGATTAAAGAACTGGTATGGATGTCACTTTATATGATAAACAAAGAGATTGGTGTTACAGGACTATGAAGAAAGAAAATAATATATCACATAAAAATAGTGTAAAGAAAATCCCCAAGTTTCCAGCTAGATGCAAATTCATTTGAAGTTGTACTATTCTTGCCCTAGTTCTTGGGAGAGGGGAAGTTGTTTTCTCAGATTGTCATCTTATTTCTTGTGGAATGTAGGCTTTTTAAAAACTTGACTTTGGTACTAGTAGCAGGAGTTGAGGGCCATTAGCTGAGACTGAAAGAGTCAGGAGACTGTTGTAAATGGTACAACTCTAGAAATGAACCCTACACCTATACTCTTTAGCTTATGGGTACACAGACTGAAAAAAGTTTCCATGGTGGGAAAGACATAGGTTGGTTAATAGTATTTATGGAATCCCTTCAGCTGGGGCTAGCGGGAACCTAAGCTAATATCTTTTCTAATACACTCTCTAGGCTTTGGGATGTAAGAGTTTGATATCCTGGGAACATGCAGTTGAAGTAATATTTAACAAAGGTAGAAGTACACTCTAGGGTATTAAGCAACCCTTTGCAGTAATATATATATCCTCTAATGAGCAAAGACTGGTGAGGTAATTTGTCTGACACTTAGATGCTAAGTGAAATGAGCAGACTGTAACGATTCCAAAAGGAGATAAAAATGTCTTCCTGTAGGAGTGGGGAGTTGAGGTGAATTGAGGGAAGGGCCTTAGGCAATGGCAGGCTAAATATTTCATAAATTCGTACCAACTGTGTCCTTCCACTGGTCTGTGCAAATACCTAGATGACTGAGGATGTTAAGATATACTGACAGGCTGATTATATAATCTGAATACATCGTCTAGTATAATGAATCCTTTCATCATTACAAAGTTCCTAGGGGATCCTCCTACTGAATAACATTTTCCATGGTTCTAGACTAGCACTAAGGGAGAGCATCAACTCAATGTGAAAACATGCCAGCCATAACCAATACGTCCTGTTTAGTGGTAAGGAGAATAAACTTCGACAGACTTCAAATGGACCTTTAGACAGTGGGAGATGATCCTGGAAGCATGATTTGGATTTCCAGGGTTGTTCTAGGGACATATATACAAAGTCAATATACTTAATGAGAGCGATGAGTAAAGGTTTCCAGTATTAATGCTTTTCCTATTTGACCACTTTGTCTCTATCCTAAGAAGTTAAGACATAAAAGATAAAAATTAGTGCAGGATGGGATGCCAATTCAGATCCACCCAAATATGTTATTTAAATCAAATAATGCTCCTATCCTCCCTGTCCCCATTTCCCACTCCTGGTCATGCAGAAAATAGCTTGATCCTTTATTAGTTGGTGGCACAAACCTAAGGTTGGTGAGGACACCAGGCAGCTCACAGTCACTATGACATTGATATGCTAGTTTCTTGAAAGCTTGCCATCTAAAGTTCATGTACTTTTGTTTGAACTCTTGGAGTCTTAATGAAACCCAAGGATATGGTCCTTACTTTCATTGGTTGTCCTAAGGAAGTAAAAATTCCCTGCCCTTACATAGTACATTCAGGTTACATATGACCCTCAAAATGTATCTACCAACTGTATAAAGTTGCTATAATCAGTGAATGGAGATCTATGTGGTGGTAATTTGGGGCTTTCTACCTTACCTTAGATAGATCATTTAGTTCCCAAACACAGACCTTTATATTTATAAAAACCCTTAAAACACTAGAGCTGAGAGCTATCTATCCTTTATGCTATTGACTTCCCTGTCAATAACCCCAAGGTATCACTTGCTTAGTTCCTCCTGGGCTGCCCCTACTCCATCAGACTGGCCTTCATGGCCATGCACTCATGATCTACCTACTCCATGATGACTTCTTCCTTCTCATCCTATCCTCTTCCCTTGTGGTCCCTGACTGAGAGCCCAAGTCTGGGAACCTTCACAACTATCCACTCTTTTCTGCCCAGCCCAGGTTATAGGCATCTTTTCTAGCCAATCAGGGATAATTTGGGGGGCAAGGTTTATACAACAAAAGCTGGTATATGTGAGGATCTGCTCATCTTGGAGCAACCAGGTCTTGAGATACAGTATTTAGCATTTGAATATACAACAGCCCCAGACCAAGCCACTATAGCTCTAGTCTTAGGAAAAGGTTTAGATTATATTATTTTATGAAGGGAAACTATAGCTAATCTGATTTAATAATGACTACTGGATCATCAGAGATAAAATCTTTTGAAAACTAACTTATAATATGTGATCCACAAATTCTTTCTATGGTCCCTTCAGTTCTGGGTTTTCAACTGCAACTGAGGCTGCACTTTTACCAATGGCCTTTCATGGCCTCTCACAGTGCCAAGCCTCAGTTGCAATTCATGATTCCTTCATGTTTTCAAAACTAGTACCACCCGAATGACTCTTACACATTACTAAGTGTAACTGCAGCAAGTGGTACAACCTTGTCTATCTCTATCTCTGGAACACAGCTTCCTTTTTTTTTTTTTTTTGATTTGGTTTCCCACCCCCCCACCCCCCCACCCCCCAGGACAGGGCTTCCCTGAGTAACCCTGGCTGTCTTGGAACTCACTCTGTAGACCAGGCTGGCCTCAAACTCAGAAATCCGCCTGCCTCTGCCTCCCAGAGGGCTGGGATTACAGGCATGCGCCACCGCTGCCGCTGCCCGGCTGGAACACAGCTTCTTTGTACTCTTAGAAAACACTTCCCAGAAAATTTTACCTCAGTGCTGGTCTCTTCTTAATCACCACTAATTTCTTAGCTCCAGCTAACCAGCATCAATTGTCCCAGTAGTCTCTTTCTTCTTTTGACTATAAAGTCAGAGCAAAATGGCCAAAGCTTCTAAGTTCTGCTGTTTATTGGGGTTAGAACATTGCCCCCCTGTTATATTAGATTTCCACCAGCTTTCTGTTTTCTAACTTCTTCACTGCCTAAGCTTGGCTGTCCTGGAACTTGCTCTGTAGAAGGACTCTGAACTCAGAGATCTGCATACCTGTCTCCTAAATGCTGGGATTAAGGTGTGGTACCCTATGCCTGGGTTTAAGCTTTTCTCTACTGGGAACTTGCTGTGTACCAGGCTCTCCTTGAACTCAGAGATCTTCTTGCCTTTATCTCTTGGGATTAAAGGCTTCTACAACCAAGCAAGAATCTAAATTTAGGCGGTTGGGATCTTGCCCCAAGGTTGCCACTCCTTTAATTTAATATCTTTGAACACAGGATTCAGCTCCATTTCACTTCCTGGTTGGTACACCTTTAATATTCAACCTTGTATTTTATATTGTTCTTTTCTAAGTTTGCTATGATTGTCTAAAATGCTCTTCAGGAGACTTAATCAGAGAACAAAGTCTCTTCTGGGCTTTTTTTTTTTTTTTTTTGAGACTTCCTTTGTCAGTATAATTAATCTAAATCTCTTACCTTAGCCTCAGGCAGACTCTTCTGACAATGGCAAAAAGCAATCACATTCTTCACCAACATACCACAAAAGCGGTCTCTATGCCCCTTACTGAAATTCTCCACTGAAACCTTTTGGGCCAGGTCTGCACAGTTCAAATCACTTTCAGCAACAAAGTCTTCTATATTCTTACCAGGATGGCCCATTAAGCCCACTTAAAGGATTCCACTGCATTCCAAATCCAAAGTCCCCAAATCCACATTCTTCCAAACAGGCTTATCACAGCAATACTTGGTACCAGCTTCTGTCTTAGGGTTTTACGCTGTGAACAGAGACTATGACCAAGACAACTCTTAGAAGGATAACATTTAATTGGAGCTGGTTTACAGGTTCAGAGGTTCATCATCATCAACATGGGAGGAGCATGGCAGTGTCCAGGCAGGCATGGTACAGGAGAAACTGAGAGTTCAATATCTTGTTCCAAAGGCAAACAAGAGAAGACTGTCTCCCAGACAGCTTGGATGAGGGTCTTAAAGCCCACAATGACACGCCTATTCCAACAAGGCCATACCTCCCAATAGTGCCACTCTCTGGGCCAAACATATACAAACCATCACAACTGGGTTTTCTATTTTGTAAATATTCATCCCTCTTAAAGGCAATGCAGAAATGAATCAGAGTTGTCTTGCTACTGATAGGTTATGTAAGGAATAAATGTAAGCAATATAAAAGAAATTACAAATGTAACCCAGCTCAGAGTGTGTGAAATGTGATAAGGTAAATGCCTTGACTACGTGAACACCTCAATTTTAATTGACTAAAAAGATACCATGGAGACCAAGTCTGGAGTATGGGTGTGGAGATGACAAAGCCTAGTGTCAGATAAAGTGGTGCTAAAGGCCTGAGCTGAAAGAGACTTAAAAACCCTGGTCTGGCAGCTAAGGTTGGCTCTTTCCTGAGAGCTCCAACGGAGACTCTTTGTGTTGAGACTGGCTCATTCCTGTAGCCAGCCCACAGATTCCAGACACCCCAACTCTGGACCGAGGCTCTAGTGGGGATCCAAAGTGAGGAAATGCCAATGGGCCTGGCCTGCGATTCCATCAGAACTAGGATAAAACACCAGACCAGAGGTGAGAGTATATGTGTGCGAATGAACACAATCCCTTTTTGCTTTTCATTTGTTCATTGTTGCTTATGAGTTAATATTAGTGTAACTTGATCCTCTAAATCACAGGCACTTTCTTTCTCTCGCTCTCAGCTCTATCCCTAAACCTGACTCGAGGCAGGTTATAATAAAGATATGATGTCCTACAGCTTGGGCAGGTGGAAGAGTGACATAAGGAGAAGATAGGAGAAGTGGGGATTCAAGAGTGGACGCAGAAAGGAATAGACATGGACCACAGTGGAACAGTAAGGTAGAGAGCAAGTCACACGTGGTCATAGGCTAGACAGCTGGGTTAGGTTAGATGAGCAAGCTGGTAGATTACCCAAGCAAAAGGCCTAAGCTTTAAACTATAATAGAAGCCTTCATGTCATTACTTATACTGCTGGTGGGTTCTCAGAAAGTTCTAAAATAGTGGGATTTTCAGTATAGCTTCCCAAGTAAACTGCTGATTTTCATGTTAATGAGGAGAGAGTTAAAAAATAAAAAGCACCAAAGAAGCCAATGGCTTCTCAGTGGAAACACTGGACAACAAAATATGAAAGCCAGCAACCACTGGCTGTTGAGGAATAGTTAACAGCTATTAGATCTTGACAAAATCACCCAAATGCAGGTAGAAGGAACCCGTTTCTTATGTGTGAAGTCATTTGCCGTGAGTTGTATGCCACTAAGAGACTTAATGACTATTGTTCAACACTGGGGATAAATTTGTTAGGAGCCACCTGAATTTTTAGAAACTTATTTACATCTAGATTGTAGCTTCCCCTCCCTCCCTCCCCGCTCCTTCCTTTCTCCTATGAAAAGGGGAGGCCTCTCATGTATATCAACTTGCCTTGGCATATGAACTTGCAGTAGGACTAAGTGAATCTTCTTCTATTGTGTCTAGGCAAGGCAGCCTACTTAGGGGAAGGGGATATAAAGGCAGGCAACAGAGTCAGAAACAACTACTCCTGCTATTAGGAGTCCCACATGAAGACTTAACTGTACAATTGTTAAATATGTGCAGAGGTCCATCCCATGCATGATTTCTGGTTGGCAATTCAATACTCTGCTAGAGTATTTTTATCCTACCTGTCCATTAACCTAATGGAAAAGGATGGGAGATTCTGTCAAGATCTGATAGCTATTAAGTAGTTATTCTTCAACAACCAGTGGGTATTGGCTTTCATACTTTGTTGTTCAGTGTTTCCCCTGAGAAGCCACAACTTACCTATGGGCTCAGGTAAGTTAATTCTGTATGTTTTCTTATGGTATCCTTGATCTTTCTAGCTCCTTATCCCTATTCTTCTACAGGATTCCCAAAACTCTACCTAATGTTTGGCTGTGGGTCACTGCATCTATTTCCATCAGTTGCTGGGTGAAGCTTCTTAGATAACAGTTATGTTAGGTACCCGTTTGCAAGTATAGCAGAATATCAATAGTGTTAAGGGTGGGCTCTCTCTCATGGTATGGGTCTTAAGATGGTCTAGTTCTTGGTAGGCCATTTCCTCAATTTCTGCTACATCTTCACCCCTGCACATCTTGAAGACAGATCCAACTGTGGGTCTAACTAAGGTTTTGAGATCCACCTGAATTTTAACCAGAGATTACTCAATGGTTATGATCAACATTATTAGTACTGGATGGGTCTGGAGGTTCTTGGTCAACTACTGAAATGTAGGTGGATATGGCATTATAGGAACATGGCTTTCTGGTGGGATTAATTATATTACTGTTTCTCCCTTAGGGAAGAAAGAGTTTGATTATATATCTATAAAATCCCCCCTAAGGTACATGGGGGTTGTAGCAACTTTCCAGGAAGGAGCATTATTACAAAGAAAAATGTTGAGATTCGGTTGGATAACAATCCCAACCATTTGAAGAAACTTGGAAATCTCAGCAAGAGAAATGAAAGTGTCAAGGTTAATAAGGAATAGAATATTCCATGTGTTGTGGTTTGAATGAGAATGTTCCCACAAGCTCATATATTTGCATGTTTGATTTCTAGTTGGTAGTCTGTTTAGGAAGAATTAGAAGTGTGGCCTTGCTGGAGGAGTTATGTCACAGAAAATGGGCTGTAATGGTTCAAAACCCACACTAGGCGCAGTCTTGCCCTCTCTCCAAGCATGGTGCTTATGGATCAGATTGTCATCCCTCAGCTACTGCTCTAGCACTATGCCTGCCTGTCTGCTGCCACACTTCTCACCATGATAATCATGGGCTAACCTGTGGAGGTCCCAATTAAATGCTTCCTTCTGTAAGCTGCCTTGGTCATGGTGTCTCTTTAAAAAAAAAAAATAGTAACTAAGAGACCATGTCAGACATCAATCTGATTAGCTGTCATAGCCCCCCTCCCCCTTTGACACTATGACAAATACCTGAGGGGGAAAAAATGAAGATTCTTTTTGACTCATGGTTTCAATGACTTTAGTCCACAAGTAGATTGCTCCATTGCTGCTTTTGGACTGAGGTGCATATAATGGTAAAGGGGTTGTAGTAGAGTTGTTCACCTCATAGCAGCCAGGAAGCATAAAGAGCAGAAGCAGAGCCTAAGACAAGAGAAATTCTTCAATGTTGAACTCCAGGGGCCTCTATCCTTCATCCAGATACTACTCAGGCACTATTTTCTTGATAGCTCATTCAGAATAAGCTTAGTAAATGAGTAACACATTAGTAAAATTAATGTCTTTATGTGGTGGTTTGAAGAGAAATGCCCCACACAGATTCACATTTGAATGTTTGTCCATAGGGAGTGGCACTATTAGGTGTGGCCTTGTTAGAATAGGTGTGGCATTGTGAGAGGGAGTATGCCACTGCGGAGGCAGGCTTTGAGGTCTTATATGCTCAAGATACAACCAGTGTGGACACAGTCTCTCCTTGCTGCCTTCAGTTCCTTCTCCAGGACCATGTCATACTGTGCCATGTTTCCTGTCATGATAATAATAAACTAAACCTCTGAAACTGTAAGCTAGCCTCAATTAAGCGTTTTCCTTTATCTGGAAACCATTTCCTTGTCATGGTGTACCCTCACAGCGATAAAACCCTAAGATACTTTATTATTCAATGACCTCTCAAGAGTGCCATATGTTTTTGGGTGTGTAAGAGCACACTTTATTTTCATTTAAGTTCATGTGTAAGACAGAGGTTGATGTCAGGTGTCTTTCTCAATCACTCTCATAATCTCTCTCATATACATATATATGAAATATATATATATTTGATAACTTCATATATGTATAAACTGAAATTTTGGGTCATTTTTACATTCCCCCATTACTCTCACATACTCATATAACATCTTGCTGAAACTCTGGTTCTCCTAAGAAGCCTCCTTCTACTGTGATTTCTTCTTCCTTCCTTGTTTTTTTCTGACCCATGGAGGTTAATTATTATTATTTGTAAAAGCATGAGTCGGGGGCTGTGTTAAATTGCCTTCTAAATAATGAATGCAATGACTCACAACTGGCCAAACTGTGGAAAATAAGCAAGTGTGGAATGTTTGCATCTAGCCAGAACATCTGTATCACCCTCTCCAAGGTTTAGGGAACATCATGGAAAAGGAGGTCCAAAGAAAAGAAGAGCCTGAAGTTAGGAAGGAATACCATGAAAGAGTGTCTTCTGGACATGGCCACTATACGCATGAACTCACCACAACTGTGGTAGCCTGCCCAAGACTGGGCCTATCACTATTTCGTCATGCATGGGGGAAAGGTTTATGAATTATAAAGACTGAGGAACTTTAGGAAGTTAATGGATGCTGATGAGGAAACACCACTTTCTTCAGTGGCATGGCTTACCAATAAATAAGTTGCCTACCTTACTTGAGGTTCTCTCAATCTGGAGGTAGTCAATTTCATTAGACTGGCTGACCAGGAAGCCCCAGCAATCCTAATGTCTGCCTTCCCAGTGCCAGGACTGTAGGTATACTTCACTGCGCCTTATATATCAAGCACAGTACTCATCAAGCCATCCTATCAGCCCTTGGGTTTATATCCAAACCACAACACTAGGTCACCTTTAATGGCTTAAACCCTGCCTTACTCCTTTTGTCTAAGAAGAAGATGTCACTTTTTTTTGCATCTTAACACCTCTCCATAAATCAGAGGAGGTATGAAACAAAAGGGACTTAAGCAGTGTGCCTGGTACAACCAAGTAGACAACTGAACTTGTGCCTTTTTTTGTTGCATATGTTTTGGCCCAGAATATTGTATGAAAACCAGAAGAATCCTTAGGATCTTAATTCTGATAACAATGAATGTCAATACAAGTTTGCTAAGAAAGATTTTAATCCTCTAAGGAGGTTGTATTTTAATATTCTGCAAACTGAGGCAACAACAGTCTTTGGTACAAAATACAAGTGTGAATTTAAAGATAAAGTTTTGGCTCTAGTCCTACACAGATGATGAATGGCAGCATGAAGGAAGTACTAGGCTTGACTGGCTGATATTTACACTTTTTTTTCAGTTACAGTTAACTGGTTAGTCCTGGTAAACAAAAATAAGACTTATTTTAGTTTTTTTTTTAAAAATTTATTTATTTTATGTGTGCTTTGCCTTTATGCATGTATGTGTGCCACATACATGCTTGGTGTCCTTATCAGATCCTCTGGAACTGGATATGCAGATGTTTATGAGCCACCACATGAGTTCTAGAAACTGAACCCAAGTCCTCTGCAAGAACAAGTGCTCTTAATCACTGCACCTTTTCTCCTGGCTCTGGGTTATTTATCTTGACAGTTGAAATAGGAACATACTCAGGTAAGGATCGTAAAATTCAGTTTGTGGTTCTTCTCAGAATAGAATAAAAATGAGTACCCTATACTTGCCAGCAAATGGTTACTAGATACACTTTGAATTTAAGTTCAGTTATCCTACTGGGATCTTTCTACAATAATTAGATTTTTAGTAAGTTTACCCAATGCTGCTAAGGCTTAGAAGGGATATATTATATTCTTCTATTAGACTGTGGAGTGGTACAACTTTTTGGATGTTATATCTGATAATATGTTATGGTTTAAAAAATGTGCAGATCCTACCTTGTCATTCTATTTCAGGTCTGAAAAAGAAATTAGTGAGGTAGTACTTTTCAAAATTTAATGTCACCTCCAAGGTTATCAGATCAGATAGTGGTGGGTGAATGGGGTTTACTTTTAGCTATCTAGTAGGTCTCAGGAATCTTGATGTTGGTGCTGCTGGACCTGGGCCATACTGTGAGCACCACTGCAATTGGACAATCATAATATCCTGAAAGAAACATATAGCTTGCTTTTTACTTCTTTGATACAGACACAGACAGGTCTGGACCATTAATGTTCAGGGCAGGAGGTAGCTTGAATTGATTTGTGTAATGTTGATCGGGTGAACTGCTTTACTCTGTTTTCTTATGCTCCTACAAACATCTCATTATTTCTCATTAACTGCACTTGCTATGAATCTTCCCATTTAGAATAATCCGTCTACAATATCTAAAACCTCCTTCTAAGAATCTCTTCCAGATTAAGTTTACTTGATAGAATCCTCATTTCTACTTATGTGACCATTTACTAGCTTTCCAACAATCTGAGTTTGTTACTTTCATTGATTTTATACATTGTATATTTGCATTAGGACTGGAATATGTAGCAGAAATAAAATGAATAGTTTAAATATACTGATTATGTAAACAAAGTAGAGATAAACAGTACTCTGTGGACTACTATGCATAAACCATCTAGTTATTTTTTAAAAATGTAATTCAGATCACACCATTGCTTTTCATAGAAATCTTCTAAAAGTCTCCCATTTTATGTAAAATAAATCCATCAGCCATACTCTTTTGAGGTCCAGTGCAATCTAGCACCTGATGACTTCTGCAATCTCCCGATTGCTATCTACAGGTCCACAGATCTTCTTCCCATTATTCAATATCAGGTACTTCTGGTCTTAGGGATTCGCCTATGTTGTATGTCTAGAATTAGTCTCTGCATGGCTGATTCCTTCATTTTTACTGATTTTGTGAGGCTTCTCCAATTTCTAAACAAGCTATCTTCTTTATCTTCTTACTCAATTTTCACTATTATTTGTCTTACTTGTATACTATATGTATCTGATTTTTTTCATGGTGTATGTGTGCTTATTTAGTTTCTTCTTACTAAAAAGATGGGCCATGTTTGTCTGGTTCACTAACATATCTTCACTGCCTAGAAGACTAGCCTGGCCCATAATAGCACTCTATATAAATTAGATGAATGCATGAAGTGTCTAAGAAGGAATCTGATTGCACATAGTACTGAAAGAGGTATACTAACTGACAAATTCACACTTCTGTAAAAAGGAGCGTGTATATGGCCCAGCTTTTTGTTTGTGCATAAATCAGGGAGGATATGAAAAGAACAAACTATTTTTCATTCATTTTGTTCAGATACCAGATACCACTCTTGGTTTATTAACTTGGCTCAACTTTGCTAGCAACTAAACATGTCTCTTTTAGGTCTTTCTATTGTAAGCATCTAAGCAGTAAATGTAAGGTTTGTTACATTTACAAGATGACAGAATCATTTTTTTAACCGACTATATTCCAAAGCACAAAAACATTCCCAAATATAAATCTCATATATTATTAGTGGAGAATGAAAATAGTTGGTAAACATTAGATCACTGTAGTCTATACATGGTGATCATCCTGCCAGGCACATTAATAAGAAAGTGACGGCAGCAGAAGTGCTTTCTCTTTCTTGCACAATGGGACACTATGCTGCTAGTGCTCCAAGGGCAGTTTGTAGGCTTCATCTTGATCAAAGGAGTCAAATCTATAGAAACTGTCACCAAATTTTCATGTGATTAAACAACATTTGAAAGAATAATCACTATCTAGTGTTGTAATTTCTAATATATTATTCAACCTAGTTTAAGCAGAACAGAATTAAACTTTCAGCTAGTGTATGGTACTCTGTCCTAAGAAATATTCTGAACATTTTGAAAAGTGGGTAGCTTCCCACCACAATGATAGCAGTCCTCCTCTTAATAGTTCCTGCCTTTGAAGGGTTTCTGCTATTAAGGAAACTTTAAGAATCCCTGGTTAAGTCACCCCCTAAGAGCCTCTCTTCAAACTCAACCTTAAAGTACTCCAGACACACATTTAAAACATCAATAATTATTTTTAACAAAGAGTAAATAAAAGGATGATATATTATGCTAATCAGGTATTGCCTCTAAAATTTGAAATATTGTTTGAGAAATAGGCATGAAATTTATAGTCTATTATTATCCTATCTTATTCCGAAAGGACTGAAAGAGGCTTTGATTTAAACTGGCTTTGTATTGTACACATTCTTCTCCCTTACCGAACACTGGTTTAAAAATTTAGATTGGCTTCTGGTTCAAGATTCATTATAATAAAACCATTGTTCAATATGAATTTTCAATTGATAATTACACAATTTTTTCCATCCCCTCCCCCAACCCCCATGTCTGGTGGTGAAGTATTAAGAAGGCTGTGTTAAAAAGAAGCTTTACTGTGAAAGAGACGGCTTCCCCCTGTATCTTACCTGGATGAGGTTTAGAACTAGAGAATAGAAATTAACACTTATTTCAGACAAGATTTTTAAATATATATGGCTAAGGCATAGTTAAGCTCCATAACTTACTCTCAGATTATATAGCTTTGAATATCAATGGGTCTAATAGGATTTTTCTGGAGCAAATGTACATTATTTGAGAAAAAAAAAACAACTGGTTCATAATTCCAATGTAAGAATTTGATAGGATTATACTACAAACAGAAGCTTGACTCAAAATTCCTGAAGTGGTAATAGCAGAAGTGAGGTATACTCTTTCACTACTATTAGAAAGGCTTAAATAGCTTAACAGAATGAGACATTTGTCCTAATTGCTGCAAAATAGACAAAGAATAGTGGCATCTTTAAAAAGTAAAATTAGGGGCTGGCAAGATGTCTTAGCTGATAAATATATTTACTGTCAAACCTAACAATCTGAGCTCAATCCCCAAGATAGACAGATAGACAGTCAGACACACACACACACACACACACACACACACACACACACAACTGTAATTTAAAAAATTACTTTCCACTCAAAACCTTACAGTCACTTCTGGTATTTAACTGGAAAGTGACCATTTTATTTCAAAACAAGGATGTGAGTAAGTAGCATCTATAATTACACAAGTGTTAACTGGCTACTTAAGAGAAGAACCTCTTGATGTGGAAAAATTCACTTATAAGACACTTTAGAGATGCTTTTTTTTCATGCCTTGGAACACAAATAAACAGAAGCATTGAAAAAGAGTAGTTGTCTTAAGGTACATTTCTAATAATATTATTTTATATAGGAAATATATGCATTTGATTTGAAAAGCAAATGATTCAATATGTGCAGTACAATCCAGGCTATCCCTTTTTCTTTTCGCCTCCAGATTGCCTTCTTAGGTTCAAAATTTTCTTTCTTTTTGTCTTTTTGGACCAAATTCTAATGCTTACAAAGCACAGTATAGAAGAATTAAAAATAGGTTGTCTCTTCCTAGCAAGCCCGTAACATCACAATTTATCTTGAGATGTAAAAATACTTCAGCATGTAAAGATAGTTCAGGCTGAATAACATTTGAGAAAAATAAAAGCCAGATACTACACTGTTTTCACTGGAGCTCAGTCATCTCGGAATCTTTTCTAGATAGGCGCAATAATCCGCGTTGGCCAGAGAGGGCAGTGTGTACCCACTGAAAAGGCCCAAGCAGCAGAGCTACAATTCCTTGAGTACCTATGGAGATTGCCCCATCCGGTTTGGTTTCGTTGAGTTCTGCAGGTAAAGCTGTGTAACAGATCCAGCTGATTGCCGCGAGAGGCTACTCTCATATGGACGGGTCACTATGATGTTGACAACCCTACTACGGTGGGTTCAATTAGAATGAAGAGAATTCTTCTAAGCAGCAGAAATCCATTTGTGCATGTGGTTCATTTTATTATTAAAGAGCAAAACAAAATGTCAAATTCCAAGGAAATAACTACATAAATCAGGAGTTACAAGTAGCTACATAATTTTTTATTTATTTTATATAATAAAATAATTACTAAGAATTTTTGGATTAACTGAAATAGTCACTGGCTAGAAGGCTATTGGTTATCTTGGCACAGTCTGAATACAGTGTTGACATATAGTTGGTAGATAGATATTTAAATTAAATGGCTGTAATGTCAATTTGTAATTTATGAATATTTGTCCAATTATGAAGTTTATCTAAAACGTTGCTAGTTCAAGAACAAGGAAAAGTTCTACTGAACTTTCTAACAAAACTAATTTGAAAATAACGTGTTAACACGTACCAGGAAAACACCAAAATGTGTAATTGTGCAAATATTAAGATTCAGTGCTAAAACTGTAAGTGCCAGCATTAACACTGTCTTACCATCTCTCTCAATATAAGAGGATTTTTAAAAAATCCATTCAGATATTATTCATTTGCAATTAAGTCATTTGGGGGAAAAGGAAATCATTTACTGAATGGCGGTGCTTTTTCCTGAGATTTATGAAAGGATCAATCCAGGAGAGCTCTGGAATAAACTTTGCCTCTCAATGTAAACCATCTAAAAATATTTATCTGAAACAGCATCTCCTCGGAGAGGCAGCTTTAGGAGCGCGGTGCGGTGGGCTCGCCGGCCGCTGCCGACCTGTGCATCTTCTGCACAGGACTCACAAGACAGCAGGACTCGGCGATCCCGGGGAGAAGGCGCGGGGCGCGTGGGGCGCGCGGGGTGCGTGCAGGGCTACCGCGCAGCCCCGAGCCCGCAGTGGTGCCGCAGCCTCCCGGCCGCAGCAGGTGGGACCCGCGGGAGGCGCGGGCATCGGGGTGCTTCTCGGAAACCGCTGCAGGGCGTCGGAGTTCGGGCTTTCGCGGTCTGTGTGCAATCACTTTCCGCGGTGGCAACCCGGGGCTACAGGCCTCCGCTTCGCACACTTTGTCGGGCGCAGAGTCGCCGGCATCCCCCTGCCTCCGCTCCCCCTAGAGCGAGCTCGCAGCGGCGGTGGGCGGCCTGGAGCAGACAAAGGGCGCGAAGGCGGCGGCGGCGGAGCGGAGCTGAGCGCGGCCTGGCCCGCAAGGGGGCGCTGCCCGCACCCGCGCTTACCTTTGAGGACCGCGCAGAGCTGCTCCAGGGCCATGTTCCCCAGCGATGGCGCTCCGAGAGCTCCGGAGGCGGCGGCAGCGGCGGCGGCGCGGCGGTCACGGCCCGGCGCGGTAGCTTCGCTCGGTCCCCATCGCCGGCCGCCGCCGCTTCCTTGCTGCGGGCGTAGCGCCTCAGCCCGCTGTGCCGGGTCCCCGACGGCCGCCGCCTCCCGGCGCGCTGAGCAAAGCCAGCAGTGGCCGCTCCCGCGGCGGGCTCCCTTGAAGTGGCGCGCGCCGGGAGCCCCGGCTCATTTAAGCAGCGAGCGCAGCGCCGCGTGCCGGCCGCGGGCCCACGGCGCACGCGCAGCCCCGCCCGCCCGCGTGCCCCGCCCGCCACTCGCCTCGCGGGCCTCGCGCGCGGCCCGCCCCGCCCCGCCGGTGTCTTCTCGAAGGCTCGGGGTCCCCCGGTCCCGTTTTCCCAGCCCCTCCCGGAGGACCTCAAGCTCAGGGGCATGAAAACATCTGTTCAGCCCCGCTGATCTCGGTGGAGGGGAGACCCCGGGGCGGGCCCAGGACCTCACCCGGCCAGCAGTAAGGGTTGTCGCACTAAGTGAACCTTCCCCAACGGTTGCCGGGCACAGCGCTGCTTGAGGAACCCTCACTTCTAGTCCTCGCCACAGTGGGCTGGAAGCCCCACGCCAGCCGGGGAAGTGAAACTTTGTCCTAGCTGCAAAGACGGAAGGCGCGACTGAATCCAGAGGGTGGGTCTCCCCACGGCCACCCCAACCACGGCCGTACAGATGGACTGCTGAGCACCACCGGGAAGGAAGGAATTCCACGTGTCTTGTGTAGTTTGTGCATTATCCCGTTTTCCCTCCAGCTCTCGCGCGTTGAAATTACCTTGCTGGCATAGCTGCTCCTTCCTTTTAAAATAGAAACGACTTGAATGCAAGCAGGCTACAGTCAGTATTTCACACGTCGTAAATTTATTGGTTTGAGTTATGCGCATTTAACAATGACTAGTGTTGGGGAGGGGCTACCAATATTAAGGCCTTACTGTAATTGATCTGATATATAAATGTTTACCTAGCAAATTATACCTAAGTTAGAATATCCAACTGAACAAAATATTCCAAGGGTGTCACATTCTTTCTTTTCTTGGGTGGCTCTAAGGAAGGCACAGAAGTATAAGCAATTCACAAGTTTATAAATAAAAAGAATTAACACCAATTAGCATAAAGTTGTTTGGCCCTTTGCTGTGTGCTTCAGTGGTTATGAAAGATGTGTGATTTGGGGGTTCTAAGGTTTCACCTGCAGTTAAATTAAAATTGCATCCAAGAACCAATGAATAAGGCATTTTAGAACCTTTTCTACAAATAAAATAATGATAAATGGGGACTGCAATTAACAATTTAGTCTAAGTCCTAGGCAACAGTGGATAAAGAAATTGGGAAGCCCTTTGAGTTTCTGGATCAACAACACATAGTTGTTGACTGAGGAAAACAAAACCAGCCTGTATGATGTCGTCAGAGAACGAATGCCCCATGAAAACGGAGGGAAAAAGAATGGAAAATGTTCGGATGGCAAGTAGGGAGAAGGGCTGTAGACATGAGTGTCAAGTGTTCGGTAAGAAGCACGTGTGAGCACTGAATTTGGGACAAGTGTTATCAGAAGCTAAAGATTCAAGGTAATGTGGACTTTGAATGTGGAGATGCACTCATCTCTCCATTGGATTTAGGATGTCTGTCTCCTACCCACTTGGCACATGTCAAGTTCTTATAGGAAATTGTGAGCATGTAAGCTACACATATCCTCCTTCAGGCTTTCAATCACCTCTAGATTAATTACAATACTGAGCACAATGTAAACAATGTGTAAATAGTAATTATACCGTATTTGGTTAAGGAACAATGGTAGGAGGAAAATCTGCACATATTCCATACAGATACTTCAAGAAGGTTGATTGTTCCAGTACTGGTTGAACCCTTGGATGCTGAATTGTCAGGATTCGGAGGGTTAACTGGACTTGCTTGAATGTTAGGCATGGAAGTTGTAGTTTGATTTCCAAGGCCAGGGCCTTATTAGTGGAGTCATGAAATTCTGTGAAGATTAATCTGGTGGCTGAGTTGAGGGGGTAAAAAGGGATTGATTAAAGAAACCATGGGAAGTCACAAAATAGATGCCTAGTACTCACTTGGCTTTGTAGTTTATACTGATAACATCATGTTGACAGACTCTTGAAAGAATCTGAAGGCTTGGGAGTAGACTTCAGTTGAGAATGCTCTCCTCTCTCTGCCTTAAGACACCTGTCTTTTAGATATATTGTAGTAAATTTTTCAAGGAATCTAGTAAAACTCAGATCATAGCAGGGACTACCTTGTTGCCACATGTTAGCTAAATGAAAAGGAGAGCACTTTGCCTTCTCTGCACTGAATTACTCTTTTCTGAGAAGAACACCCAGTAGCAGCCAGTCTGTCTGCTCCCACATTCCCTGAGGACTCTTATTTTTGTAGTATCACTGCCAGTCTTAGGCAGATACTCAGACTCTGCAGATTCTCACAGGATTATTCCTGAAGTTCAGATCTGGTTTTTTCTCACCAAGTCACACATAACATTTTAATAGTGTTTGTTGTCTAGTACTTGATGGAACACACCTTTGATCCCAGCAGAGGCAGGTGGATTTCTGTGAGTTCAGATCAACCTGGTCTACATAGTGAGTTTCAGGCCAGCCGAGGCTACAAAGACCTTGCAAAACAAACAAACAAACAAACAAACAAACATCAAAAAACACTAATGGCAACATCAACATCAACAACAACAACAAAAAAAAACTCGATCCAAACAAAAGAGGGATATGCCGTTGACTTCCTAATGTTATGACTGATTTACTTATGAATCATTAAAAATTAATAGGCATGTTAGAACATGCACCCAGCACATGGGAGGATGAGGCAGGAGGATTGAAATGAAAGCAGCAGTACTTTGCTTGAACACTTGTATACGTTGTGGATTTTGTTGTTTCTTTGTGTGTAGTTTGGGAGCTCTAACAGTTTAGCAGGTAGTCTGTAAAGGCGGTTGGTTGCTATGGCTACAGATGGTTAGTGAAGGAATGCTTGTGCTTCTTAAAACTCATAAGTTAAAACCCTAACCTGAAGTGTGAATGTATTTTGTGATGGGGAACTCAATAAATACCGAGGGTTGATGGAGGTTCAGGACACTGAACTGGTGAAAAGAGTGTCCCCGAAAGAGGGAAGAAAGCTTGTTCTTATCACACTGTCACCAAGGAAAGGCCATGTGAGGACAAGACAGAAAGAGAATCCTCATAAGCTGAATTGGCCGGTGCCTTGCTATGGGCACCTGCCTCCAACTCTGTGAGAAAATGCCAGCCACTGTTTAAGCCACTTAGTCTACACTATTGCGTGGCAGCCTAAGCTGGCTAATACAGAAACACAGCTAAAGCAGACAAAGGGATTAACTTACCGAACTCTGATATACAGAAAGTCTGTTTGTATTACTAATATATGTGTCTCAAACTGCCCTGCGGGAGTGTGCAAGTCTGGCTATAGTGATGATGTAATTTAGTGAAAACCCGAAATTTAGGGTCTCGCTGAGAGAAGGTTTCAGCTGTTCTGTAGCTGTGGTCCAGAGAGGTTAGGGAAGAAAAGGGGAGAACTACGAATGTTTTAAAATGCTTTGCTTAGCTAGGATCCCACACCACGGGTGTCCGGGAGGCCAGAAGACTGAGAGAAACGCACTAACTGGCTTGGCTTTTGTCTGGGTTTGCTCCAGCCTCCAAGACTACACCACCTGCCTTCCATACGGGCTTTATTCTATATTCCTCCTGTCTCTTCCTCTGCTTATAAGGACACCAGTTGATTAAGGGACAAAGAATATGATCTTATTTAATAATAAGTAGCTCTTTAGAGTCCCTGTCCTCATATATAGCCATAGGAGATATTAGGATTCTAACATACAAACTTACAAGTAGGTGGCATACACTTCAGATCATAAGGTACACGAATCTGTTAATGGTGCCAAAGAACAGCCAGGGAAATAAACGTCGTTCTTTTGATAAAACTATCAGTAAAACATGTTTCCAAATTTTTGCCTAATAAAATTGCAAATTTGAAAACACTTTTAAGAAATATTTCCTTCTGTAATACTGATTTTTTTCTTTTTCAGGGAAATGTCAAAGCATCAGGACGATTCCTGGCCACCTCTTACTTTTACCTCATGAAAGACTAAGAAATACTCCAGTTATAGTCATTATAATAAAATTGCTAACTCCATGGTATTCTTCTCTTTAAAGCTAAAATCCCGTCGCAGAATGTCTGTTTACTTCCTATTTAAAGCAACTGTTAGCAGATATAAAATCCTCCCCTCCCCTACACTCCTCTCCCCTCCCTTCCTCTCCCTTCCCCTCCCCTCCCCTGCCCTCCCTTCCCCTCCTCTGCTCTCCTTTTCCCTTCTTTTGTGGTTCTGGGAATTGAATCCAGGGCCCTGAGGATGTCAGGCAAGGTTTCCATCTACCACTATATCTAACTATAGCATTAAAATAAAACAATTTTTTTGAGACAGAGTTTTTTGTTGTCTTGGGTGGTATCTAGAACTCACTTTGTAGCCCAGGCTAGCCTCAAACTTGCAGCTCTCTTCTTTGGCCCCAGCCAATTTCTATAGTGAGGCTCTCTAACCCAGGGGCACATGCATGCCAGGAGAGCAGTGCATCACTGCACTATATTCAAGCCTTAAAACATACCTTAAAAAAGATACATTTATTTTGTGTGCATGTAAATACATGTGCCACATGTATGCCTGGAAGTCAGAAGAGGGCATTGGATCGTCTGGAACTGGAGTTGTGGAGACTTGTGAGCCAATAAGAGGAAGTTTGGAAATAAACCTGGGTACTCTGAAGAATCAGGAGATACTTCTAACTACTGAACTATCTCTCCAGCTCCAAGTATTTGTTAGGCAATATTGATTTTTTAGAAATTCATTTTAAGGACTTGGTGAACTGTGAATGAAAATCTGTACTTGTGAAAAAGTGTATATTATTTAATAATAATATGATAACTACATGTTAATGAATTCTACTACTCATGATGCATATATAGACGGTGCATAAAGTTATTAATCCAAATTTCTGAAACTATTTCGTGCTGTCAAATATCTAGCTTAGGATTTGTAGTGAAGCTCATTTCTAGATATATTTATCTAAAGAGGGAGCTTTGAGAAAATATTATAATATTCCATTTTCCTGGAATATTTGGGTTCAATGCCGCAAACTGCAGGGTTCATCTCTCTAGAGGAAGACAGCGATGTGAATTTACAAAAAACTTTTTACAAAGGTAAAAAAGCATCTCTTGTTTACAAAGTAGCTCTATGAGTGACCAAGCTCTCAGAGAGTGTAGGACTCCTTGCTCTCCGTCTACACCAGCATCTGACTGCTGTCAGCTGTAAGACTGTCCATCTTTTGCTCAAGATTTTTTTAATCTTTATATACTTTTCTTTAAAATCCATTTGAGTCTAATTTCTATATCTTGGTTACCAGCCAGCTGATGCACTGAAAATATTTTTTTTAAATTTTGTGTCTTCATCTTTTTTATAGAGTGCTTGTGATGAATAAAGGTTATTGATATTAGTGCATTCCAACATGGTAAACAAAGCTGTGGTGGTTTGAATATGCTTGGCCCATGGGAAGTGGCCCTATTAGGAGGTGTGGCATTATTAGAGGACGTGTGGCCTTGTTAGAGGAAATATGTCACTTTGGAGCTGGGCTTTGAGGTCTCTATGCTCAAATTCTACCCAGTGTGGAAAGAGACCCTACTCCTGGCTGCCTGTGGAGGACAGTCTCCTCCTGGCTGTAGATCAAGATGTAGAACTCTTAGCTCTGTGTCTGCCTGCAGACTGTCATGCTTCTTGCCATGATGATATTGGACTGAACCTCTGAAACTATAAGCCAGCCCCAATGAAATGTTTTCTTTCGTAAGAGTTGACTTGGTCATGGTGTTTCTTCACAGGAGTAAAAAGTAAGACAAATGCCTTACTGATCAGTGCGTTTTCTTGTTTTGGTTGCTACTGATTTGAGCTAGTGGCTTTGCGTTGGATAGCTCAGATGGGCCTCGAGCTTTGGCTCTTCCTGCCACAGCCTCCCACTGTATCTGGCTGATCATTGCCTTTTTTGACTTGGAACCCAGATTCTCCAGGATCATTAAGTTGCTTGTATTAGGCAGCAAATGCTTAGCTGAGCATGGTAATACCAACGAGAAGACCAAGAGTTCAAAGCTAGCCTGGTTACTGTTTAAAAAACTAAGCCAATTCAAAACAAAACCCTCCCACACCCCCAACCCCCGAAGACCTAAACGCTTATTATGAATTTACACTTACTTTCAGCACTCTTAGGGTTTATTTTTCTGAGAGTTAGGGGTATTTTCAATTTTTAGTCTTCATGTGATTTGCCTTAGCCTCATTTACTGTTAAAATTTCTTATTCTGTTTAGCAGTGTGATAGTTAACATCATTACTTTTAAAGTTTAGACTTGGTGTTCTTGAACAATAGAAAAGTAAAAACCCAAAATGTTTAACATGTAAGTCCCTAACCTATGTAGGATATACCCTAGCAGCTCAGATTTTTCTTTTAGATATTGAAGACTATTTTGAAATTGATCAATCTTGTAAGATTTGTTGTTTAAGCAAGAAAGTAGATGATAAGACTGTTAGTTTTGCTTTTGTTTACTCTGTTTAAAAGATGATGAGGAGGCTGGGGAGATAGTTAAGAGATGGTTAAGAGCACTGAACACTCTTCCAGAGGTCCTGAGTTCAATTCCCAGCAACCACATGGTGGCTCACAGCCATCTGTAATGGGATCTGAGGCCCTCTTCTGGTGTGTCTGAAGACAGCAACAATGTACTCATATACCTAAAATAATTAAATAAATCTTTAAAAAAAAAGATGATGAGGACAACTGTGAGACATTAAAATTAGATCCTGTCTACACATAGAATACATGCAATCTTGTGGTTTTTGCCTTTATAAGTCTCAGGCTGATATGGCTAGAGTTTATCTTGGAGTGCTCTTAAGTGTAGTTTCATAAAGGACACCAGTACCTAAATAAAAAGCCTCTTTTATTGAAATTTATTTGATGGCGAATCTTTGAATGATTCAGACCCACAACACCAGATCCACATATTATTAATCACTATAATTGGATATATGGTAGGACAAGTCTTTGTTCTTTTTCAGCATTATCTTCGTTATATTTTGGTCTTTTATATTTCTGAATACATTATAGAAATAGCAGGTCCCAGCATGTTAGCACACACCTTTAATCCCAGCTATTGGGAGGTAGAGTCAGGTAGTGAATATTGGAGTTCAAGACCAGCCTGGTAGAGCGATCCTATCTCTAAAACAAAACAAAACAAAACAAAACAAAACAAAACAAAACAAAACAGAACTAAACACAACAAACAAACCACAGACAGTTTTAGGAGTAGCAGCAATAATGACTGTAGCTACAGCCCATGTGGAATTCTGCAGAGTAGGGAAGCAGCCCATGTGGAATTCTGCACAGAGTAGGGAAGCAGCCCATGTGGAATTCTGCACAGAGCAGGGAAGCAGCCCATGTGGAATTCTGCACAGAGTAGGGAAGCAGCCCATGTGGAATTCTGCACAGAGTTGGGAAGCAGCCCATGTGGAATTCTGCACAGAGTAGGGAAGCAGCCCATGTGGAATTCTGCACAGAGTTGGGAAGCAGCCCATGTGGAATTCTGCACAGAGTAGGGAAGCAGCCCATGTGGAATTCTGCACAGAGTAGGGAAGCAGCCCATGTGGAATTCTGCATAGAGTTGGGAAGCAGCCCATGTGGAATTCTGCATAAAGTTGGGAAGCAGCCCATGTGGAATTCTGCATAGAGTTGGGAAGCAGCCCATGTGGAATTCTGCAGAGTTGGGAAGCAACCCATGTGGAATTCTGCATAGAGTTGGGAAGCAGTTGGTAAACTGTAATTTTGATTCTTAAAAATAGGGTGTGGATTTATTTAAGATTTTTATTAGTATCTATCAAAGTTTTAGGAGTTATTCCACAGAGATAAGGTGCATAGTGTTATATTTATCCCTAGATCCTTGGTTAGTTATTACTTTTATATGTGCTTGATTTTTTTCTAACATGCCTGTATTCTTAGCATGAATTCTTAGTGAGAGGCCTATGTAGAGAGGATTGAAAAGCCAAAGACCATCCTGGTGGGTTACTATCTTAGGATTTTTATTGCTGTGATAAATACCAATGACCAAAAGCAACTCGAGGAGAGAAGGGTTTCCGTATTCTTACAGCTTGCAGTCCATCATCCAGGGAAGTCAGCTTAGGAATGCAAGACTGATACAGAGACCATGGAGGATGCAGAGGCCAAGGAGGAATGCAGCTAACTTGCTAGTTCCCATGTCATCTTAGTTTGGACTACCTGCCCAGAGGTGGTACACCATCACTGTGGGCTGGGCCCATCCAAGTCTTTTATTAAGAAAATGCCCCATAGATTTGCTTATGGGCCAGTCTGATGGGAGTATTTTCTCAGTTGATGTTACCTCTTCCCAGTTGATCCTAACTAATCAGCACTGCTGCATGGAGCAGAACAGACTGGTCTGGGCTGCCTGGCCTGGGAGCTTCTGAGATCTTTCAGTCTCTGTCCTCCACTTCTGGGGTCCCAGGCATGTACAACCATGCCTGGTCACATTATAAAAATATTTTTATAATTTCTTTATTATTTCATAAGTATTTTGCCTACATGTATGCCTGGGCATCATGTGTGTTCAGAGCCCATGGCCGAAAAAGGGCACAGGATCCTCTGGGCTGAAGTCCACCATGTGGGCTCTGGGAGTTAAGTGCTGGTCCTCTGGAAGAGAAGCCAGTACTCTTAACTGCCTCCATCTCTCTCCAGCCCTCCAGTCCAAATTTTAAAATATTTATTTGTGTCCATGTGTGCCTGTGTGCAAATGTCACAATACACATGTGTAGATCAGAGAACAGCTGTATGGAGGGATGATCTCCTCTGCTAGTGAGGGTTCTGGAGATCACACTCAGGTTGCCAGCCACGGTGGTTACCTTTGCCTGCTCAGCCATCCTGCTGGTGCCTTCTTACGTGGGTGCTTGGAATTGGACATCATTGCCACGTCCCTAGCCCTCTAGTCTTTGCAAAGTTTGTATTTCAAAAACTTTTAGTTTTTTGTCAATATTGTATTTATGTATTTGTGGTGTGTGTGTGTGTGTGTGTAAGTGTGTCAGAGGAGAGAGTGTGGACCGTCTTCCTCTGTCACTCTTCCTGTTCCTTTGAGGCATGTCTTCTCTTTGAATCAAAGCTTTAGTGTATGGAACTCAGTTTTATATGCATGCTGGCATCCAAACCCCGTCCTAATGTGTGAGGCACTCCGAGTTGTTGAGCCTCCAAGAAAAGGTCTTGATATTAAGTATATAGGGTTCATGTAGAGGGTCAGGAAAGATAGCTGCACACATGAAGAATGGAGGGTATGGACTTCTTAAGGTGGTCATGCTCTCTCATTATTAAATTGAGCTACTTTTGTATTGTTGAGATTTGAGTATTTTTTTTTTTTTTTTGTTTTGAGATTTGACTATTCTACATTTTGGATACTAGTCAACTGTTAGGATTATAATTTGTGAATATTTTGTTTGCCTATTTATCTTGTCTAGTTACTCTCTTGAAAGGATCTTTAGCAAAACAAACATTTTTAATTTTGATGAAATTAAATTTGTCATTTTTTCTTTTGTGGGTCATATATTTGGTGTTATTTCTGTTGTAGTTAGGATTACTATTGCTATGATGAAACACCATAACAAAAATCAAGTTGGGAGCTTATTCAGCTTACATTCCCACCAGAATGTTCACCATTGAAGGAAGTCAGGACAGGAACTCAAACAATTTGGAGGCAGGAGCTGATGCAGAGGCCATAGAGGAGTATTGCTTACTGGGTTTCTCCTCACGACTTTCTCAGCCTTCTTTATCACAGAACCCATGACTACCAGCCCAGGGATGGTACCACTCATAATGGTCTGGCCACTACCCTAGTGATCAGTAATTTACACTATGGAATATTACTCAGCTATTAAAAACAATAAATTCATGAAATTCTTAGGCAAGTGGGTGGAACTGGAGAATGTCATCCTGAGTGAGGCGACCCAGTCACAAAAGAACACACATGGTATGCACTCACTGATAAGCGGATATTAGCCCAGAAGCTCGGAATACCCAAGAAACAATTCACATATTAAATGATGCCCAAGAAGAAGAGAGAGGCCCCTGGTCCTGGAAAGGCTCAGTGCAGCAGTATAGGGGAATACCAGGACAGGGAGATGGGAAAAGGGTGATTGGGGAACAGGGGGAGGGAAGAGGGCTTATGGGACTTTCGGGGGGGGGGGAATCCAGGAAAAATCATTTGAAATGTAAATAAAGAATATATTGAATAAAAAAAAAGAAAGAAAAAAATCTGCATTTCCTTAACTGAGGCTTTTTCCTCTCTTGTTACCCTAACTTGTGTCAATTTGACATACAAAACCAACCAGTATAATTTCCAAGAACTCTACCCACTCCTTTCCCCTTTGTCCATGTATATATGATGTGTATATGTTTGTGCATATCTGAGATATCTGCCTCCTCATTTCCCCATCCATGTATATATGATGTGTATATTTGTGTACATCTAAGATCAAACTGAAGGTCTCACACATGCTAGGCAAATGCCCTACTACTGAACTATATACCAACCATGACATTTTTACAATGGAATATAATTACATCACAACTTGTGTGAGTCTGTCCTCCCCCAGCTTATTAACACTGGTCAAGACTTGTAATATTATTTTAAAAATAATGAAGAGACATCCTTATTTTGTTCCTAATCTTAGTGAGAGGAGATCATTGTTTCTTACAGTTTTAGCCAGAGATTTTTGAATGCATGTTTTTATTCAAAGGAAACTTTTTGGATTATTATAAAAATTAGGGATGATTTTATTCATTGAAAGGATTTTTAAAAATGTTGTTTATGTGATGAATCAACTGCTTTTGTTTTTCAAATACTGGATTACTCTTGCATTTGTAGGATGAGACCTTGGCTGTGACCCATCTTTTAATCTATTTCTGGATAGTTTTCTATTATTTATTGAAATATTTTTGCGTGTGTCTGTGTGATGAGGGATAATAACCCGAAATTTTATTTTCTTGTAATACCTACCTGTAATTGGTTTCCATATTGAGAATTACTGGTCTCATATAACTTTTCAGTATTTCTTATTTCTTTTTTTAATATTTCTTATTTCTTAAGGAATGTATAAAATAGTGTTTCTTCCTTAAGTGTTTACCAACGAGTTAATTCTCCCTTAGTTTGCTTTGTAATGTTTTCTTTCTTTTAAACCTAAAACCACAATTAGAAAGTATTGATTTCTTTTGGATGGCTTAATTATTTGTTATTCTTCAAAGAACAAATTACCTACATTAAATTACTGATGCCTGGGCATAGATCTGTTGCGGGGACTCCTTCCTTACTCCTTTACTGGCTATAGGACTAGCACTGATGTCTTCTTTTTCTTCATTGTTATGGCAATTCACCTGTTTTTTCCTCAGTAGCTTGCCCATAATATTTTCCAAGTTATTGACTTTTAAAGAATGAGTTGACTTTGTATTTCATCGATTTTTGTTTTAATCACATTTCTTGTTTATTGTGTAGAATATTATATAAATATCTATTAGTTTAGGTTGACTTTTTAAAAACAATTACTATTGTGTGTATGTGGTATGTATGTATGATGGTTCATGTGCCACGTGCACATGTGGAAACTAGAGGACAACTTTGTCGAGTCAGCTCTCTTGGGGAGGCTCGCTGGTTTCCAGGCTTGGGTGGGAAGCCCATGGAGCCATCCCCACCACATAGCTTTCACATTTCAATCAGTAACTGCAGAGAAATGTTGACACTGTTGATTTAAATGGTATGGTATATCCATCTATTTTCCTTCTAGGTCTGCCGGTTTTTACTTTATATATTTAGTTTATGCACATACTCAGGATTTTGACAGTTTTACTGATCTCTTTCCTCTTCCCATTCAGGACCTTTCCATTTTCATGGTTTTGTCCTTTTTGGGTGACACACTTTAAATTAAGGTTGCATATATCAGCATGGTGAGGATTGTTTACAGAAGTTAATAGTGGCTAAATCCTGAAGAGAATGCCATCCCTCCTGCAGCAACCATTTACTGCCAGTAGCCTCTTAGTGAGCCTCTAGCCCTGTAAACAATCAGGAAGTGGTCAGTAGTTTGGGGTGGGTGATCTTTTTAGATGAGGCTGAGAGTAGAATGCTGTTGATACTTTCAGACATCAAAATAAGTCCAGTGTTTTTAAAATTTTATTTTCAAGGTAGCAAAATACTGGGTTCCATTATAATCTTTATGTGTACGTGTGTGTGTGTGTGTGTGTGTGTGTGTGTGTGTGTGTATGCGTGGTTTTATTTTGCCCTTATTCAGCACCTTCTCACCCTAACTGTCCTCCCTCAATCCAGCAGCCTGGTTCTTGCTGGTCTTCCTCTTCTAGTCTCCTGTCTCGTACATTTCAGTATTCTTACTTACTTCTCCCTATAAATTTGTTACTATTGCTATATATCACAGAATAAACTAAAAGGATTATTCCATATTTTTCTTTTGGAGTCCATTTTGGCAATATTTTCCTAAGAATCAATCAATCAGCTTCTAGTCTCCACCTCTGGATCAGGAACAGCCTGGGCCATGGCATCCCATCTCCGGGCAGTACAAGAGGCCAGCTGTGCATCCGGAGGCTGGCTGGGAGGAGGCAGCTTGCACTGGTGAGTCGGCTCTACAGAGCAGAGGATCCAGTCTGGAGGCCTCTGGCGGGAGCTTGCACTGGTGAGTCCGGCATTGACAGCAAGTCCAACTAACACTAGTGAGAACTAGATGGCAAAAGGGAAATGTAGGAACATTACTAACAGAAATCAAGGCAATATGGCAGCATCTGAACCCGATTCTCCATTAACACCATGTCCTGGATACACCAACACACCAGAAAAACAAGATTTGGATTTAAAATCACTGGTCATAATGCTGTTACAGGAACACATGAAGGACATAAATAAATCTCTTAAAGAAATCCTGGAGAAAATGGATCAAAAGTTAGAAGCCCTTACAAGGGAAACACAAAAATTATTGAAAGAAATTCAGGAGAATACAGGTCAAAAGATAGAAGCCAATAAGGAGAAAACACAAAAATCACTTAAAGAAATACAGGAGAACTTTGGTCAACACAAAAATCTCTTAAAGAATTACAGGAAAACACAAACAAGCAAGTGAAGGAGCTAAGCAAAACCATCCAGGATCTAAAAACAGAAGTAGAAACAACTAAGAAATCACAAAGGGAGACAACTATGGAGATAGAAAACCTTGGGAAGAAATCAGGGGCCATAGATGCAAATATCAACAACAGAATACAAGAGATAGAAGAAAGAATCTCAGATGCTGAAGATACCATAGAAACCATGGACTCAACAGTTAAAGAAAATGCAAAATGCAAAATGCAAAAAGCTTGTAACCCAAAACATCCAGGAAATCCAGAACACAATGAGAAGACCAAACCTAAGGATTATGGGCATAGGTGAGAGTGAAGATTTACAACTTAAAGGGCCAGCAAATATCTTCAATAAAATTATGGAAGAAAACTTTCCTAACCTAAAGAGAGAGATGCCCATGAATATACAAGAAGCCTACAAAACTCCAAAGAGTTCTCACCTGAGACTATGAAAGCTAGAAGACCCTGGGCAGATCTCATGCAGAAACTGAGGAAATTCAAAAAAAAAAATCATCAGATCCTACTACAAAAGCCTATACTCAACACAACTGGAGAATCTGGAGGAAATGGACAGTTTCCTAGACAGATATAAAACATCAAAATTAAATCAGGATCAAATAGACCAGAACAGAAATACCTCGCGTCACATAATAATCAAAACCCCAAATGTACTAAACAAAGAAAGAATATTAAAGGCAGTAAGAGAAAAAGGCCAAGTAACATATCAAGGAAGACCTATCAGAATCATACCAGACTTCTCACCTGAGACTATGAAAGCTAGAAGACCCTGGGCAGATCTCATGCAGAAACTGAGGAAATTAAAAAAAAATCATCAGATCCTACTACAAAAGCCTATACTCAACACAACTGGAGAATCTGGAGGAAATGGACAGTTTCCTAGACAGATATCAAACATCAAAATTAAATCAGGATCAAATAGATCATCTAAACAGTCCCATAACCCCTAAAGAAATAAAAGGGGTCATAGAAAGTCTCCCTACCAAAAATAGCACAGGACCAGAGGGCTTCAGTGCAGAATTCTATCAGACCTTCAAAGAAGAGCTAACACCAATACTCTTCAAACTATTCCACAAAACTGAAACAGAAGGAACACTACCCAACTCCTTCTATGAAGCTACAATTACACTGATACCAAAATCACACAAAGATCCAACAAAGAAAGAGAACTTCAGGCCAATTTCCCTTATGAATATTGATGCAAAAATACTAAATAAAATTCTTGCCAACCGAATCCAAGAACACATAAAAATGATCATCCACCATGATCAAGTAGGCTTCATCCCAGGGATGCAGGGATGGTTTAATATAAGAAAATCCATCAATGCAATCCACTACATAAACAAACTCAAAGAAAAAAACCCACACGGTCATTTCATTAGATGCTGAAAAAGCATTTGACAAAATTCAGCATCCTTTCATGCTAAAAGTCTTGGAAAGAACAGGAATTCAAGGCCCATAACTAAGCATAGTTAAAGCAATATACAACAAACTTGAAGCCAAATATCAAACTAGTTGAACATCAAACTAAATGGAGAGAAACTTGAAGCAATCCCACTAAAATCAGGTACTAGACAAGGCTGACCTCTCTCTCCATATCTTTTCAATATAGTACTTGAAGTTCTAGCTAGAGCAATTAGACAACATAAGGAGGTCAAAGGGAAACAAATTGGAAAGGAAGAAGTCAAATTATCACTATTTGTAGGTGATATGATAGTATACTTAAGTGCTCCAAAAAACTCCACCAGAGAACTCCTACAGCTGATAAACCACTTCAGCAAAGTGACTGGTTATAAAATCAACTCAAGCAAATCAGTTGCCTTCCTATACTCAAAGGATAAGCAGGCTGAGAAAGAAGTTAGGGAAATGACACCCTTCACAATAGCCACAAACAATATAAAGTATCTTGGTGTGACTCTAACCAAACAAGTGAAAGATCTATAGGACAAGAACTTCAGGTCTCTGAAGAAGGACATCGAAGAAGACCTGAGAAAATGGAAAAATCTTCTATGCTCATGGATTGGCAGGATTAATATAGTTAAAATGGCCATTTTGCCAAAAACAATATACAGATTCAACGAAATCCCCATCAAAATCCCAACTCAGTGCTTTACAGAGTTAGAAAAAGCAATTCTCAAATTCATCTGGAATAACAAAAAACCCAGGATAGCTAAAACTATTCTCAACAGTAAAAGAACTTCTGGGGGAATCAGTATCCCAGACCTCAAGCAACACTACAGAGCAATCGTGTTAAAAACTGCATGGTATTGGTACAGTGACAGGCAAGTGGACCAATGGAATAGAATTGAAGGCCTAGAAATGAATCCACACACGTATGGTCACTTGATCTTCGACAAAGTAGTGGAAAACATCCAGTGGAAAAAAGATAGCCTTTTCAACAAATGGTGCTGGTTCAACTGGAGGTCAGCATGCAGAAAAATGTGAATTGATCCATTCTTATCTCCATGTACTAAGCTCAACTCCAAGTGGATCAAGGACTGCCATGTAAAACCAGAGACACTGAAACTAATAGAAAAGAAACTGGGGAAAACCCTTGAGGACGTAGGCACAGGGGAAATTTTCCTGAACAGAACACCAATAGCTTATGCTCTAAGATCAAGAATTGACAAATGGGACCTCATAAAATTACAAAGTTTCTGTAAGGCACAGGCCACTGTCAAAAGGACAAACCGGCAACCAACAAATTGGGAAAAGGTCTTCACCAACCCTACATCAGATAGAGGGCTAATCCAATATATACAAAGAACTCAAGATGTTAGACCCCAGGGAACCAAATAACCCTATTAAAAACCGGGATACAGATCTAAACAAAGAATTTTCACCTGAAGAAATTCGGATGGCCGAGAAGCACCTTAAGAAATGCTCAACATCATTAGTCATTAGGGACATGCAAATCAAAACAACCCTGAGATTTCACCTCACACCAGTCAGAATGGCTAAGGTTAAAAACTCAGGAGACAGCAGGTGTTGGCGAGGATGTGGAGAAAGAGGAACACTCCTCCACTGCTGGTGGGATTTGCAAGAGGGTACAACCACTATGGAAATCAGTCTGGTGGTTCCTCAGAAAACTGGACATGACACTTCCGGAGGACCCTGCTATACCTCTTCTGGGCATGTACCCAAAGGATTCCCCGGCATGCAATAAAGACACATGCTCCATTATGTTCATAGCAGCCTTATTTATAATAGCCAGAAGCTGGAAAGAACCCAGATGCTCTTCAAAGGAGGAATGGATACAGAAAATGTGGTATATTTACACAATGGAATACTACTCAGCAATTAGAAACAATGAATTCACAAAATTTTTAGGCAAATGGTTAGAACTGGAAAATATCATCCTAAGTGAGGTAACCCAGTCACAAAAGAATACACATGGAATGCAATCTCTGATAAGTGGATATTAATTAGCCCAGAAGCTCTGAATACCCAAGGCACAATAGCCTTGTTAGCATAACAAACGACTCCCATGAAGAAGTAAGGAGAGGGTCCTGTTCCTGGAAAGGCTTGATCCAGCATTGTAGGGGAGTACCAGGACAGAGAAAAAGGAGGGAGGTGATTGGAGAATGGGTGGAGAGAAGAGGGCATATGGGACATATGGGGAGGGGGGAACTGGGAAAGGAGAAATCATTTGGAATGTAAACAAAGAATATAGAAAATAAAAAATATATATAAAATAAAATCATTGAATCTGGAAACAAAAGAATCAATCAATTTTGTATAAACTTCTAAAATTACTGGTATAAAATTATCCCTTTAAAACATTTTTTTTAAATGTACACTTTTTATTGTGTTATCTTTTTCAACTCACAATGTACTATATTGTTTCTTTGCTCTTCTTTTTCTTTTCTATTTTTTAAAGATTTATTTATTTACTATATGTATGTACACGGTGGCTGTCTTCAGATATTCCAGAAGAGGGGTATCAAATCTCAGTATGGATGGTTGTGAGGCACCATGTAGTCACTGGGATTTGAACTCAGGACCTTTGGAAGAGCAGTCTTTTTTTTTTTGTTGTTTTGTTTTTTGTTTTTGTTTTTGAAGACAGGGTTTCTCTGTGTAGCCCTGGCTGTCCTGGAACTCACTCTGCAGACCAGGCTGGCCTCGAACTTAGAAATCTGCCTGCCTCTGCCTGATATAATGGATTATTTTTAGGTATAAAATCCAGTCTCTGTCCTTGTTGTCGACAGGTCAAGCGAGGAGGCCATCTCATCTTGGAGTGCTTGTTCAGAGCACATCATAGCTCCATTTCCACTCTGTCTCAGCTTCATTCCTTACCTTTTGGAGTAGTTGTTGGTCAAGAGCATCTCTTTGATTATTATTTATTTTTCAAATTTAAAAATAACCAGGAAGATAGACAGCCAGGGTGCAAGTCATTTACAAGGACTATTTTATCACCAATGATTCTGGAACATAATTTAACTTTTAAATTTCCACTGAAGTAATATTTTAGATATGTGTAAGAATGAGAGGAAATGGGAGGGGCTAATCCAAATCAACAGTGCTTTGGTAACGTGTTTACAGTATTTTCCAAATGATTGTTAAGTCTCTTATGTGTATGAATGTTTTGCTCACATGTATGTCTATGCACATTTGTGAAGGTCAGAACAGGATGTAGGATCCCCTGTAACTGGTTGTGAGCCACCATGTGGGTACCCAGGTTCATGTGGAATTGAACCTGGGTTTCTGGAAGAGCAGCTCCAGAACAGAGCTCTGCACAGGATCATCCTCCAAACAATGTCAGGCATCTGTGCTCAGAGATATTCTCCGACCAAGGCCATGCAGAGAAAGGGGAGCCCCATGAGAAAGGGGAATCCTCCATTTAGCACCAGTGCTCTTAACTACTGAGTCATCTATCTGCCCTGATTGTAAAATTTGTGTGTGCTTATTTTTTCCCTTTCCTTTCTCTCTCTTGCTCTGGCCCCGCTTGCCCCAGCCCATAGGTCTTTTTTTTTTTTTTTTTCTTGTTTCCTATTATGGATGGTTGTGAGCCACCATGTGGTTGCTTGGATTTGAACTCATGACCTCCAGAAGAGGTAACCGCTGAGCCATCTCACCAGCCCCTTGATTGTAAATCTTAATCAGCTGTCATCCCTCAACGGTGGAGGACCACTGAAATCTAATCAGTACCGAGAGAACAACAGGAAATGATGACTGGTTACCAGGAGGCAGAAGGGAAGAAGCTACCTGTTCCTAGTGCCTTCTATACACACTGCTAATCTTGAGCTCTAAAAAGTGTTCTCCACGGCAGGTTGTGGGCCTCATTTTCCTCAAGGGACATGAATGTGGAGGAAACAGAATCGGTGAGTGTGACAGAAGGACTTCTGAAGGCAGCTTCAGTGAGAGTTCTACTTTATTGTTCCAGGAGTAGGGTATATAAGGGCTCTAAGGGGTATGGGTGGAGAGGGCTGACTGGTCATAACCAAGTGCCCCATTATCACATGTGTGGGAAGCTACAGTGGGACTTGTGTGCCGAGTCACATGTCTTTTTCGCTGTATGTACTCAGGGCTTGTCTGTTGTCTCTGCTCCCTTTGGCCTTGTGGACTTGGCTCCGTAGACTGTCATTGGCCAATGGTAATTGTTTCCAGCATCTCTGAGATTACAGAGCTACTTGCTGGATGTGTGTGTGTGTGTGTGTGTGTTGGGGGGTGATGCTGCAGAGATAGTGGCCCTGAGGGTGAGGAAGGGTCTTGGTCTTAACTTCTGGGCCTTTGTCCTCTAGTCTTAGAATAAGGGCTCATAAGGGTGGGGGAGGGGAGTAAAGCGGAGTCAAAGGGAGAGAGGTGTTGTAGGTTAGATAGTCATTTTTGCCTAATTAAATCATTTGCTTTTCTAGAGCAGCTAAATCAGCCACTGGACAATTCTCAGGGTCTTCTTCCTCATTTGAGTCTTCCCTTTGTTCCTCCTGTACTTTTTCCTCTAATGGGCTATCCTTAGGCTTGGTTGTTTTCCCTATGCATTTCTTTTTTTTTAATTTTTTTTAATTTTTTATTTTTCTTTTAATTTATTGATATATTTATTTACATTTCAAATGATTTCCCCTTTTCTGGACCCCCCACTCCCCGAAAGTCCCATCAGTCCCCTTCCCTCCCCCTGTCTTCCCACCCAACCCTTCCCACTTCCCTGTTCTGATTTTGTTCAATACTGCTTCACCGAGTCTTTCCAGAACCAGGGGCCACTCCTCCGTTCTTCCTGTACCTCATTTGATGTGTGGATTATGTTTTGGGTATTCCAGTTTTCTAGGTTAATATCCACTTATTAGTGAGTGCATACCATGATTCATCTTTTGAGTCTGGGTTACCTCACTTAGTATGATCTCCAGCTCCATCCATTTGCCTAAGAATTTCATGAATTCATTGTTTCTAATGGCTGAATAGTACTCCATTGTGTATATATACCACATTTTTTGCATCCACTCTTCTGTTGAGGGATACCTGGGTTCTTTCCAACTTCTGGCAATTATAAATAGGGCTGCTATGAATATAGTGGAACATGTATCATTATTACATGCTGGGGAATCTTTCGGATATATGCCCAGGAGTGGTATAGCAGGATCTTCTGGAAGTGGGGTGCCCAGTTTTTGGAGGAACCGCCAGACTGATTTCCAGAGTGGTTGTACGAATTTGCAACCCCACCAGCAGTGGAGGAGTGTTCCTCTTTCTCCACATCCTTGACAACACCTGCTGTCTCCTGAATTTTTAATCTTGGCCATTCTGACTGGTATAAGGTGAAATCTCAGGGTTGTTTTGATTTGCATTTCCCTAATGACTAATGAAGTTGAGCATTTTTTAAGATGTTTCTCTGCCATCCGAAGTTCTTCAGGTGAGAATTCTTTGTTTAACTCTGTACCCCATTTTTTAATAGGGTTGTTTGGTTTTCTGGAGTCTAACTTCTTGAGTTATTTATATATATATTGGATATTAGCCCTCCCTATGCATTTCTTGATGACAGCTCTCACGGGGAGGAAAGAGAGGGGCAAAAGATAGCCTTCCTGGACTTCCTTTTTATGAACCAGGTAGGCAACACAGGTCCAGACATATCTGCCTTTCAGAACCCATGGTGCAAATTGAAGTATCTCATTCCAGAATTCTAGCCTCTCCTTTTGGGAGAGTTTAAGTCCTCTTGATTAAGAGTAAGGCCCTAAGGGAATGAATTGCTATAATGCAATGTTGAGTCCTCCATTATAGAAAATGTGGAAGTATCGACAGTGGTCAATGTTCTGAGGCAATTTTGCAACTGGGGGATTGAATTTGCTCTAATGATCACAAGCCTGCCCCCAGGATCTAAGAGACTAGTTTCTAAGACTTCTAACTGGTTGCTATGTGACCATTTTTTTTTTTTTTAATGAGTGATGCAAAGGTTATTGCCTATATCCACTTGTGCTGTTGGGGTCTGAAAAGAGGGTAGGGGGACCTTTGGCCAATCTTGGGGAGTTGCCTTGACTGAGAGGCTTCAGGTCCACAAACTAACTGGACTCTATGCAAAGATGCAAACAAAGTAAAACAAAGAAAGGGAAGGAGACATCTTCAGTTGGGATGGTTGGTCAAAAATGCCACTACCTTCTGGGGGAAACTCACCAACTCTACATGTGCCAGGGGTCCTTTTCAGGTACCAGCTGTGGGTTCCCCTTCTCCTGAGGAATCGTTGGCCACCAGCCCAAGAGGGCAGAGGGAGAAGTGGTGGCAGAATTTGAACCACCAGAAGGGCTTCCGAGACAGCTTCAGTGAGACAGTACTACTTTATTGCTTGAGGGTTCGGGTATATAAGGGCTCTAAGGGGTATGGGTGGAGAGGCCTGACTGGCCATAACAGAGTACCTAATCATCATGTGGGCAGTAAGCTAGCGCAGGACTTGTAAGCCAAGTCATGCAGCTCTTGCAGAGAGCTCTGCACAGGGTCATCCTCCAAACAATGTCAGGCATCTGTGCTCAGAGACATTCTCCGACCAAGGCCATGCAGAGCAAGTGGAATCCTCCATTTAGCATCAAGCTGGGAGAGCTATCCAGACATGGTGGACTGTGACCTTTATGGCAGGCTCTCCAACAACAGGCGTTCCTTCTTATCCTTGTTTGACTGAAGAAACCAAAGCTGGGCAAGACATGACTAATTAAAAGTCAAAATTAGTGTGGGCTCTGATGCTAGTTATGTTTGTTCCCTCCAACATACCATGTAAAGTTAACACAAAAACCTGTGTTGAAGTTCAGTATTAGTGATACGTTTTTTAAAAAAAACCCTGCTATACCCAGTAAATGATATAAAAGTTGAGTTTGGTAATACAGAAATATTGTCAGCAAATATATTTTAATGGTCACTAATCTTTCATCTGTGACAGATACTATTCATTATAGATTCTGACTCCAAATTTTAGAATTCACATTTTACCAACTGGTAGATATGAAGTGTAGTTGTCTTTGTAAAAGGTCAAGGTTGATCCATTTGGTGAACTTGAGTCCTGTCTGTGACTCAGGAAAGAGGCTGGTCCTGCTGTCTCAGTGCTCATCCACAGGATTTACACTTGTCATCTTCTAAAGCTCCAAAGTAATTATTCAGTTGCTTGCCACAGTGTTTTCATTCAGTAAGGAGTATTTATTAAGAAGCAATATTAACATGCTTAGATAGAAATAAAAATGAGCACATGCCCTCCAGTGAATCGCGGTGAGAAAAGTAACACAAATAAAACTGTTCCAGAGGAATTTTTATATTTTCACAGCCACAGCATGTCTTAATAATCAGAATATTGTTAGCTTTGATAATAGTTTTATCACCTCCCTCCTGAACTCTAGATTTAAATATTTTTAAGGTAAATTTTGGCAATTTAAAGTTCATAATATGAAACCTGAGATCTGTAGAAATGAGACAGACTTTTCCCGTCTTTTGAGGATAGAACTGTGATGGCACATTGGCACCTCCAGAGTTTGCCTCTATCAGCTTTCTTTCAAGAGATCAAGTGATTTACATTACTGTACAAGGATTAGTATTCAAATACCAGTTTTTAGGATACATTTACTCTTGGATAGTATTATAGCTAGCCAAACAAATTAATTCTATAAGATATGTACCACCAATAACTTAGGTTTTCCAAAGAGTATGTCCTTATGTCTACGGTAATGATCCATTCTATATAGTAGTAGAATAAAATCATCTACAGTAGTGATCACAAAAGCTGCTGCTTGATGAGCACTTTTTGCATGCTTGGGCACTGAGCTGAGCACATCATGTATACCATACAATGTATGTTCATGATAACTCAAGTGAACAGGCATATTAGCCTCATCATAGAAACAAAATGGAGGCTTACAGAGAGGCTAAGCAGCAGCCAGATTCAGATAATTGTAAGTTGTAGAGCCAGGCATCTAAGGCAATCTGGGCTACTGTGATTCTAAAGCCTGGCCACTTAGTCTCATTCTGTGCCATTCATGACAACTCTGGTCTGCAGTGAGGAAAGTTAGTTGAATAACTTTATCTGCCACATATTTGTGAACGTATGCACTTTAAAGATAAAAAGCACTATCAGTTTAGGTGGAACAGTGTCCTGGCTCCAGGTCACTTAAATAGCTTCTACCATCCTCATGCCAATAACATTGTAAACACAAATACACCAAGTGCATGCAACACATTCCACAAAGGAACAAAATTGTTCAGTACTGCTGAATAAAGAACCTAAATTATTATATACAAAGTGCTTAAAACAGATCTTATGAGATATTCAGGCCATATTTATTTCAGTATTTTCCAATAATTGACAAGGAAGGCATAATTTATAAATATCTCAAATCCATTATTTTTTTTACCAGGAGTCAAAATTTAGTGTTCACTAAATCAAGTGATTTCCAGGATGTACTAAAGCAAAGTCACATGGCATCAAAATGGAACCGATGTGCTTCTTGTCGTTTTTCTCTATCATCAGCTTTCTGAAAGACAATTTCAGAGTAGTGTAAGTACTAAGAAAAGAGTAAGATTAAGATTTTTTTGTTTTGTTTTTATTTACTTACTTATTTATTTTTTTTTTACCGAGACAGGGTTTCTCTGTGTAGCCCTGGCGGTCCTGGAACTCACTCTGTAGACCAGGCTGGCCTCGAACTCAGAAATCTGCCTGCCTCTGCCTTCCAAGTGCTGGGATTAAAGGTGTATGCCACCACCGACCGGCCAAAGAGTAAGATTCTAACAACAGTTTAGTATATAACAGGAACAATATTTATAGTGTGATAATGTTATAAAGTATGTTTATAAATCTAGTAGCTATTTTAAAATTAAGGATATATTAATTGAACTTAACAATCAAGAAGAAATGTTTTGTACACATATTATTATTTATAACCTACTTGAAGGTGAGAGTAAACATTAGATGCTAGAAGAACAGAATCTCTATCAACAAAGCAGTCTAATTATATTAAGATGATATTTTCTAGTTAACCTTTTGATTTAGGATATATTTAATGACTGTTTCTTCTAGTAAAATAGAGGGATTTAAAAAAATTATTTTTATTTTGTTTTTTAAGAACTTTAAAACCTAGAATGGATTAAAAAACCAAAACTTACATCAGGATTGACTCCAATTATGCTACTTTTGAGAGATTGCTATTGGGTTTGAGTGAGAAAAAGGGCAAGCTTTGGAAATATTATTTATGAAAATGGGAAGAAGCATTTATTACAAGTTGGGAGTTTTAGCATGAAGAAGTGGCCCAACCATATCCACTAGAAACAGGGGATGACACGAAGTATCATAGCTGTCTGACACAGCTCTGGCACAGCTGAGCCCAACGTTGCAGTCGCTGTCCGCCTGTCTCTCACTCTGTCCTCCTGTCTGTCACTCTCCTGTCCTCCTGTCTCTCTCACTCTGTCCTCCTGTCTCTCACTCTCTCTGTCCTCCTGTTTCTCTCATTCTCTGTCCTCCTGCCTCTCACTTTTAGGTTTTGGTCTCTCACACTCCATTCTTGGGGAGTTTCTGCATTATGATTCATTTTATGTCCTTTTCTGATACAATTATGTCTGATCTTTTTAGGAATGTCCTAAACTTACTATCTCTTCCGCTTTTAGGGAAACAACTTTATCTGGCCTTATTGGAAGTCTTTCTTATGTCCTGAAGATTGCAATATGCACAGATAAGCACAAAGACACTAAACATTTCTTTGTAAGGCCATGACTCCAGGGTTCTTCTCAGGGTATCCTCTGCTCCTAAATGAACTCAAACAGTATAACTGAAACAGGGTAAAATTAAAGACAGTTGACAACTCCAACTAGCCAGGAGAATTTGCAACAGATTTCAAGGTCTTTTTTTCCCCAATACACTTAAAGCTCTGTGAAAATGTAGTTTAAAGATAGGGGATCATACATAGTGTACCCTTGAAGAATCAAAACTCAGTGCCTAAGATAAAGTTACTAAAATAATTTCTCCTACTTAATAGCATAGATGATAAAAGGATATAAATAAAAGGAGTTAGGTATTTGCTATTCAAAGAAAGTCTGGTTCAGATATTTTCTATTTGTCTGGAGCACTTTAAAACTGCAAATACTGCCAGTTTAAAAGCAGGCTGTCATATTTGCATTGGCAGAGACATTCTTTAGATCCTTTGAACTGGAGTTATAGGGATGATAATAAAAATGAAATCTGTTCTATTTGTACTTTCTAATTGTGACTGAACTTGTAAACCTGGACATATAATAAAAAAAATCAAACACATGTCGGGAGACAAAATGATGTAATCTATACTTCTTGGATAATCATTAGTTTGTTTTTGTTATGTGAATCCTGTATAAAGAAAGAAGCAACCATATTGCTAGTCAATCAGAGCTTCAAGATTCCCTGACCATCACACCCAACTCATTCTCTCCTTGTTGACTTCTTATCTCCTCTTGGCAACCTCATCAACACCTTGTCAGGAAGCCTGGTGAGTGTGGAAGGAGATGGAACATAAGAAAGGAAATGTCTCACAAAGACAGCAGGCATATCGTGGAGTGATATGATATGATATGGAAGGGGCATGAGGGCCTGGATAGGAACACGTATACATTAGACAATGGCTTGTCACCTGAAGTGAGCCAGAGATCGAGAGCGACATGAGGTAACACTCCAAGACTGTAATGGGTCTAGTGCTGTAGAAAGGGGAGAAGCTGAAGTCAGAAGACCACCCAGGGTCTAACGACTGAGGTAAAGAAGTAGCAGTAGAGAGGCAGATGCAGGATCAGCTACAGAGATTCTCAGGAAGGTAAGAATCAATAAGGTGGCTGAATAATACTGAAGGTGAATAAGAAAGAAGAGAGAGGGAGCTTTAGAATATTGGCTTTGAGCAATTTTGGTAGAGATCATTGTAGCAACTGGAGTGGAGAAAGAAACATTGAGAGAGGTGAAGAGAAAACAGTTTGAAATAATAATAGTTGATTTTAGATGAAATTTGCAGGGAAATGTAGAAGGAGAGGGTGATGTAGAAAACTTGCATGGGGAGAATGGAAAACAGCAGCAGGCAGCAGAGGCGAGGCCAGCTGCCTATAGGGAACAGTCACAAGGGATGGTGTGCGCACGCACGGCTCAGAGCTCAGGCTTAGCCACTGCAGCAGAGCTGCTGCAATCCCACGGTTTTACCACCTCAAAACAAGCAACTTAGTTTCCCTTTACAAGTCAAGAGATACAGAGTATTTTAGAATATGTTGCTTTTAGGTGAAGTAAACAGTCACTCAACAATCTTGAAGTTAATTCAATATATAATTTTTGGTTATGGTTTTTGGTAATCTTTCTTTTGAGTGACAAATCTGCAGATATTTATCAGAATAATCAACATGTCCTTTTCATAAGTAAAAAGAGCAGCCAGGATAAAATAGTAATTTTAGTTAGTAAAATATGATTCTGGTAGGCATGACAGTCCAAAGAAAAAAGAAATTCTCCTTTGTGACAGAGAAGCCTTTTGGAGGGCATTGTTAGAGTCTACTGGCTAAGAATTTGATATTACTTTCTTTTCTTTGTGTGGAGCTAGGGAATGAAACTATACCCTTGGACAATGAGCTATATCCCAGTTTTTCAGTTTTGAAGAGCAAACCACTACCATAATAAACGAACTACTTGGGAGGCAGAAGCAGGCAGATTTCTGAGTTCGAGGCCAGCCTGGTCTACAAAGTGAGTTCCAGGACAGCCAGGGCTACACAGAGAAACCCTGTCTCGAAAAAAACCAAAACAAACAAACAAACAAACAAACAAACAAATAAATAAATAAATAAACAAACTAAATTTTATATTGAAAAACAAACCTTTTCCTGCCAATGTAAAATGGCAATTATTGCCAGGATGAAAATGCAGACACCAATGAGGGCTACCGCAGTCAGCAGAACAATGTTACTCGGTGTCAGGTACAATTTGGCACTCCAGCTGTAGATGAAAAAGAACAATTAAAACTGCAAATTTTAACATGATAACAAGATTAGATTGAGCAAAGAGAGCAAAACAGCTAATAAAATTTCATTTGTTAAATCATTTACTCATCTAACAAAAGCAATTGATTTAGATAAGTTGAAGAATATTGATGATTATAAAGTGCTCATGGTTTTTTTTAAAAACTGAACTAAAATTTTCCTTTTCATGTATGGTTTTGGGATTAAACCCAAGGCCTCATGTGTGCAGGGCTAATACTTTACAAGTGAAGGATACTTACATCTCTCTGAAGTAATTGTTAATATTTAATATGCATTTATATTTGAGTTTGAACGTTGGAATAAACTTACCAATAGTGCTTTAGCCAATCAAAGATGTCTTTTGAGAAAAAAATGATCTGTTGAATTTGAGACTTTCAACTATAAAGACTCTGTAAGTCACATCATTTCAGTAAGCCCATGTGACCTACCAATACATGCAGCACACGTAAAGGGATCGTATGTCTGAGTGGGTGTTTTTGATAGCTGTATAAAACTTGCACCATTTCTGTGTTATGGTGGATGTTTTAAATTACTACAATAACTTTTATTATGAAACTTATAAAGTCACTTAGCCCCTCTGGTTAATGTATAGACAATGTCCTAGCATAATTAGGTCTTTTCTCTTAAAACACTACACACAGTGCAGCACCTGTAAATATTGCAAAGCCTAAATTTGGGGTTTTTATAGCTAACTCTGTGGGCAGTTATGCACACAGAGCTTCATGTTCTACCTGGAAACAGGAAATGACTGTGTTCTCATTTTAAAAGATTAATAAGGGAAAGAACATTCTAATGAATAGCAAGTAGCTATTGATTTATTTTGACACATTTAAAATTTATTGATCTATATGTTAAAAGTCTTTAGTCACTAAATCTCAGAATATACCTCAAACAAAAATCAACTGGGGTTTTTATTATATACATACATTTGAAAAGGACATTTCTTTGTGAAGAGCAAAAGAAACATGAAACATATTCTATGGAAGAAAGCTATGGCAGAACTTTTCAGAAATTCAGAAGAATAAACCTTAAGAAAATGAGTGTTGTTAAGTACCTTACAATAGAAAACTATTTTTCTTTTTTTCCTTTCTTTTTCTTTTCTTTTCTTTCTTTCTTTCTTTCTTTCTTTCTTTCTTTCTTTCTTTCTTTCTTTCTTTCTTTCTTTCTTTCTTTCTTTCTTTCTTTTCTTTCTTTCTTTTTTTTTTTTTTTTTTTTTTTTGCGGCAGGGTCTTCCTGTACAGCCTGATGCATCCTTGAGGTTGCTGTCACCCTGCCTCAGCTTCCTGGGCACTGAGGTTACAAGTGTGAGCCACTGTGCTTAGAATAAAACCAGTTCTTAATAAACCATCAGAATTTTTTTTTTCAATACAGAGTTTCTCTGTATAGCCCTGGCTGTCCTGGAACTCACTTTATAGACCAGGCTGGCCTCGAACTCAGAAATTCGCCTGCTTCTGCCTCCCAGAGTGCTGGGATTACAGGCGTGTGCCACTACCACCCGGCTCCATCAGAAATTTTTGTCTTTCCCCCCCCCCCCCCCCCCGCCCCCATCTGTCTGTCTTTGTGTGTGTGTGTGTGTGTGTGTGTGTGTGTGTGGTCATGCTCATACTTGTACATCTGGGTGCCTACGGAGCTCAGAAGAGGAGCTCAGATTCCCTGGAGCTGGAATTACAGGTAGCCGTGGGCCTGACGTAGGAGCTGAGTCCTGTGCAAGAGCAGCAGTTGCTCTTTATCACAGATCCATCTCTGTAGGTCCATAAAACTCTTTTTTTTTCTCTTGTGTTTTTTTAGTTCTAATTTTAAAATAGATCTTTTTTCAAAGCTCAAGATATTTGTCATTTTGGTTAAAAGAAAATATATCAATCTTCAGTTGCCTACTCACGAGATTTCATGTACATTCATATAATACAGATATCTTCTTTTAAATAAGTATATATATAAACATAAATCTTCATTCTGCCCGTTTCCTTTCTCTCCCTCCCTATTATATACCGTTCTCTGTCCATGGTAGTAAACGGAAATGAGTCAGTGCAGTACACTCTGTCAGTGCTACGTTTTCCATTCTGTAGTTTCTCTGCAACTCATTCAGATTTTATAGTTTGTTGTTAACTTAATTTGGAAAAAGGTGCCACAAATATATAATACTGCATCATTAAAAACCAAACTAAATCAACCAACCAACCAACTAACCAACCAACCAATCGAACAAACAATCAGGGTTGGGCATAGAAGTTCTAGGCACTCAGGAGGCTGAAGGGAGAGTTTGCTGCAGCCTAGACAGTTTGGTGAGACCATCACAAATGCAAAGCAAAGCCTCAACCCAATTCGACCCTTTGTCAGGCACATAACGGTTTTTTATAATGCTATCTTAAACATACAGTGATATGTTGGCCAGTTAGTTGTCTAGCAGTGTAGGTAAACCTGGTTTATGACATCTATTAGTTTATGGGGTAGAATTTCCCACAATAACAGATTTTAATGACTTTATGGAATAAATATAGAAAAATGTGGACACAGTCAGCTTATGACATGGCATGCACTGGTTCTAAAGTACTACTGAATGAATGCAGCCCATGTAAGGTTTTTATAAGGCTGGAGCTAAGAGAGGAGCTCACTGCTGGAATGCTTTCTTGACATGCACAAGGCAATGGGTTCAATTCCCAGCACTGCAAAACAATATTATTTACAACTAATGCAAATTAAACATACACAATATGTATAAATTACTAATTACACTGCCTTTTGTCCTGACAGGAATGAATTTATTCCTTAGGAAACATCAGGTAGGTGTGTTTAATAATTTAAAATTGACTAGGTAAATTAAGTGTTGGGTACTCAGGGTAGGCAATAAATAGGAAAATTTATTGAAACATGCCACTGGGTATCTACTAAGCTGAGTTCAATCAAGGGAGGGTATTACCTTCGAGGGACATTGTGAGGATATGGAATGACAATCAGCTGGGAATTTGGAATGATTGCTGTCCACTCTTGTTTTCTTATAGACTGAAAGAGAATTTAAGAACACTTAACAGACAATACATATAAAAACCCCAATTATTAGTTTAAATATGGAAAATTAACAAGCCCTCAAGTATTTTGAGAATTTGAGGAAAGGAGTACTATATTTGTTTGTTATAAATCCATTCACTCAACAAATACTTACTGGACAGTTTTAGCAGGCATTATTCAAAGTAATATGCTGATTGGAGCTAAAATTCAAGTCAGGAATTTGTGTAAGTATAATAATGCTACTTTTTATGTTAACAGATACTACTTGTGCTATAAGTGATGAAAGTATTAAGAGATTTCAGGTTAAAAGGATGAGAAGTCATGAAGAAATGGAAAACTATATAAATATCAAATCACGATACACTTTAAAATAAGTGTAGACAGGTCACTATGAGTCAGTTCTTAAATTATTCAATTATTTAAATTATTTAAAGGCTACTTTATTAAAAATCTGAATTCAAATTCTAGTATATTCAAATTATTATATTTAAATGTTTAAGTGGTATTAAAACATATTATAAACAAGCTAAATGTTTACTTGCCTTCTCTCCAGATGGACGAGGAATACCAACAAAAAGATGATCTAGGAAATTGGCACTGCGGCCTAAACCAAGTACATTGTACGGCAGCTGAAGAGCTAAGTGCGCTGACTGGCTGAGCTGCCCAGCTAGATTTATGAAGACAAACAGACAAACAAAAAAAACAAAAACACCTTTGGAAATACTGCATTTATCAAGTCTTAAAGTCCTAAAATGTTAAATCCAGGTATAAAATATGAGATGAACATTCAGTTAATTAATATTAATGAGTAATGATTTACAGAAAAATATTTTGAGATACAATTCCCATATCCACTTATAACATATAGTGAAATGGTTTTGAGACTATCCTAAGAGGTCACCTCAGTGAGTACAATGGAATTTTAGAACATTTTAATCACTGGAAAAACTCAATACCCAAGGCTGGTCCTCTTGTCAGCAATGCTACATTTCCAGCTGAAGGCAGCATCTCTGCTCTGCCTTCTGTCTTTTCTACCAATCTGCCTATCCCAACACCAACATGAAGACATTATAGATGTTTGAGGTGTTTATGCCAGTTATTCCAGTGTCATCATTATACATTATACACATGTACTGAAATGTCACATCGTACCCAATAATATGTATAGTAAGGTTTTGATGTATCAATTCAATGTAGTGTATACCTGACCCATTTAATACTCATGCAAGGTTCAAAGTTCCCACATTCTAGTGAACATTTGCAGTCACCATCTTGCTGGCTGGGAGCAGCATCTCTGACAAGTTTTATCAGTTTTGCCCTATTGACAGTGTCCTTTGCCTTACAGAAGCTTTGTAGTTTCAGAGGTTTAGTTTGTTAACAGCATGGCAGGAAGGGAGACACTGCTGGAGAAGGAAGTGAGAGTTCTACACCTGGATCCACAGACATCAGGAAGAGAGAGCCCCTTGGGGATGGCTTGGGCTTTTGAAACCTCCCAGCCCAATCTAAACAAAAGACTTCCTTTGACAAGGCTATACATACTCCATACCACATAATCTTTTCAAATAGTGCCGCTTCCTGATTACTAAGCATCAAATTATGAGCCTATGGGGGTCATTCTTGTTCAAACCACCACATACACATTTCCAACACTGACAGCAAAGCTTACTACTGAAAAGCCATTAAAAATGTATTCAACAAATAGTGGGGTGTTTTTGAATGGATAAAAAAAAATTAAAATTTATAGCCAGTCCATAGCTTCATGGGAGGTAAGATAGGAAGAACTGCTAGGGTCTCTCTCTACCCTATGGCAGATACCATAGGAAAGTTCAAGATAAAGTTTGATTGGTGGAGTTTGTTTCCAGCTTGGGGAGTGAGCCTATCTATTATTTTCAGACTTAAAAGGATGGAAAAATGATTGAGACTCAGAAGATGAAAAGGGTCTGGATCATGGAGATGGAGTAGATACGTCAGAAACCAAGCTGGCTATGTGTAACATGCATAAAGAAAGAGGACAAATAAATACAAAGGGTAAGGAATTTAGGGTTCAATTCTCAGTGAGGCAAAAGGCACTGAAATATGAACTGAGTTTTGCATTAGAAAGATTGATTTCTACAACTAAGTTTCTAGGATATTTCAACAATCTGAATGGTAATCTCTGATACTGGAGATTAAATGGGAACGTTTATAGTGGACTAGGCCATAGGTTGTAGGGCATGAGAAAATACAGGATCCATGATTTGTTCAGTATATGGGTTAGGAAGGGAGCTATAGGCATTATGCTATGTAGACACAGTGAACAAGTCTGTACTGTAGTGTTTTTTTTTTTTTTTTGCCTCTGATTCTATTGTTTGCAATGATCTGAATGTTTACTGTGAAGTTTATAATGCACAATGAATAAAGTAGTAAAACATAGAATGTGCTTCTGGGTAAAGCCAAATTCAGAACTCAGATGCCCATGAGTCAGATGATGAGCAATACAATTCAATTAGTAACTTCCCCTATTATATGCTTTTTAATTTATTTGATTACTTCATGTAACTACAATACTCTGCTTCTACTGAACTTAAAGGTTAAAAATGAAGTTGATGGAAGATTTTTTTTTTGTTGTATTATATTACCCTATTCTACTTACTTTTTAAGTTCAGTTTATAGGAAATGATTCTTTATATTATGTTACCTCAGCTAATTACAGTAAAGAATAATTCCATCCCTATGTGCTGAGTACTTCCTATTTTTCAGGTAGTTCTTTACATCATTATGTCTGTGAGTTTCACCTTGTGCTGTAGCACATAGTTTCATTGCATGGTATGGCGACGATAGGCAAAGCTTGCACTACAACAACAAAAAGGAATATACCAGCAGGTTTACTGAGCAGTGTGAGATGTAATCAGATGTTTTTCACACTAAACATACTTATATAGTAGAGACATTATTACCACAGAGTATACATAATAATGTATTTCTAGCAGAGATTCTAGAATAGATAATATTCCTCTTCTTACCTCCCATTCCCAAAGCTATTATGTGACGGTTCTTTCAGCATTAGACTCTACTGACTGTAAATATTTTACTAGAAGTAAGTCTGAAGGATTATTTCAGAAAATGGCAGATAACAAGCAGGCATGATTTGCTAGAGTCTTTAGGGAATGCATTGGGGAAAGTTGGAAAAAATCCATAAAAAGGTGAGCAATGTCCCTAAACCTCTACTTTAATAGCAAAGTAAAATAGGAAATTACAAAACAGAGCAAGGGAAAAAATTTAGTACCCATTCTGGAGGGACTGATGCACCTGGGGAGCCATCCTGCCTCTAGGCTATGCAGGAGAAACTCTGAATCAGCACTGCTCACCAATATTCAGCAAGGTGGAAACCTGGTTGAAGTTAGAGTCTGTAAGGCAATATAGATGGGTTTCAAGTGGCATGCCTGACATCCTGAATGCCTTCTTAGGAGTGCTCATGACCAGACCAGAGGTATGAATGGCTTATAAAAAACTTCCCACTTGTTGAATCAACATCTGTGACCTGTCTTTTACAAAGGACTACTTAGGAGTGTGACAGGCATTATAGAGACAGAAAAGGAGTTCTCAGAGTCAAGATCTGAATCGTAAATGGGCAAGAATTTCATGGTAGAAGAGATGAACATTTACATAATAGCAAAGATATGAAACTATGAGCAGATCATTAAAGATCTGTGGGAAACTGTAAAAGGTCAAATATACGACTCATAGGCATACAAAGAGAATGTCACGCTAATGGTGTAGAAAACATCAAGTAATGGTCATCCCACCCTTCAAGCATTGCCATACTTTGATGGGAGAAACTCTTTTTCAATAAAATGACAGCAGATCTCCCACATCTAGGGAAAGGGGTATCCATTCAAGTACAGGAGGAATTCAGAATAACAAAGAACACCAGAGTAAAACCTACCCACATCATAGCTAAAGCACTAGTATACACAACAAAGGACATGTACAGACAAACAGGCAAATGAAGTAAATACATAATATAAAGACAATCTCATTGGAGCAACACCACACTTTACAGAAGAAACTCTAAAAGTCAGGAGGGCTTGGAAATCTATATTCTAAGCTCTAAAAGACAATGACTGCAAACTCAGACTACTACACCCAGAAAATCATGTCATAACTGAAGAGGGAAACAACAGGTGCTCTGCTGATGATTTGGACAAAAGAGAACACTTAGTCTGTTGGTGGAAATGTAACTAGTCCAGTCACTATGGAAATCAGTATGGAGGTTCCTCAAAAAACTAAAACTACAATATAGCCTGGGTCTAGCACTCTATACAACAAACTCTAAGTCATCACAGAGATGCTTACTGTGTATGAATGTTTACTACAGATCTTTACACAAGAGCTAAACTATATAATCAACCAAAGTGCCCAACACCAGATAAAAAGAAAATATGCTATTTATATACTATTTATATGCTATTTATGACATGGAGTTAACTTGCAGTCAAGTAGAAATAAGTGAAGATAATCTTATCATAGGAAGTAAGCCTGTCTGAGAAAGACAAATATCACACACTTTCTCCTACTTTAGGAAAGCAGAAACAATCCTGATAGGGGGTCCATATGGAGAGTGATGGGGAGTGCTGCAGGAAGGTGCTCAGTATGCACGTGTGTCTGTGAGAATGGCCTCGGTGTGACAGAGTCATGCACAGTGACTTGTAACCCTGGTTTGCACTATACATGGCACTTTCTAGGCAGCACACCCAGAACGTTCTCATTATGACGGTGCTTGTGCTGCTAGTGCTTACATACTTCATCTTGACACTGGGGAGCAGCCTCAAATTGTGCTCGTACACTGTACTTGTGACCTGCTAGTGCATTTCTACTGACTGGACATTGCATTCATACGTCCTTAGTTTTTCTTCTGTGTTTAGCTCATTATCATATGTGCTTCTTCCCTAGATGTTCACTGCTGTACTGTTTCAATGTATTGAAGAAGCAGACACCGTAGAGGTCCAGCCAGCACAGCTATGGCAGCTCCATAATACAAAGTCCAGAAGAAATCAGAGACTCTTTGTGAACAGGTGTATAAAAACTTAAATAGAAAATTATTTTTAATAAAATGTAGGATAAAACAGGAATTTAAGATATTGGTACACAGCTATGGTAAGTAGGAGAGTTCTCATTTTAAAATTAATAACACCAGTCTGAGACAATAACCTTCTGATGGTATGAGATGAATATTTTTTGAAGTAGAAGTGCAACAGAAGAGTGGATGCAAAAAATGTGGTATATATACACAGTGGAGTACTATTCAGCCATTAGAAACAATGAATTCATGAAATTCTTAGGCAAATGGATGGAGCTGGAGAACATCATACTAAGTGAGGTAACCCAGACTCAAAAGATGAATCTTGGTATGCACTCACTAATAAGTGGATATTAACCTAGAAAACTGGAATACCCAAAACATAATCCACACATCAAATGAGGTACAAGAAGAAAGGAGGAGTGGCCCCTTGTTCTGGAAAGACTCAGTGTAGCAGTATAGGGCAAAATCAGAACAGGGAAGTGGGAAGGGTTGGGTGGGAAAACAGGGGGAGGGAAGGGGGATGATGGGACTTTCGGGGAGTGGGGGTCTAGAAAAAGGGGAAATCATTTGAAATGTAAATAAAAAATATATCGAAAAAAAAAAGAAAAGAAAATAAATCTTAAAAAAAAAAAGAAGTGCATTTAAGTTGCTAAAGAGTAGATTTGAGTTTGATTGATAATTCACCCATGGAGGTAAGTTTTGGGTTTGGAGCATACTAGTATGCCTGAGTTTAGCAGCATTATTTTTTATTTTTTATTTTATTATTTTATTTTTTTAACCAGCATTGTTAAATAAATGAGTTTTAGAACATTTCACTTAGCAGTAAAACTATATGCATCTTTAAAAAGAACTTAAAGAATTAATAGATAATAAAATATAGTATGTATAGAAATTAAGCCTTAAATGACTTCTTTCTTGTAGTGATATCTCAAAATATCTGAGTATAACATTCTTGTTAGAACTTTCCTTTTTTCTTTCTTTTGTTTTTTTTTTTTGGGACAGCGCTTCTCTGCGACCCTGGTGGATGCCTGCAGCTCAGATGCAGACTAAGCTGGCCTGGAACTCACAGGGATCCTCTGCTGCCACCACACCCAGCATGATCAATTCTCACAGGGATCCCCCTGCCTGCCACCACACCCAGCATGATGAATTCTTAAATGTTTATAGTAAGCTAAAAAAAACCCACCTCATTGTAGTACATTTATTTGTAAGACCATTATATACTACAAAATTGTCCACTAACACGTTCTTTATGGTTATTATAACAAGCCTGTTTATACTACTTCATGGGCAAGACTCTAGGATTTTCAAGAAAGAAATTATGCTAGGCTTCTTCGTGCAGGCTGTTGGATCTACTATAATGTGCCATTGGTCACATGCGCATATCCTTTAGTCAGTTTCCTTTTTGTCCTAATGCAATTTTGTTATAACCTTTGCTGCAATGTACAAGTAAATTGTACTTTTAAAAACACGTCAAAAACTTCTTTCTATCTTAGACTTCTTACGCCACATTTGAAAATATAGGATTGGTTTAGATTGTACTATTAATTGGATTACTACATTTAACTTCTCCTAAAGTGAGCTTAATTTATATGACTTACCATTTTAATCTTTAAGATAACTCAAATTACCTCTCAATTTCTGCTATTTCAGCTGAAAATAAGGATACTGGGCTTTGTTCACCATAATAGTAATATATGAAGAAATAAACATTAATTTTTTGTCCTGAAATCTCTTGAAATTTGTTTATGTACATCTAAAGAAAAGTGCAATAAAAGAAAATTTTATTCATATTGTGATGTATGATGATTTTTTTGACAGCAACGTCTCTATCCAGTATACTGAAGGAAAATGACCGACATGCTGTGGCCATCCCACTGGGTCTTACCTGAGCCGTTCTTCAGATATCCATTTGCATCTACTGTTGTGTACATGATATAAGGTCCAGGCTGATTCACTCCAAAGGGCTGCAGGAAGAAAGGAAATGGGTGTTCTTGGGAAGTAAGTGAATGATTTGAATTTCAAAAAAATTTATTATTTAGGTAAAAAAATTAAAGAATATTTAATTATTATTTGAAAATTCATACTTTTACACACAGTATTTTGATCAAATCCACCCTGGCTCCTCCCTCCAAAACCTCACATCGGACGGGCAGTAGTGGTGCACGCCTGTAATCCCAGCACTTGGGAGGCAGAGGCAGGCGGATTTTTGAGTTCGAGGCCAGCCTGGTCTACAGAGTGAGTTCCAGGACAGCCAGGGCTACACAGAGAAACCCTGTCTTGAAAAACCACCACCACCACCAACAACAAAACAAAACAAAACAAAACACCTCACATCACTGTCATGTCTTTTTTTTTTTTTTAAATTGGTCAATAAGTCTAAATTTAGCGTTATCTACTTATACATGTACGTATGTGTTGGGGTAGGGTGGGGGAATCTACCAGAACACAGGAAGTCTACCAGTAGCCATATATAGTTATGTATATAATTATATAACTTAGGCAGTTGTTAGCTACTTAAGAGAACATTTCCATAAGTAGATACTAGTTCAAATTAAACCTGGTTAATAGAAAATTATTATTATTATTATTATTTTGGTGTATGTGTAAGTATTGGGTGCAACAGAACATGTGTGGAGATTATAGGACACCTACAGGAGTTGGTTCTCCTTTCTACTATGTGGATCCTGGAGATCAAACTAATGTCATCAGGGTTGGCTTTTACATGCTAGGCTATCACAGTGGCCCCAGTGCAAAATTCCTAATACATTATATTACTTGATGGTTGCATTTATAAGGTTCAGAATTTTTACAAAGTATTTTAAAGATCTAATGTCTTTATAAAGGTAAATATTGTAAACAAACTTGTCTTTACTATTCAAGTTACACCAAGAACTAGACTAAATGAGCTTTAGAGAGGGAGGCAGGTTATGCTAGAGAGTTACTGAACTGCTGTGAGTTTGACTACCAGTACTAAGAAAATCTCAGACCTCACTTCAAACATGACAACAATTTATCCTTGCCTTTCTTCCTTGTCTTTCCTTCCTCTCTTTTTTGGATTTTTTTAGACAGGGTCTCTCTACATAGCCCTGGCTGTCCTAAAACTCACTGTGTAGTCCAGGCTGGCCTTGTACTCAGATCTGCCTGCCCTTGCCTTCCAAGTGTTGGGACTGTGGGTGTGCACCACCACACCCGCCATGTTATATATACTGAATTAGACATATGCTACAATTTCTTAGTAACATAAATAAATGCCAAAATTTGTTTATAATAACAATCAAGTGAGAATATTGACTTTTAGTTCTATCTCATATAATTGTTTATGCATTTAGAGATATTACTTTCCAGCTTTTCCTGAGACACTTACAGATCCTAATCAGATTGATAGTTTATCACAATTCTATTTACAGAACTGTCTTTTTCGCTTCTTCCCTTTCTCCCCCTTACTCCCACCTCTGCTTGCTCCGGACCCTGCTCACTCCAGCCCACAGGTCTTTTTTATTTGTTTCTCATTACAGATGGTTGTGAGCCACCATGTGGTTGCCGGGATTTGAACTCATGACCTCTGGAAGAGCAGTCAGTGCTCTTAACTGCTGAGCCATCTCTCCAGGCCCCTATAGAACTGACTTTAAACTTTAAATAAGAGGATACATTTCCTCTTTTTGAAATCAACTCTAATTAAAAAGGACATACCCTGTAGATTGTAATGAACATCCTGTTAAGAGGTAAGTGCGTGGAGAAGCCCTGGGTCCTCTGCCTCAGTGGAGGCCGTGGAGAATCACTCAGCTTTCGGGCTCTCCATGCATTGTAAACCAACCTTGCTCTTCTCGTCAACCCTGTTCTCCTCACTACTTCAGAGTCATTGTTCCCAAGCAGTCAGGATGTCTCAACTATAGGAAGTTTCTCAACTATACATAAAAGTATTGGCATTGTAGTGCTTTAACTGGATTAAAAAGATTTGGGAGTGTAATCAAAACATCTAGGTCTGCGTTGGAATTTCTCCCTGATCCTAAGACTTGGGAGCATTTAACTTCTCTAAGGCTTAGGCTTTTTTTTCTTTTTAAATAGTAAAATGGTGGCTAATGCTGTTTTTGAGGCTGGGGAGATTGCTAAGTGGATGAAAGTATCACAAGCCTTAGACCTGAGTCAGACTCCTGTAATAGCTAGATGCAGTGACTGTCTGTCCATCTGTCTGTCTGTCCATCTGTCTGTCATCTCTCTCTTGATCTATCATGTGTCTATCATCGATCATCTATCTGTCTATCAATCATCTGTCTATCTACCTATCCTCCCTGTCCCTCTCCCTCATTCCAGTACTCCTTGGGCAAGATGGGAGGCAGAGCCAGGAGAATCCCTAGAAGCATGTGGTCCAGGTAGCCTGGAGTATGTAGCAGAGAGTCACACACACTCTCTCTCTCTCTCTCTCTCTCTCTCTCTCTCTCTCTCTCTCTCTCTCTCTCACACACACACACACACACACACACACACACACACACACACACACACACGAGGCCAGGTTTCATACCAGATGGGAGGATGAAGAGAAACGCTGGAGGCTGTCCTCAGACTTCCATATATGCCTTCCCTCTCTCTGCACACACATGGATGTGCTTGATTTTGTGTTTTCTATCACTTACTCAAAGATGAGTAACACTGTTCTTTAGGGTTGTGCTCTATTGTTCTTATCTAATGAAAAAAACTAAGTGTGAAGCAATAGAGTGTGTCATAAAGGTAGTGATCTGTGGGGTGGTGAGCTGTGATAGGCAGCCTGGTCTCAGGTTGGGCTCAGGCTTAGAATCCTGGAGACCTAGCAAAGGGGTGGCAGGTGTTTGGGCCTGACTCCAGTTGCAGCTACAACCTCCCATAGCGACTGCTTCTGAGCCACACGTACCTTCTTTACCTTCATGTACTGGGATTATAGACATGTTCCACCAGGCCTGCTTTTATGTAGTACAGATCAAACTCAAGATCTGTGCTAGTTAGAAAGCTGACTGCTAAGTAAGCTACATTCTCAGTTGTATAGTGATAACTTTTTATGGCAAAGTACCAAATTCTAGCAATTTCCTTGAGTAAGACAGATAATTTAATGACTACCAAACACTATTTATAACTTTGATTGTAATGTATCATGACTGTTTTGTATATATTTACTTAATCTGAAGAGAATGCTATTAAGCTTATCAATTTTATATGTATGAGTGTTTGCCTGCATGTATGTATGTGCACCATGTGTATACAGTTCCTGAACAATCCACAAGAGGGTGTCAGATCCCTAGAAATGGAGTACAGATGGTTGTAAAGTTCTATATAGGTGCTGAGAACTAAATATGGGTCTTCTGCAAGAGTAGTAAATGCTTTTAAGCACTGAGTCACCTCTTTAGGTCCCTTAAAAAAATTTCACAGAAGTATTTGTGATGAAGAATTAAATTTACTTACTGTTATCTTACGAGGACAGTCATTAGAACATAGACCACTAAGAACTGTGGAAAGATAAAGAACAGCTTATTATTACTGTTATGAGCATAAATTAAAAATAAGATCTATCCCCCACCCCAGCCCTCAAGTCTACTAATGCATCCACTGATTCATGATCTCAAATTGGAACCAGTTCAGTTTCTGAGCAAATTAAATTTCTGTTCACTATATACCTATATATCTTTAAAACTTAATTTAAAAATTTTAAATCTGTGAATATTTATGCATGTGGCTATGGATGCATTTGTGACATGGTGTATGTGTAGAGGTCAGAGATTAACTATAAGTAGCAAAAACAAAATAGCTATCTTTCAACACTGACTGACTAAATTCTCAGTAAATGAGGAGCAGAGTGGTGGATGTTTAAATATGACACTAGCTATACCACTCCTGGGCATATACCCAGAGGATTCTTCAGCATGCAATAAGGACACATGCTCCACTATGTTCATAGCAGCCCTATTTGTAGTAGCCAGAAGCTGGAAAGAAAGAACCCAGGTATACAAAAAATGTGGTATATTTACACAATGGAGTACTATTCAGCCATTAGAAACAATGAATTCATGAAATTCTTAGACAAATGGATGGACTGGAGAACATCATACTAAGTGAGGTAACCCAGTCTCAAAAGATCAATCATGGTATGCACTCACTGATAAGTGGATATTAGCCTAGAAACTTTGAATACCCAAGACATAATCCACATATTAAATGATCCAAAAAGAATGGAGGAGTGGCCCCTGGTTCTGGAAAGACTCAATGCAACAGTATAAGGGAATTCCAGAACAGGGAAGTGGGAAGGGGTAGATGGAGGAACAGGGGGAGGGAAGAGGGCTTATGGGACTTGCGGGGAGTGGGGACCCAGAAAAGAGGAAATCATTTTAAATGTAAATAAAAAAATATCAATAAAGAAAAAAATGTAAAAAAAAATATGACACCAGGAGAAGGCCTTGTACAGCTCATATACCACGTGGTGATACCCACGATGGAGAGAAGGCAAAGATGCCCACTGTTCTCTTTGTTGGCACCACAATAAAGACATAAAAGGCATGGGATAAGAGAAAGAATAAGAAAGAAAATTGTTCCTCCCTGTGAATGGTTGTCTGTGAAGAAAGAGTCCCCCAAACAACTACTTAAAAAAAACATCTTTTGAGAATCAATAAGTCCAATGAGGCTGCAGTGCAACATTTATTTCCACATACTGAAAACAATCATGTAGAAATAAAATTAAAAGCAGCAGTATTTGAAGTCTTTCCAGAGAATGCAGGCACACACACAATAAAACACACAAGGCCTTTATGAGCACAGCTGCCCATGGGATGGGCACCTGCGGGCAACTGGTTGCAGTAAAGAAACATCACAGAAATGAGAGGCCAAATTCTCACTGCTACAGAAGATGCACATGGAGAGACTAGAAAAAACTGGGCAGTGCTATGTTGTGAGAGAAATGGAAGTAGTGGCAGGAATCCATCGCTTTATCGTACATATAGGACTAGATGGAGCCTGCTTGGGTTTATATACATGGAAAACTGTGTAGGAGTCAAGGCTCAGAGCAAGGTTGTATAGGAAGAACATCTAAATTCCAGCCTATGAATGTAGAAGGATGGTGCTGCAGACACAGCTCAGCAGTTAAGAGCACTGGCTCCTTTGCAGAGGACCTGGGTTTGGTGGCTCACAAATGTCTGTAACTCCAGATTCAGGGGATCTAATGCCTCTTTTGACCTCTGAGGGTTCCTGCATGCATGAATGTAGGATGGAATGATAAAAAATGTAGACAGAATGATAAAAAAGCAGGATCATTTGACAAAAGTTGAGGTATCAATGGACTCAAATGCTACCAGATAAAAACTTGACACAAAAATTATACAAGTAATATAAGAATGTGTGTATGGAGGGATAGGAAAGAAGAAACCAGTAAATTCAGGTCATCTCAGGGCTGGAGAAATGGCTTTGTAGTTTTCAGAGCACTGACTGCTCTTCCAGAGGATGCTCTTTCAGATGCCTCAGGTTCAATTCCCAGCACCACGTGGCAGCTCACATTGACTGAAACTTTAATTACAGGGGACCTGATACCTTCATACAGACATGGGTGCAGGCAAAATACCAATGTACTTAAGAAGAGAAAATTAAAAAAAAAAAAAAAAAGAGAAAGAACAACAAACTGGTTATCTCAGGGCTGGAGAGACAGCTCAGTGGTTATAAGTGCTTGTCCTTATAAAGGACCAGGGTTCTGTCCCCAGTATCAACATCGTGGTTCATAATAGTCTGTAACCCTAGTTCAAGTCAATCCAACCCTCTTCTGATCGCTGATAGCACCAGACATGCATGTGACACACATACTTCTATGCAGGAAACACACACACACACATGCACACACACACACACACACACACACACACACACACACACACAATCTCCCAAAGTGCTCATCTCTGTGAGCAGGTGAGCAGTGTGCTCTGTGGGTCTCCTGGTCTCAGGGCCTGCAAGTGGAGAGCCTCTGTTCTGCAACTCCTCACTGTGGCAAAAATGGGTGACCCACGTTAGATAGCAAGGAAATAGAATTATCTAACAATATAAAATTAGAATTCTTTAACACCAATGAAGATAAAAATAGAAAATGACTGAAAAAATGTTCTAGGTTGAAGAAGCATAGAAAAATGTGAAAAATTCAACAGATATCCTGGGCAGAATACTAAACCAGAGGGAAAGGGAGTCACTGCTGGGACAGCTGGTGTGTTTGAATGTGGTCCTATCACAGCCAGCGCAATGTGCTACTCAAGTTCATTTCCTGATCTGCAGGGCTATAAATGCATTACACAGGAGCATGCACTTAGACCATGAAATGAGTAGAAAGAGAGAGAGGAAAGGAAGGAGGGAAAGATGATGAATGTTGACATCTAAAATACTCACCAATGACTTTAACAAAATAAGCATCTGCTTCAAAGTTATTTTTGAGGGTATGGATGGCAACATCATTGTTGGTGTATCCTTTACTGAGGACTATAATGTCCAAGATCCCCTGAAAATGCAAACATTGTAAGAAAAACTACTCAGTGAGGGATAAAGAGCACCATGTGACTTGTGCTATAGTGTGAATAATTGTTACCCCAGAGGTTTATACATTAAAGACCTGCTTGGCAACATGTGGGAAGTGGTGGGACTTTCGGAGGTAGGGCCTACTTGTGACATGTTCCTGGTGTCCCTGAAGAGGTACTGTGACATTAGTGTTTTCCCTTCTCTCTCTAATTGTAGACTGCCTCCTTCACCATGCGCTCCTGCCATGATGCACTGTGCTACACAGGCTAGGAGAAACAGATCCAGTGACTGTGGGCTGAAACCCTCTGTCCCTTTAAGTAAATTTTCTCAGCTAGCTTACCAGTTGTAAAGAGTTGACTAACACCTGTTTACTATTTAAGTACATGCCTTGGTAAGTTGTTTGAAATAAGCTTATTGAAAATGTGTGCATACAACTTAAAACTTAAACAATAATCAAAAAGAAAAAATCCTGGGAAATAATTGTTAGCATTTTGGTATATTCCTTTCTGCCGTATGTCTATGAGATGTGACTTTTTTTTTTTTTGGTGGTAAGGGCTTATGATGTAGCCTTGGCTGGCCTGAAACTGGCTACCCAAGTTTATAGACTGGATTAGCTTCAGACTGACACCTGCTTCAGCTCCAAGAGCACTGGGATTGAAGGTGGGTCAGCGTCAGCTCGCCCAGCCTTCAGCTTTCACGTTTAGGCTCATCACTGGGTGGGGTGGGGGGGGTGATGTGAAGTCAGGGACAACGTTCAGGAATGGATTCTTCCCACAGTGGGTTGGGCTCCACCTCAGCTTTCCAGGCTTTTGCAGCAATGCTTTTTACAGGCTGAGACAGTTCACTGCTCTGCAGACATTTTCAGACTCTCTGCAAACACAGCCAAGTTACCCTTGCAGCACTGGCCCTACCCTTTCCGCTCCCTTTTATAAAGCAGAAATTCAGATCATTTAATTGAAGAAAAACCATATGTTCACATAAAGCTGACATTCTTTTACATTCATGAGTCTATTCGATTTTCATTTATAAATGCTAGCAACATATTTTTCCTGTACACTGACTATATTCTATTTTTCTATTACTCACAGAAACTGGTGTATCAGTTTCTATGAAGACCTTTATATTAAGGATGTGAAGTATTTCACTTATTTGAAGCATTCTATTTCCCATATTTAAAAATAATTTAAAATCTCATTTGTTATATTTTTTGATGTACAGAAATTAAAAATTGATTTGTAGGCAATTTTGTTGATTTTTTCCCTTGTAATATTTCTACCAATTACTTTTATGCTTGAAAACTGCTAATGAAAAATGAAAGGAAATGAGATTTGGCAGTAGGAAGAGCAGAAGGAAATGCAGGTATTGATAAGCCATCATTGAGTACAAGCCTCTTAAACCCAAAGAGAACTACAACAAAATGAGATGGCTACTGACGGGTGTTACTCCACAGTAAACCACCTGCAAGGATGGATGTCGATAAACTAACTTATATACTTCAGCAGTCTCTTCTTTCTTCTAAATAGTGCTGAAGTTTTCTCTATTAAGGTAGATGCCAGGTACCGACATCTTAACCAGGTACTACCAGGCTATCCGGCAACCAGTAATGGAGCCATAGAAAAGGGCAGCTGAGATGCCTTGATCTAGTTCACAGGGGTAGGCGAACCCACTCTTCTGCCATTCTGTGCAGGTACCTGTCAGCTCTGCTTTTGGTCAGCATGTAAGTTTCTACTCTAAAAGCACACTTCTGTGGCAGTTTATTCCAAACAAGAACAAAAACAGATAATATTTTCATATTCAACTATAGAGATAACTAGTACTGTCGGTAGCTAGACCATGCCCATATTTAAAACTAAAAGGTTTTTGTTGATGAGTTCATTTACTTTCATTCTCATTACACATTCTGGTAAGAAAAACATGAAGCTACAGCGAGACAAGAGTTTAACATCACAGTTAAACTCTAATACAGGACAGCTCTGGACTCACATCTTCATAAATATCAAAAAAGGTGGCCACTATGGCATCTTTGATTAGGTTCAGGCCTGCTAGGTCCCAGTAGACTTTAAACATCCGATGCACTTCTTCGCAGCTCGCATTATTGCACGGGACGTTCTCCAGTAAAAAGGCTTGTTGATTGCTGTGTGACAGACAAGAGGTACTCAGTTAGAATCCGGTACTACGAAGCGTCTGCTGTGCTGTATCTTCTAGACAGTATATGTAAAATTCTGGGATTACTGGGTTGAGAGGAGAAGTGTTCTGTCCTCTTTTATGTTGAGTTTCTATGTCTATCCCTCCCCCATTTCCACTGCTATCCTCTCTGCTTTGCGTTTTAAGTTATTGGAGTAATACTTCTGGTGTGTAGCTATCCTCTCAGAATTGAAGCATTCTTTCTTGGAGACTTTCAGAATCAGTAGGTGAATGCAACCTACATAGATCAGGAGGATCTTGAAGGCTATAGAGGGATAAACTGCCAGGGAGAGGGACCCTACAGTCAGCAGAGCTGTCTGCCAAGGCTCCAGCCATGTAGCTTATGTGAATTCTTCCCCACTGTGGGGGGCTATTTGGTGCTGGAGTAGAACTTAGTCATCCCACTCACCTATGACCCTCTATGTAACCCCAATAAAGTCACTGTTTCACCAAGATAGATGGGTTTCTTTGGTCTGACCAGTGCTCTTTATAGAATGAACAGATATTTGCTGTTATCCTTTTTAGTCCCATACAATGTGTATTAATGATCAATGAATATGTGAATTTGAATGGAAGACTTTGGATTTCACAAAGTTCTGTAAATCATGCTGTTCACAATTTCCAGTGTAAACTAGTAGTTTACAACAGATCTCTTTCATGGATTTATATAATTTCAAATGCTATTCTTACTTTAATATATGTTCCCTATATGTAGAGCCAGCCTCACAGAAAAAAAAAAAACTGTGATAAATTTGCTTCTGAATCCTTGGTTTTGATTTAGTTTCTCTATATTTTTGGCAATTATATATAATGCATTATTTTAAAAATGTTTTGTTTCCAAATGATTATGGAATTATGTAAAATTCAGGGAACAGAAACATTTTAAAAATTAAAAAATTATTTTCACAGATAACTACCATAAATACATTGGTGTGCATCTTTCTAAGACTTCTAGGCATAAACAAGTATGAAAATACATTGAGAACAAGACAGTAGTAAACCTAGATGTGCAAGTATCTCTATCTCCCACAACACAAAACCACCAAACCTACTTGGGTTCTGTTATACATAGTCTAACCACCCCCTCCTTTATATAATATAGAATACTTGTAGAAAAAATGTATATGATTTGATAGAAGACAGAGTTTGGATATTCATTGAAAACTCCCTCTGTAGACATTGCATTGTGTTTATCTCTTATTCTCCTAGCTGTTCACTTTTTTTTTATTTGATATATTTTTTATTTATATTTCAAATGATTTCCCCTTTTCTGGTCCCCCACTCCCCGAAAGTCCCATCAGCCCCCTTCTTTCCCCCTGTTCTCCCACCTACCCCTTCCCACTTCCCTGTTCTGGTTTTGCCCTATACTGCTTCACTGAGTCTTTCCAGAACAAGGGGCCAATCCTCCATTCTTCTTGTACCTCATTTGATGTATGGATTATGTGTTGGGTATTCCAGTTTTCTAGGCTAATATCCACTTATTAGTGAGTGCATACCATGATTCATCTTTTGAGACTGGGTTACCTCACTTAGTATGATGTTCTCCAGCTCCATCCATTTGCCTAAGAATTTCATGAATTCATTGTTTCTAATGGCTGAATAGTACTCCACTGTGTATATATACCACATTTTTTGCATCCATTCTTCTGTTGAAGGATACCTGGGTTCTTTCCAGCTTCTGGCTATTATAAATAGGGTTGCTATGAACATAGTGGAGCATATATCCTTATTACATGCTGGGGAATCCTCTGTGTATATGCCCAGGAGTGGTACAGCAGGATCTTTAGGAAGTGACGTGCCCAGTTTTCTGAGGAACCGCCAGACTGATTTCCAGAGTGGTTGTGCCAATTTGCAACCCCACCAGGAGTGTTCCTCTTTCTCTACATCCTCGCCAACACCTGCTGTCTCCTGAATTTTAAATCTTAGCCATTCTGACTGGTGTAAGGTGAAATCTCAGGGTTGTTTTGATTTGCATTTCCCTAATGACTAATGAAGTTGAGCATTTTTTAAGATGCTTCTCAGCCATCCGATGTTCTTCAGGTGAAAATTCTTTGTTTAACTCTGTACCCCATTTTTCATAGGGTTATTTGGTTTTTCTGGGATCTAACTTCTTTAGTTCTTTTTATAGATTGGATATTAGCCCTGTATCTGATGTAGGGTTGGTGAAGATCTTTTCCCAATCTGTTGGTTGCCGATTTGTCCTTTTGATGGTGTCCTTTGCCTTTCAGAAACTTTGTAATTTTATGAGGTCCCATTTGTCAATTCTTGATCTTAGAGCATAAGCTGTGTTCTGTTCAGGAACTTTCCCCCTGTACCGATGTCCTCAAGAGTCTTCCCCAGTTTCTCTTCTATTAGCTTCGGAGTGTCTGGCTTTATGTGAAGGTCCTTGATCCATTTGGAGTTGAGCTTAGTACAAGGAGACAAGGATGGATCAATTCACATTCTTCTGCATGCTGACCTCCAGTTGAACCAGCACCATTTGTTAAAAAGGCTATCTTTTTTCCATTGGATGTTTTCCCGCCCCTTTGTCGAGGATCAAGTGGCCATAGGTGTGTGGGTTTATTTCTGGATCTTCAATTTTGTTCCATTGATCCACCTGCCTGTCACTGTACCAATACCATGCAGTTTTTAACACTATTGCTCGGTAGTATTGCTTGAGGTCAGGGATACTGATTCCCCCAGAATTTCTTTTGTTGTTGAGAATAGTTTTAGCTATCCTGGGTTTTTTATTATTCCAGATGAATTTGAGAATTGCTCTTTTTAACTCTATGAAGAATTGAGTTGGGATTTTGATGGGTATTGTGTTGAATCTGTATATTGCTTTTGGCAAAATGGCCATTTTAACTATATTAATCCTGCTGATCCATGAGCATGGAAGGTTTTCCATTTTTTGAGGTCTTCTTCCATTTCCTTCTTCAGAGTCTTGAAGTTCTTGTCATGCAGAGCTTTCACAAGTTTGGTAAGAGTCACCCCAAGGTACTTTATACTATTTGTGGCTATTGTGAAGGGGGTCATTTCCCTAATTTCTTTCTCAGCCTGCTTATCCTTTGAGTATAGGAAGGCTACTGATTTGCTTGAGTTGATTTTATAACCTGCTACTTTGCTGAAGCTGTTTATCAGCTGTAGGAGTTCTCTAGTGGAGTTTTTTGGGTCACTTAGGTAGACTATCATATCATCTGCAAATAATGATAGTTTGACTTCTTCCTTTCCAATTTGTATCCCTTTGACCTCCTTATGTTGTCTAATTGCCCGAGCTAGTACCTCAAGTACAATATTGAAAAGATAAGGAGAAAGGGGGCAGCCCTGTCTAGTTCCTGATTTTAGTGGGATTGCTTCAAGTTTCTCTCCATTTAGTTTGATGCTGGCTACCAGTTTGCTGTATATTGCTTTTGGATCCTTGAATTAAAGATCCAACAAAGAAAGAGAACTTCAGACCAATTTCCCTTATGAACATCGATGCAAAAATACTCAATAAAATTCTTGCCAACTGAATCCAAGAACACATAAAAATGATCATCCACCATGATCAAGTATGCTTTATCCTAGGGATGCAGGGTTGGTTCAATATATGGAAATCCATGCAATCCACTACATAAACAAACTCAAAGAAAAAAACCACATGGTCATTTCATTGGATGCTGAAAAAGCATTTGACAAATTTCAGCACCCTTTCATGCTTAAAGTCTTGGTAAGAACAGGAATTCAAGGCCCATACCTAAACATAGTAAAAGCAATATATATTCGGGTTTTTTTGGGGGGTTTTTTTTTGTTTGTTTGTTTTGTTTTGTTTTGTTTTGTTTTTTTTTTTTTGTTTTTGTTTTTTCGAGACAGGGTTTTTCTGTGTAGCCCTGGCTGTCCTGGAACTCACTCTGTAGACCAGGCTGGCCTTGAACTCAGAAACCCACCTGCCTCTGACTCCCAGAGTGCTGGGATTAAAGGTGTGTGCCACCACTGCCTGGCAGCTGTTCACTTTCAATAGCAAGTCTATTATACCAGTGATCTGTCATTCATTTTAACATCTAACTACTCAGAGCTACTATAGTGAGGTCATGGATCTTAGAGGAACACCTACTACCTGCACTTTACTAGACCAGAGGCTAGGTGAAGGCATCAGATCTGCTGGAACTGGAGTTAGAGGCAGTTGCATGTCACCTCGGGTGGGTGCTGGGAACTAGACTGGTCCTATGGAAGAGGAGCAAGTGTTCACACCAGTGAGCCTTCTCTCCAGCCATCAGCCTATTTACTGACTGTATAATTATGAATTTTGAGAGTTAGTTTTTCCTGTTCTTTATACATTCTAGATATGAATCCCTGTGTGAGGAACAATTGGCAAAGATCTACTCAAACCCTAAAGGTTTGTTTTTTCACTCTGGTGAATATTTTCCTTGTTGCAAACAGCTTTGTAAGTTCATATACTTCTATTTCTCAATTCTTGGGATTATTTACTGTGCTACTATAGTTCTTTTTACAATCTTTATTGCTGTGACTTGGATATTTTGTAAGCACCTCTTCCCATTTTTTAAAAAAGATTTGTCTAGTGTCCTTCACCAAGAGTTCTATAAATATTTATATAGCCACATCAGTATTTATGGCACCTTAATTAATACTAAAGAACATCTAAAACATATTAAAGGGAGTTCATCAGACAGACTAAAGACAGTACCAGGTATATCTAGATCTATACAAGACAGTGAAGAGCTGGGCTCACCCAAGGTCAAGTGTGTAAGCAAATATGAAATGCCTATGCAAATCATATCTCTTTAAGGAGGATTAATTAAAAAATCTCAAGTATAGTGTCAATAATGTCAGCAGATGAAAAATGTATGATGAGGGGGTCAGGCTAGTGGAGAAGATGGCCACACTGCAGGAGAGTGAAGTCAAGGTGGATGGCCAGCCTAAGCTAAGCACGGATGAGCTGAGGAGGCGTCTGAAAGCTGAGAAGAAACTGGCAGAGAAAGAGGCCAAGCAGAAAGAGTTCAGTGAAAAACAGCTAAACCAGAGTAAACCAGACTGCTTCTGCCACCAAGCACACTGCTGACAATGGTGCAGGTGCTGAGGAGGAGATTTTGGACCCAAATCAATACTACAAGATCTGAAGTCAAGCAGTCCAGCAGCTGACGGTGAGTGGGGAGGACCTGTATCTACACAAGTTCTACGTGGACATCTCACTCACTCAGTTCATCCAAGATACAGTCACCTGCAGCCTGGGGACCACCTGACTGACGTCACACTAAAAGTGGCAAGTTGCATTCATGCCAAGAGATCCTCTGGGGGGAAGCTCGACTCCTATGACCTTTGAGGAGAGGGGGTCAAGTTACAAGTCATGGCCAACTCCAGGAATTATAAATCAGAGGAGGAATTTGTTCTGATATATCAATAACAAACTACACTGGGGAGACATAATGGAGTTGAGCGCCATCCCGGGAAAACCAAGAAGGGTGAGCATCATTCCTCAGCTCTGTCACCGCTGTCCCCCTGCCTGCACATGCTGCCTCAGCTCCACTTTGGCCTCAAAGACAAGTAAACATGGTATCGCCTGAGATACCTGGACTTGATACTGAATGACTCTGTGAGGCAGAAATTTATCGTCCACTCTAAGATCATCACAGATATAAGAAGTTTCTTGGATGAACTGGGATTCCTAGAGATCAAAACTCCCATGATGAACATCACTCCTGGGGGAGCTGTGGCCAAGACTTTCATCACCTATCACAATGAGCTGGACATGAACTTATATATGAGATTACTCCAGAACTCTACCATAAACATAAGATGCTGGTGGTTGGTAGCATTGACCAGGTTTATGAAATTGGGTGCCAGTTCTGGAATGAAGGGATTGATTTGACTCACAGTCCTGAGTTCACCATCTGTAAGTTCTACATGGCCTATGCAGACTATCACAACCTCACAGAAATCACAGAGAAGTTGCCGTCAGTGATGGTGAAAGCATGACAGGTAGTTACAAGATCACCTACCATACCAACAGCCGGCTGGGACGTGGGTATGGATCGATTCATCATATTTCTCACAGATTCCAACAATATCTAGGAAGTACTTCTCTTTCCTGCCATGAAGCCTGAAGATAAGAAGGACACTGCACAACAGCCACTGAAACTCCAGAAGGCACAGAAGCCAGCCCCTCTGTCTAGAAGACGCATGCGACTATGGCATCTGCATCTCAGCAGATCTGGTCTGAGGGAGGGATACTTGTGTGGCGCTGTCCATCTGGCCACAGCAGTCCAACCACCACAAGAGAGAAGAATTAAAGAATTTCTTTTTATTCCTTGTTACCTAATAAACCATTTTTCTCTTAAAAAAAAAAGAAAGAAAAAAGAAAAATGTATGATGAAATCATACAAGGCTGGAAGAGGCCAGATATAAACTATTGGAAAGTTCTAGAACTATCATTGAAATGTAGTATTGAAGACAAAATTTAAAGGTGTTCTAAAAATATCTAAGACATACAATAAAGTAATATTTATAGTAGGAAAACAAAGTACAAAATTAAATTATGAAAACAATATTTAAATTAAAATCACAGTAGAAAAAAATAAAGAAAAAAGATGGTAGACTTTATCCAAATCAATGAAATATAAAAAGTTTACAGAGTGTTAGATTGGTTCAAAGAAACTAAGACTCAAATAGCTTGTTTATAAGAAATCTAAGATATAAAGTAAAAAAAAAAACAAAAAAAGGTTAAAAATAACCATGATAAAAGATCCATGAACAAAAACCTAGCAACCAATAAAATGGAAGAATGTACTGGTCAGTTTTACTTATTAGAGATCTGAAAATGTCTATCTTAGGAACCAACAAGGTACTTTCTTATAACTATACTGCTTGGGCCAAGTTTCTTGCCACCATGCCTTAACAGGGTTGTTAGGGAAAGGAAGTGGACCATTAATTAAGAGGGGGACACATGAGGCTGGCAAAAGTAAGTTAAGAAAATATTAAGAACAAGATTTGTATAAAAATGCCACAAGGAAATCCATTACTTCATATGGTATCTTTAAAAATTAATAAAAGAATATAAAAGCCTACCCAAATTTAAGATTCAATATTATATCCTTGGAAAAAGCCTCAAAACATGCTGAGTTAAGTTAATTATGTATCTCTTATGGGGATTAGCATACCAATGGAAATGTATTAAAATAAGAAAATCAGGAAGGTATAGTATCACCTTTTAAACCCTTTATTAAGCATAGGAAAAAACATTTAGATAACTGACTAAAACCTGGGTTGAAAGAAAAGCAAATGCAACAGCATTAGTTCCTCTGAGATACTGAAGAGTTTCCCTCATCTGGGCCCACTGGGTGACCCACAAATAGTTATATTTCACCACCACTCAGAAACAATTGACAAAAACAAACTGTAAGTAATAACACAATAGAAACGCGACCTCTATACTAGCAAATTTATGTTAGCAGAGTTGTTGAAATGCAACTTTTTACAACTATGGTGTAAAAAGGCTGATGCTGAATTCATGTTCTGTGGAAAAGCAATACTTTTTAAAGCAGGGCTACGATTCCTCTTTCAGTCTTTTTGTTTTCTTTTAAAGACTGGAAATTAGCATGCCAAGTATTAGGTTTTATTATGACATTTTCAAACAATATCCATCTTACTCCCTCATCTTCTCCCATCTCCTGCCCAGAGACACCTTTCCACTTTTATGTCTCTTTATAGCTGTATGTCAAAGTCCATTGTGTGGAAAATGACACCTGCTGTCCTCACCTCCATCACCTACTTGGTTTCACATGTGTGGAAATGGGGTGAAGTTTTCTGCTTAGATTACATTTTTGAAAGTTCTTGATCATATATGATTTCTTCCTTCCTTCTTTCTTATTTATTTTCATAGCTTTAGTTGACACAGAGTCTGGAAAAGATGCAGGTTACTAACACATCCTCTCAGAATGTGATGCTGCTGGCTTGTCCTCTTCTTAGAACTTTTTCACCTGCTATTTTTGTAGTATAATGCACTTCCATTTTGACTTTACAATGTTAATCATGGGCCAAAAAACAATAGTACATAAGTGCATAAGAGTAGGCATGTAGAGTACAGTTATATAGAATAGAGTGCATTTTAATAGAAGGTAGAGCTTATGCAAGAATGGTTTTCAAATCAGTGCAGTGAAAATCATGCAAGTATCAGTTACTTCACATCTAAATCTGACTAATGTTTAATGCTTGGTAGATTGTAAGAGATCAATATATAATTTGTAATTATTAACATCAAAAAGACAGATAATTTTGCTTTTGTATGTATTGTTCTCTATTGCATGTCACAAAAGATAGATGATTACTCAAACACATGTATATTTCAATTTGAGACCTGAATAGATTTTAAAAAATAATTTTGGAACTTTAGATTAATTCTAAACTCTTGTTTGTAATTCTTTTTTTTTTGCCAATTTATTTATTTTTTTTATTCGATATAATTTATTTATATTTCAAATGATTTCCCCTTTTCTAGCCCCCCCACTCCCCGAAAGTCCCGTAAGCCCCCTTGTCTTCCCCTGTCCTCCCTCCCACCCCTTCCCACTTCCCCGTTCTGGTTTTGCCGAATACTGTTTCACTGAGTCTTTCCAGAACCAGGGGCCACTCCTCCTTTCTTCTTGTATCTCATTTGATGTGTGGGATTATGTTTTGGGTATTCAAGTTTTCTAGGTTAATAACCACTTATTAGTGAGTGCATACCATGATTCACCTTTTGAGTCTGGGTTACCTCACTTAGTATGATGTTCTCTAGCTCCATCCATTTGCCTAAGAATTTCATGAATTCATTGTTTCATGGCTGAATAGTACTCCATTGTGTAGACATACCACATTTTTTGCATCCACTCTTCTGTTGAGGGATACCTGGGTTCTTTCCAGCATCTGGCAATTATAAATAGGGCTGCTATGAACATAGTAGAGCATGTATCCTTATTACATGGTGGGGAATCCTCTGGATATATGCCCAGGAGTGGTATAGCAAGATCTTCTGGAAGTGAGGTGCCCAGTTTTCGAAGGAACCACCAGACTGATTTCCAGAGTGGTTGTACCAACTTGCAACCCCACCAGCAGTGGAGGAGTGTTCCTCTTTCTCCACATCCTCTCCAACACCTGCTGTCTCCTGAATTTTTAATCTTAACCATTCTGACTGGTGTAAGATGAAATCTTAGGGTTGTTTTGATTTGCATTTCCCTAATGACTAATGAAGTTGAGCATTTTTTAAGATGCTTCTCTGCCATCCGAAGTTCTTCAGGTGAGAATTCTTTGTTTAACTCTGTACCCCATTTTTTAATAGGGTTGTTCGGTTTTCTGGAGTCTAACTTCTTGAGTTCTTTATATATATTGGATATTAGCCCTCTATCTGATGTAGGATTGGTGAAGATCTTTTCCCAATTTGTTGGTAGCCGATCTGTCCTCTTGATGGTGTCCTTTGCCTTACAGAAACTCTGTAACCTTATGAGGTCCCATTTGTCAATTCTTGCTCTTAGAGCATACGCTATTGGTGTTCTGTTCAGAAACTTTCTCCCTGTACCGATGTCCTCAAGGGTCTTCCCCAGTTTCTTTTCTATTAGCTTCAGAGTGCCTGGCTTTATGTGGAGGTCCTTGATCCATTTGGATTTGAGCTTAGTACAAGGAGACAAGGATGGATCAATTCGCATTCTTCTGCATGCTGACCTCCAGTTGAACCAGCACCATTTGTTAAAAAGGCTATCTTTTTTCCATTGGATGTTTTCAGCCTCTTTGTCGAGGATCAAGTGGCCATAGGTGTGTGGGTTCATTTCTGGATCTTCAATCCTGTTCCATTGATCCTCCTGCCTGTCACTGTACCAATACCATGCAGTTTTTAACACTATTGCTCTGTAGTATTGCTTGAGGTCAGGGATACTGATTCCCCCAGATTTTCTTTTGTTGCTGAGAATAGTTTTAGCTATCCTGGGTTTTTTGTTGTTCCAGATGAATTTGATAATTGCTCTTTCTAACTCTGTGAAGAATTGAGTTGGGATTTTGATGGGTATTGCATTGAATCTGTATAGTGCTTTAGGTAAAATGGCCATTTTAACTATATTGATTCTACCGATCCATGAGCATGGGAGGTTTTCCCATTTTTTGAGGTCTTCCCATTTTTTGAGGTCTTCTTCCATTTCCTTCCTCAGAGTCTTGAAGTTCTTGTCATACAGATCTTTCACATGTTTGGTAAGAGTCACCCCAAGATACTTTATACTGTTTGTGGCTATTGTGAAGGGGGTCATTTCCCTAATTTCTTTCTCAGCCTGCTTATCCTTTGAGTATAGGAAGGCCACTGATTTGCTGGAGTTGATTTTATAACCTGCCACTTTGCTGAAGTTGTTTATCAGCTGTAGGAGCTCTCAAGTGGAGTTCTTTGGGTCACTTAGGTAGACGATCATGTCGTCTGCAAATAATGATAGTTTGACTTCTTCCTTTCCAATTTGTATCCCTTTGACCTCCTTATGTTGTCGAATTGTCCGAGCTAGTACCTCAAGTACAATATTGAAAAGATAAGGAGAAAGGGGGCAGCCTTGTCTGGTCCCTGATTTCAGTGGGATTGCTTCAAGTTTCTCTCCATTTAGTTTGATGCTGGCTACCGGTTTGCTGTATATTGCTTTTACTATATTTAGGTATGGGCCTTGAATTCCTGTTCTCTCCAAGACTTTAAGCATGAAGGGATGCTGAATTTTGTCAAATGCTTTTTCAGCATCCAATGAAATGACCATGTGGTTTTGTTCTTTGAGTTTGTTTATGTAGTGGATTGTATGATGGATTTTCGTATGTTGAACCAACCCTGCATTCCCGGGATAAAGCCTACTTGATCATGGTGGATGATCGTTTTGATGTGTTCTTGGATTCGGTTGGCAAGAATTTTATTGAGTATTTTTGCATCTATGTTCATAAGGGAAATTGGTCTGAAGTTCTCTTTCTTTGTTGGATCTTTTTGTGGCTTTGGTATCAGCGTAATTGTGGCTTCGTAGAAGGAATTGGGTAGTGTTCCTTCTGTTTCTATTTTGTGGAATAGTTTGAAGAGTATTGGTGTTAACTCTTCTTTGAAGGTCTGGTAGAATTCTGCACTGAAGCCATCTGGTCCTGTGCTTTTTTTGGTTGGAAGACTTTCTATGACTCCTTCTATTTCTTTAGGCATTATGGGACTGTTTAGATGGTCTAGTTGGTCCTGATTTAATTTTGGTATTTGGTATCTGTCAAGGAAATTGTCCATTTCCTCCAGATTCTCCAGTTGTGTTGAGTACAGGCTCTTGTAGTAGGATCTGATGATTTTTTGGATTTCCTCAGTTTCCGTTGTTATATCTCCCTTTTCATTTCTAAGTTTGTTAATTTGGATACTTTCTCTCTGCCCTTTGGTCAGTCTGGCTAAGGGTTTATCTATCTTGTTGATTTTCTCAAAGAACCAGCTTATTTGTAATTCTTTTATGTACCAAATGGAAACACTGATCAACTCTGAGTGATAAGACTATGGGAGATTTTCATTAATTTTTTATGAATAAAACTTCTATGATTTGTATTAGAAAAAACATTTAGGCTGGGCAGTGGTGGTGCACATCTTTAATCCCAGCATTTGGGAGGCAGAGGCAGGCGGATTTCTGAGTTCAAGGCCAGCCTGGTCTTCAAAGTGAGTTCCAGGACAGCCAGGGCTACACAGAGAAACCCTGTCTTGAAAACAAAACAAAACAACAAAAACCAACCAACCAAAAAAAAAAAAAAAACATTTAATAAATAGCACAGAGGCCAAAGATAACAGCAGTGTGTGTGTTTATCATGCTTAAGGCCCCAGGTTTAGTCTGTGAACTATAGGCCATTATAATTATATTATATCTAATAGTTCTTAAATATACTAAAACGTGAACTCCAGCTCCAGGGGATCTGACAACCTCTTATGTTCTCCACTGGCATACACACACACACACACACACACACACAATGAAATAAATAGAATAAATCTAATGAGGCTAGTCCTTATATAGCTTTATAGTGGCAGCTCTGCTTTAATGGACCTTGTTACTTGGTTTACTATTTGTAATTTTTGAACAGAGATTGGGGTAGCCTACAGCTAGGACTTATGATAGTAGTCTGAAGTGAGAGCAGTCTTAGAGAACTGAATTGTGACAAAAGCAGAGTCTGCCACTATTGGTGGGTAGTTAGTCTTGAAGTCTGAACTATTATAAAGAAAACAGGTTGGAGAATCAGATAAATGTAACTTGCTAATATTTTGTCAGACAATTTTGCATCTCTGTCCAACAAAGAAATAAAAATGCCAAATCCAACTTGTAGAATTAGTAAGATTTACATCTCACACTCCAGACTTGGATCAAGACATACATTCTGTACACCATACCAGTTCCATGCATCTATAAGACTTTATTTTACCCAGTCACATCCAAACCCTAGGCCCAACCTGATACACATATCCTCTGTTCTGCCTCAACCTACTCTGTCTAAACCAGACACGGAACAAAGAAGCCCATATGCCTATATCTCATCACAAAAATAACAGAGAGTAAGAAAGATAAAGACAGTATTTATTCCCCCAAATCCATCAATCCTATAGAAATATCTGCTGATGAGAATTATCTGGATGAGTCCCATGACACAGAATTTAAAAGAACATTCATGAATTTCATCAAAAAATTCAAGTTTAAAGAAGACACAAAGAAACAGCTCAATGAAATTAAAGAGAGAGTTTAGAATAAGTGCTTGAGTGATGCCCAAGAAACCACAAACATAGAGCTGACGGCCATGATGAAGTCAGGACTTAGGAACAGAATTCAATAAAGAGCCCAGAAGAGGAGTCACGTGACAAGGGATGGCACTGAGACCCCACAGCCCAACTGGACAGCCCAAACGGAAGCCTTGCACATAAACAGAATCAAGAAGACAGAATGTCAGGGTTTGAAGAAAAGCAGAGGAACTAGGTAAATAAACCAGGGAAAGAAAAGCATACAGGAAAGGTGGCACATCATGAGGAGAACAAACCTTTGAATTACAGGGGGTGTTGGTAAGAGAGATCCTATCAAAAGGCACACACCGGATCTTCAACAAGGTCACAGAACTAAGGAAAGACACAACCATATATATATATGAAGCACAGAGAGCACCAAACAGACAAGACCAGAAAAGAAAATCTCCACAGCATATCATAGTTAAAACAGTAAGCATACATTACAAAGAAAGTATATTGAAAGTTTCAAGAGAAAAGACAAGTCATTTATAAAGGAATATCCATTAGATCCAGCTGAGTTTTCAATGGAAACTTAGAAAGAAAGCTGAAAATGTATTTGTAAGAAGGGGCCAAGTGCCAGCTGCAGCATACAGAGAAAGTTGGCAGCTCTGGCCACATTGTTCTGGACTTAGCATCAAGGATACAAGGAAGGGGTTGTGGAATCTTCCTTCAAAGCCAAGGCAAACTGTTGAGGCAGTGCATGTGCCAAGGGTGTCCATACATGGAGACCCAAAGAGGTCACTGTGTGAAGCTGTGAAGGTAAAACCTAGATGGTGCTGGAGACTCCAAGAGCTTGGTGATGTCACGGTCATGGGGGAAAGCTGTAGATTTGGTCTGGACTAGCTTGAGAGAGAAGTATGTTGTAGTCAACAATGCTGAAAGGAATTGGAGATCTGGGAACTGCTTTGACATCATACAGGAGATGCAGAGTTTGGAATTTGCCTAGTGTATTTTTTGATCTTGTTTTGATCTAGTGATTCCTACTATGATCCCTTTCTTCCCTTTGGCAATGTATATTCTGTGTCATTGTATGTTTGAAGTATGGGACCTGCTTTTTAAGTTTGAATTTACAGGGTGTTACTCTTAAGAGATTTCCTTGAGTCCCAGAAGAGACTTTAGACTTTGAAGCAGTCTTAGGACTGAAAGACTATGAAGATCTTTAAAGTTGGACTGAATACATTTTTTCCCATTATGATATGACCACAAGTCTATGGATGCTAGGGAGTGAGTGGAATGTGGTAGTTTGAATAAAAATGGCTCCTATAGGCTCATATATTTGAATACTGAGTCATCAGGAAGTGGCTATACTTAGAAATATTATGAAGTGTGTCTTGTTGGGGTAGGCATGTCCTTGTTGGAGGAAGTGTGTCATAGATTTGAGATTTCAAGAGCCCAAGTCAGGCCCAGTGGCTTCCTCTTCCTGCTGCTAGCAGATCTAGGTGCAGATCTCAGATACTTCTCTAGCACCATGTCTGCCTGTATGTTGCCATGGTCCCCACCATGACAATGATGGACTAAACCTCTGAAACTGTAAGCAAACCCCAAATAAATGTTTTAGTTTCTAAGAGTGTCTTCACAGCAATAGAACAGTGGCTAGGACACTACCCAATGCAAGTAGAAGGTACTACCGCACAGATAGATAATTTAATAAACTTAAAACAGAAAAATGAAACTATACAAATTTAATGTAAAGCTTATTATTTTGAGCATATCCACAAAACAGGGGAACACAGGAATTGCTAGTAACAAGTAAAAAACAGGATTAAAACTATATATCTCACAAACCTTTCAATAATAAACAGGAGATACTAAGAACCACTCTATATGTATAAACTGATGTTAGACAATATTACCCAGTTCTGCAAAAGTATAAGCTATAAAGATTCTTTCAAAGTGAATTTGATACTGCATCCAAGTGTATCCTTTTGCTACTATTCTGTTGCTGTGATAAATCACCATGACAAAAGGCAACTTAAGGAAAAAAAATGTTGGTTCTGGCATATGGTTTTAGAGGGTTAACATCAAACCACGGGAGGGAGGCCTGGCAGGAGGAATAGGAAATTAAACTCATGTTCTCAGCAGGGAGGAAGAGGGGAGGGGGAGAGGGAGAACTGTAAGTGATAAAATATCCACCAAAGACCACCTCCAAGGATATACATATCCTAGCAAGGCTGCATGACCTAAGCCTCCATGTGGACCTGTGACACTAGAAAACTAGTAAACAAGCTCAGTGCTCTGAAACAACACCAATTTGTCTTACTACACTGTAGGAGGTCCACAGATGGATGATGTATTTCCTGATAAAACTGTTGAAGCTTTTGTTATAATCTGAGCCCTGTAGATGAAACTTGGCTTTTTTTAGCTGGTGATATTTGGATGATAGGATTTCAGCTAATAAAATGAATTGATAATTTGGGGATGTTGTGGTTTGAATGAAAATGGCCCCCGCAGGCTAACAGGGAATGGCACTATTAGGAGGTGTGGCAATGCTGGAGGAAGTGTGTCACTGTGGGCTTTGAGGTTTTAGAAGTTCAAGCCAATACCAGTTGTCTCTCTTCCTTCTGCCTGCTAATCCATATGTAGAGCACTTGGCTCCTTCTCCAGCACCTTGTCTGTCTGGATGCTGCCATGCATCCTGTCATGACTAACCCTTTGAGCCTGTAAGCCAGCTCAAATGAAATGTTCTTCATTATAAGAGTTGTCATGGTTGTGCTACAGAAATTATAATGATATGTTAAGGAAAAAAACTCTGTTTTTGAAACATTGTCTCACTCTATAGCCCAGGTTGCCCTTGAACTCATAATTCTCTTACCTCACCATTGATCCGAAATGCTGAGATTTGAGGTGTATGTCGCTCTACTCAGAAAGTAGGTGTATTTCACAGACAGGATAAGTACTGATCTTTGAGAAGCCAGAGGGCGGCTCTAACCTAAAAAATATTCTCCAATAGATGACCATGGGAATCTTTACAAAGTAAAGTTGGTTGATAGGGAAGAGAGTGGGAGTGAGGGAGAAAGGGAAGACAGAGAGACAGAGAACAGAGGGTGAACAGGAAGCCAGGGGTAAGCAGAGGTAGAAAGGTTAACAATTGCTTTATGCCTCAGTATGACAGGGACACAGAGTACCCAGACATTTAGTGAGACTGTGCTCTACGTATATCTTGGTGAGTGTTTCTGGATAAGGCTAACGTCTGGCATAGCACACTGAAGAAAATATGTTTTATCAATTAAAAAAATGCCAAACTGGACAAAAAGTTAGTGTAAGTGGAATGTCTTCCTGCCTTTTTTTTTTTTTTTTTTTTTTTTGGCTCCAAATTTGGCTTCATACTTGATTCTTCAGGGTTCTAGAGCCTACGTAGCTTTGACCTAGAACTAACAATGACACTGTCCTGGCTCTCTTGGATCTATGCCTTGCTGACTCGAGATCTTAGAGAGTGTTGACAGCATTGTGTTAGTCCTTACAGTGTCACCTACTTTACTCTTCCTGTAGTTTTTGTTTTTGCAAACCCTGACTCTTACCAAGATGTTATGTTTTGAACATAAAAAGAATGCTGCAAATCAGGAAATGGCAACCTCAGGGGATTTGAGGGGCGTGTAACCTCCTGAAAAACCATTATTGTCTTTATTCCAATGAAAGTTATTCTAGACCTCTGACTTCCAGAATTGTAAAAGAATAAATACATCCTTTAAAAAAGATACTCTATTCTTAGTCACTTGTGACTATGGAATTAGGGAACAAATACATAATTTGATGTTATTCTATGTAGTGAACTACAATAAAAGGTCACATATTTTATGATTCCATTTACTTCAAATAGGCAAATATATACAGTTGGGGGACTGGTTCCTGCTATTTAAAACATAAGGGCTTAAACATAAGGGCTTAAGGAATGGGATTTTCTTTTGTGGGTAATAGGTAAGTCTTACAAATAAATTAGGGATAGATGCAAATTTATAAAAATTTGTAACAAAGACCATTACAGTGAAATATGAATTATACATTTCATATTTCCAATGCATATATGCATTGTGGTATGTGTATCTATATCAATAAAAGTGTTAAAACAATTATATATTATAAAAATCAATAAAGTAAAAGAAAATTATTAAAATTATGGTATGGAGAATACTATATATTTTTCTAGTTATGAATATATATAGCTTACCTAAGCAGATAGCATGTTATTCCATAGTAACCTTAGAAAATACTTTCCTCACACTTGATCATAATAATACTGTCATAAATTAGCCAACCTTCTAGTAAGTACTTGAGTGCATTCTTCAACTACTTGTTGGTTAAGTCCTAAGTCAATATGCTTGCCTTCCCCAGAGAGAACCTCAGGAAAACTCTGAGCTCCCTGGAGACTCAAGAAAGGACTGAATTTGCTATTTTTGATACACATCTTTGAAAAACACCATGTACTTGATGTAATTCATGGAAGGATAATTTCATTTCTGAAACTACATAGTAATTATAAAATCTCACCAACAAAACCCCCAGGGAAGTACTTCTTACTTGTTGGGAAAGGTGATTTCACTAATGTGTTCCTAAATCCTGAAATGGACACACAAGATTCTATAATTTTCTTCAATAATATATATACACTTCAAAAAAATTGGTGAATTATTTATCCTGGAGAAGTAAAACTATGGAAAACTGTCAAAGCCATTATATGTGATAGGAGCTTATTGAGACCCAAAGTTAAAAGTGACCTAAAAGGTCAAGTAGTATTGCTGTCACATTAAAAAGAGTCAGAAAAACAACAGCAACTATTTTGCCAAATTTCAGATGAGTCATACAATCTATTTCTTACCATTTTCTTTATGTATTTTCTGCCAGAGACAATCTGTCTGGGCCTTGGTAAATGTTCTTCTGCTGTGGTACAACCACATGTTTTATTCAAAGATAAGTTATTTCTTTTCTTTGTTTCTTTTTTATTTTGAGACAGGGTCTTAAACATGTTAGGTAGCTGAGAGTGACCTTGAATGCCTGACCCTTTGTCTTCCAACTACTGTGCCACCATCCCCAAGTTATTTCTGATTCTTTTCAGAGTCTGTTAACAGTGTTGGTTTGTGGAGGAAAGGAAGCACAGCATACTGCACGAGCGTGAGTCCCATGCATTCAGAAAGGTGGTCGGGGAGAACCATTTCTGCATGTCTGGCTTCCAAGGAAGGAGACCGTGAAGATTATGGAGCCTGGATAGTTTTAGGTTGGGCTCCCAGGACCACTGTCTCTGAGGAAGACAAGGAAAGGGGTAGGTAGAGGGAACATTCTGACTGTGATTCAGTCTCAACATAGGCTCCAGCTACTCTGCAGGAGTTCTGGATTTGGGTGGCTCTTCAGGGCCCCAGCAGGATGCAAGGCTAGGTCCTTCACTGACTAGGTACAGAGGACATGCTCCCAGTCAAGGTTAGTGCACGAGAGCTGGCAGGCAGGCACTTTCCCATGGGTTTTGAGACTATGTACTGGGTAGCCCATCACTCACTAGACTGTTTATGGACTATTTGTGAGGTACAGAACAAGGATACTTAATTTAGTTTGATTATTACAATATTATAAGGTACAGAATATTATTTCTGTTGTGCTTAAGAGGTTACTATGGCTGTGAGATATTAAAATTTTACACAAATAATGAGATTGGCTTTCAACATCTATGTTCTTTCTGTTACCTTAAAATGCCACAGAGATCCTTTTAGCCTTATGTATCTTTTGCTTACATTTATGGTTTCCAATTTTGTTTTTATGTTGTGTGTGTGTGTGTGTTTCTTGTGTTTTTTCTTTGATTCCCTGCCCCCTACTGCCTGGTTTGTTTGTTTTGTCCTATTTTGGTTTGCTTTTTATTTATCTTCTTCTTCTTGTTATTTTAGATACATATTTGTATCCTAATGAGAAAGAGAAAAAAAAATATGCGGATGGGGAAGTGGGGAGGTTCTGGGAGGACTTGGGGGGAGGGAACGTGTAATCAATATATTGTATGAAAAAAATCTGTTAAAAATTGTTTGGCCCTATTCTATCTAGATTTGTATTGCTGTGATAAAATTCCATAACAAAAGTCACCTTAGGCAAGCAAAGGGTTTAGTTTAAAATTCCAGGTACATCATTAAGGGGAAGGTAAGCAGGAACTCAAACCACTATTAACATGACATCACAGTCAAGAGCAGAGAAACAGATCCGCGCTCACTGTTTGCTTCCAGGGAACTATCCTTCCTTACACATGCAAGGGCCCCCCCACCTACACACAGTGCAGCCCAGTTGGCTGGGTCTTCCTAATCAATCCCTCACAGATTTGCTCACGGGCCAATCTGACCTAAATAGTTATTCAGCTGAGAGACCCTTTCTCAGATGATTCTAGGTTGTGACACTTAAAACCAACCATCACAGGCCCACGGAGACAAACAAAAACACACCAGCTGCTGCCTCTATTTTATGAAGTTCAGGTTTGAAAATGGCACTTTAAGAGGTGTTGCTATGAACTGGGGATGATATTTAATACTTTAGGAATTGTGTAGGTTTGATTTTCAGCACAGATCAAAAAAAGAACAGGTAAAAACAGGGGAGGGGGAAGAAGAAGAAAGAAAAAAGGGCTGAGAAGTGGTTGGTCTGTAAAGTGTGTATGTGTGTGTGTGGGGGGTAAGAATCAGAAACTCTATTCACTGTACACAAGAGAATAAATCCCAGTTTTGTCTTACTCACTTTTGTAATAAAAATTGTTACTCCATTGTGGAAAGGTACTTTTCTAGGACACAGTTGTGGTGGTTTGAATAGGTTTCGTCCCTAATGACTCCTGTGTTTGAATATGCTTGGCCCTTGGGGAGTGGCCTTGTTGGAGGAAGTGTGTCACTGTGGGGGTAGGCTTGGAGGTCTCCTATGCTCAGGTTCTGCCTGCTGTGGAACAGTCTTCTCATGACTGCCTACATGTCTCCTGGCTGCTTTTGGATCAAGATGTACAACTCTCAGCTCCTCCAGCATCATGACTGCCTGCATGCTACGTTTCCTGCCATGATGACAATGGACTGGACCTCTGAAACTATAAGTCAGCCTCAATGAAACATTTTTCTTTATAAGAGTTGCCTTGGTCATGGTGCCTCTTCCCAGCAATGGAACCCTAAGACAACAGTGAAAAAAGAAAAATGCAAACAACATCAAAGGGGAGGGTCAGGGAAAAGACAGGAAAGATTAAGAAGCCTTTTCTAATGCCAGCTTAAAGAAAAATGAACAAGGGCCTTTCTGAAAAAAGATATTTTTATGAGATATAATTGGACCCAACACAGTAACCTTGACAACACTTGGGTGAAGCACTAGTTCTGGATCTCAGAGAGAAGACACAGGTGATCTCACCAGAGTTAAGGTTCAGCATGAGATTTTCTAATAGAAAATGTGCATTAAGATTCGATGGTGAATTAACTTTAAGAAAAGTTAGACAAAATACATTTAGTAGGAACACTAAAATGGTATGTGATATAGTTAACCATGATTAATTTTGCCAAACAACCAGCAAACATTCCCAGGAAGAATATTTATGAAATGCAAATTTTCTTGTGCAATCTTTTGTTGCAGGTTAGGAAGCTTGTACATTTCTCATATCAATGCAAAACAAAAAATATTACTTCAAACAGAAAGTATAATGAGTTATTTGTATTACTAAATTTAAAATCAGAAATGTGATCTTATCTTAAATGATGGGGAAAAAAAAGGCTGACAGTTTTCATGGTGAAAATGAAAAACATTTCCTAGAGCTGTAGAACCCTATGGTATAACCCTCCTTGCCCTTCAAAATAAAACATCTGGAATCTAAGGTAAGCTTTTCTTGCTGAGATAGGGTTATCAAACTAAAGCTAAATTAATTAATAAGGCTGAGGAGGCAGATGGAAATGCAGATTACAACTAGATGGCTAATTACCAGAAGTTGCCAGTAATCGCATCCCTAACAAAGTCTCAGTCTCTAGTTGCTCTGCTGCCTTCTTTCCTTTCCCAGGACTCCCAGTGGTCACCAGCCTTGGTGGCAGTGCCTTTGCTCATAGCCACCTGGCTGGCTGGCTCACTCATCTGTCCGCTTGTTTACTGGAATTTAATAGGCTGTAGATGTTCTCATAGCTGAATCTTAGATTTTGCTTTCTTTTCTACTTCTAGGTTTTGTTTTCCTATAAAAGCTTAATGAGGTCTAGGAAGCTTTGTACAATGTTTTATCACTTAACCGCAATTAATTAGACAATAAAACTTATAAAATCCTATTACAGTGATAAGAAATTGTCAGAATAAAGGGGGTTTTTTGGTTGTTGTTTGTTTTTGGAGACAAAAATCTCATGTACATAGGCTGGCCAACCTTGTTCTTAAGACAAAAACAAACAAACAAAGCACAAAACAAACTGAACCAAGGTCTCAAAATATCTTTTCTCAAAACGCATCTATTTTTGTTGTTCCTGATCCAATTGACAGGAAAAAGAAAATCTGCACTCTGTGGCCATCCTTGGAAATGCAGACATGCCACATAGCACTGATGCTCACAACACTGCTAATCTTGAAACCAGGGACGATATAAACAACTTTTAAACAAAGGTAAGTACATGTAGGATATGATTCAAATGCATGCCATGTTTTTCCTTATTCTGTAATTTTTAGTGCAGAATTAGGATGCTTCTCGTCATCCAACTGGCACTGATATACAATAACATTTACCTGTCAGGTCTCATCTGTGCTAAAGGAACAGATGAGAATCTAAACTCCTAATAGTTGTATTTATAAAACAATCCAACCTTTTATTTTATTTATTTATTTTTTTTAGAGACAGAATTTCCCTATATAGCTCTATTAACCTTAAGCTCAAGGTCTACCTACTCAGCCTTTTGGGTTTATAGTGTGCACCACAATGCCTGGACTAGACATAAAAACAAGACTGAACAAAACAAAATCAATTCCCAGGACTGCCTTGGAAATCAGGATTTCTTGCTGTAAACTCAATGTAAGTTTGCTGATGAGCTGTAGATACCATCATACAAACAAAAAGTTAAAGAATACAGGTTGAATATTTGAAAGTTTAAAAAACATTGACAAAGAACTTTTAAAGGAAAAATAAAAATTATTTACATACTCTTCTAAGGATGAGAAATCAGGCTTAAATAAATTTAAGGAATATTATTTTTACAAATACAGCTTATGCCCATAATAAAGCAATTTTATGTTTCTTTATTTTTATAGTACTTTATATTTTTTGTTCTTCCCTTTTTAAAGGATAGGCCTTGTTAAACGGTCCAGGCTACTCTGACAGCACTGTGAAAAAGAGTGATTACTCATGGTGCACTTGTCCGTTTTTAGCCAAACACATAAAATTAAAGTTCTTAGGTGAATTTAAGTTCAGATTACTCTTAATTTTTTAAAAGTATTTTAGAAGTACTTACTTTACATAGACAATGAAATAATGTTCAGAACATATTGTGTGTAAGTAGAACAGGAAAGATGACCTCTTAAAGAATACAACTGGGTATAAGATGAACAAAACAAGAGAAACGTAGGGGTAGTCACATTTGTGGAGTCTGGTGACACTGAGATAATTACAAACTCCAGTTTATCTTCACATTTCTTTTTAAAAGTTGCCACAGTGTCAAAGTCACTGGCTATGTTATAAATCTACTTACATACCTCATACATACATAAATCATATCAGTAATCATGCTGGGAACTTACATACCTCATATAAACATAAATCATACCAATAATCATGCTGGGAATTCTGATTCTTTTAGAAAACAAGTAATCATAAGGAACTAGGTACTTAGAACAGCATCAATCTGTGCAGAGCATCTCTGCACGGCTCATTCGTTGCTGTGCCTCATTCATGCAGAGGTCTATTTATTTCTCTTTTTCTTACTTTGTGAGTTTAGTGGATCTGTCCCAGGTCACACAGAGAGTGCTGAAAGTCTAGGATCAGATCTTAACCACCAAGCTTTAGTCTCAAAAACTTCTGTCATTCATCTTTAGAAAAAAAATGACCTTTTAAAGATCAACTTTTGATGAATGAAAAATAATTTCATTTTACGGTGAACGTTAATTTTTTTTTCCTACAGAAATGAATCTATAAAAAAAAGAATGTTTTCTAAGCCATGGGATGAGGTCACGGATCACACAAGAAACTATAAGCTGACCTCACGAACTCCTCCTGGGGGAGCCTGTACCAGGCTGAGTTCTGTCAATCCCAGTAGCTGTGAAGAGACATTTTGCAAGCATGTGCCACGCAGTTTACTCCCTACCTCCCAGATGTATTCTTCAGTATGGCCAGAGCATCTGGGTAGCCGTCCATGTTGTAGTCTCCAATGTGAAGAGTGAGTGGAATTGGTACAGTGGTTGGCTGCTCTTCATGCACAAATGGCACAAAGCCCCAGAGTGTACCCTTACTGCTAAAATCCTGAAGCACAGGAACCCACTACGGATAAGGAAAAAAAAGATTATTCATAATCACTTTAGAAAAATAGTCACCATTTGTAAAAGGAACGATCCATTAAAAGTGCTGAAGATAGTCATCGTTTTATTTCATTGTAACAAAATGGCAGGTACTATCATTTACTGTGATGTTTGTGTGAAACACTGGAAGGACGGACGGTCTGCCATAGACTCTGTCATCAGCATCTTTGCTTGAGCAGCACACACAGTCATAGGACCCTCACAGCACACACAGTCACAGGGCCCTCACAGGACACACAGTCACAGGGCCCTCACAGCACACACAGCCACTGGGCTCTCACAGCACACACAGTCACAGGGCCCTCACAGCACACACAGCCACTGGGCTCTCACAGCACACACAGTCACAGGGCCCTCACAGCACACACAGTCACAGGGCCCTCACAGGACACACAGTCACAGGGCCCTCACAGGACACACAGTCACAGGGCCCTCACAGGACACACAGTCACAGGGCCCTCACAGCACACACAGCCACAGGGCCCTCACAGCACACACAGCCACTGGGCCCTCACAGCACACACAGTCACAGGGCCCTCACAGGACACACAGCCACAGGGCCCTCACAGCACACATAGTCACAGGGCCCTCACAGCACACACAGTCACAGGGCCCTCACAGCACACACAGTCACAGGGCCCTCACAGCACACACAGTCACAGGGCCCTCACAGCACACACAGCCACAGGGCCCTCACAGCACACACAGTCACAGGGCCCTCACAGCACACACAGTCACAGGGCCCTCACAGCACACACAGTCACAGGGCCCTCACAGCACACACAGTCACAGGGCCCTCACAGCACACACAGTCACAGGGCCCTCACAGCACACACAGCCACAGGGCCCTCACAGGACACACAGCCACTGGGCCTTCACAGGACACACAGCCACTGGGCTCTCACAGCACACATTCAACCTTAGGAATGAACAAGCTCTGTCCTCACCTGACAGGCATCACACAAAGGGAATCAACTATGACACCAAAATAGCTGGAAGCAAAAGTTTTAGTAAATCCCCCTAGTCTATAATGATTACAACAAAGAGAATGGAAAAGACTAGCTTGACTGTAAAGTGAGCTTCTTCCGTCCTCTTCTAATTGCACAGGTCTTTTCACGCTTTGACAAATTAATATAAAACTAGACTCTGAAGAGTATTGATCATAGCATAGCATTAACACTACAGCTGTGTCACACTCCCTTAAGAATCATTATGTTAGCTCTGATCCTGGACATGCCTTAAGTGGAAGCAGTATACTTCAATTGGCAAGTAGCCAAACATGGTTACAAGTGCATTTTTTCCCCTTACAAGCAAAGAGTTAATCTTGATTGCTGTAAACTAAAGTATATTAAAAATGATTTCTTTATAAAAGGTCTAGAAAAAAAAGAGTATCTCTAAAATTTTCTAAGTTTTCCTAAGAAAGTTTAATTTGCCATTGTGGGGGTGGGGGGAACCCTTAATGATAAAACATCGAATAAATTTACTTAAGGAAAAAGTATTACTTTATATTTTGTGAACTTTAAAAAACATTTAAACTGGGCCACGGCAGTGCATGCCTTTAATCCCAATACTTGAGAGACAGGGGCACGCAGATGTCTGTCTGCCTTTGAGGGTAGCCTGCTCTACAGAGCAGGTACCATGATAGCTAAGGCTACACAGAGAAACTGTTGTGGGGAGGAGCGACAAACAAACAAAAAACTTTAAATAAACATTTAAATAATTTCACTTAATTTTGAAAAAATAAAAGAAAACAAACTGCTATTGTCACACTGCAAAAACACTGGAAATTTCACAAAATGCTAAGTTGGCGCAATATTCTGAAGCAAGGTCCACTGCAGTATTATATGCCTTTAAATCCTCATGCTCTGGTGGCAGAGGTAGGTGAATCTACCTCTAGTTCAAGGCCACCCTGGTCTACATAGTGAGTTCCAGGACAGTCAAGGCTATACAGAGAAACCCTGTTTCAAAAACAAAAAAAGAAAACAAAAAACAAAAAAAGAAAAACAAAAGAAAAAACAAAACAAAACCCCCAAAACAAAACAAAACAAAAAACCAACAAAAAAACCCCCCAAAAACCAACAATACTAAAACAAACACATGACAAAATCCTAAAATAAGCCAAAATTGGGGAAAAAAAAAGATTCCCCAAATTCTGAAGCAGTCTAGGAATGAGGGGTAAATCCGTGGTAGATCAAGTGTTTCCATTAAGATAACTATATTATGTTATCTTATAACTATATTATATTTTAACAACAAAAGATTTTTCACTTAATGTGGCATCTGTAACATTCATCAAAGAACAATACATTGGTTTTCCTAGAGAGGGGAAACTATATATATATATATATATATATATATATATATATATATATATATATATATATATAAAACTTTTAAGTATTCCCATTGTGGTCTGCCTCTTAGCAGGTTGAATCAGATAAAATTTTATACCTATGAACCAATGATGGAAGTTTCTTGACCTATGTTTTAAATAATTCATAAATATACAACTATACAAAGATAATAAAACATAATTCAATTATTTTTAAAATGCTAAATGCTTAAACATTTATTTTATTAAGTGACTATAAATGTGTTGTTTTCTACTTATAAGGCTCTTAAGGGCTATAAAGGTCAGCATGATATCCTATCATTTATTAACTCCCCCTTCCAAAAGAAAATAAAGCTGATGAACTCAAAGTATCATGACCTCTATATTTCCATATTAATCCTCCTCCATGACTCTCAACAATTCTAAATTATTTAGCACCAGGCAAAAGTCGGCATGAGAACTAACATGGGTCTGCACATAAACAAGGCAGACTTAGCTTTGAGAACGGAATATCTTCCCCATACATTTTATTCCATACAGTGTGCTTTCCTTAGTGCTGGCGTCTACAATGCTACATTCCATTTAACTATGGTATCTAGAATGGTTCTCTTCGCCAAAAATCAACACAGCTGCATTTTCTACCCCAATAGAAGAAAATATGCAAATGTATTTTACTATATTGTTATATATCAAATTACTATAATGTAATTTTAAATTTCACTCTGTTCTGCGCCCTTAAACATATTTTTTGACTTTTAAGATTTTCAAGCATATGCATCATTCATAGCATCTCCAGAGCAGACCAACCTGTCCTGTTCCAGATCTCATTAAATATATGGCACTTTTCTGACATTCCTTATCTTCACAGCCTGGCAGCAAGTGATCCATGTGTCCATCTCCATCTGCCAAGAGAAACATCAAGAGTCCACTAACAGTGCAGAATAATGTGTTCATGTGCGATAGTTAAAGTTCCTATTTGTTAAATGAATCCATCAGTCTGGATAACACCAAACAACTTGACATATGGCTGAATAATGAAAGTGAATCATTTAAAATGTCACTCAGGTCTTGGTCACTTATTACCTAGACTGTATCTTGCTTAGTTTTATTTCTGAGTCTTGTTTTAAATTACAAATTTCTTTGTAGTTAGATGTTGTCATATATAATTATTGGAATTAAGCCTGATTTAAAATCATTTTAAACTTATTTAGAAGTATTAGTATTTATTACTGTTATCTTATTTTGGGGACTGAACTCAGGTGCTTGTACATATTGGACAAGTGCTTCTACTCCTGAGCTACAAGGTCAGCCCCAAATAGCCAAAGAATTTTAGAGGTAGTTCTTGATTATGTTAGTTACATAATTAACTCTGTTGAGAGAGAAGAAAGACACGTATGTACCCAGTAACACATTATTATAGCCAATTTTAAATATGGTGGAATTATAAGTAGCTTAGGTGCCTTTTATTCAGCATAAACTTCATCCCATGAGTTACAGAGTTTTCCATACTTTGGCTTCTCAAACACCCACATATTTTCACCAATAAGGACACAAATGAAGGGTACACATTCCTTGCACAGTTCTGACTGGGAACTTTATAGGTTACATCAGGCTGCCTGACAGAGGTTCTTCACATCTGACTGGATTTTCTGCAAGAGTGCTACTATTTTGTACATACCTTCTGAGATAGATATATATCAAGGGCCCTGAGATCACTTCTTTTGATGCCCTCACATATGAGGACCTCACTGTCTAAGAGTTAGAAAGCTTGAGAGTAAGAAAGCTTGAGAGCTTGTTTCTGTGATGAGATAGTCATTTAACCCTTAAATTCAAGGTACTTTTTGAGCTCTTTTAAACACTGATTTACTCGCTGTGATATACTCTGACATTTCACTTGGGTCCAATGTAGTATTTACAGCTGGATGGAAACCAAAGGATTATCAATATATAGTCTTCACTGTACAGAGATATATGAAGAGAAGTATATGACTAAAATAAGTTTACAACACCTCAATAATTCATTTGGGCAGGAAAAGAAGTTAGGCGTTATGGGATAAAGATTTAGCCAATGGAGTATGACCTTAATATAAAGAATGTTTTCCAGATCACTTCCAGTATCTTTTAAATAATTCAAGAAGTACTAAGTATTAGAATGTTGTGTGAAATAATAAAAAAAAAGTAGAACCATCATGCTCCAGAGTTTGTGCCTCTATCTCTCTGCCCCAGTGGCCTGGCCAGCCATGCACTGGAGATCTGTGGAGATTCACTGGCCCAGAACTCCGGAAATCTCTCCACCCAGCTCACTACCACACCATCCCTGTGCTTCATATCCCCCATGGCCTTTGTGAAGCACCTCAGGCAAACCCACACTTGGCCACAGTACCTTTTTCTCTTAAAACCAGAGGAGCCAACTTGTGAAGGAATAAATAATAGTTCTCACCTCAGAGAGATTTGGGAAGATCACTTGAAACACATATCTAACACTCTGTCACATCCCTAGAGATGAGGATACTATTTGCTGTCTAGGTTGGTCTTGAACATGGCTCCAGTGATCTTCCTGACTCAGCCTATGTAGGCTGGCTAATAGCATTCATTACTCTGCCTGGCTTATATAAACATTCTTATAAAAATAATTTCTGATATAAAAGTTATCATTAATATGAAAGAAAATTAAACATTTGCATATCCTAATTTCTAGGTCCTTTCCAAGATACTGAAAGAAAAAAACCTTAAAAAAGTTCTACCAATTAAGTTGAGAATCAGAACTATGGGGTAATGTGACGGCGGGCCGAAGCAGATTAAATACACATAATGTCCATTTGTCTCTACGTGTGCTACTGAAGGGAACCGAGACAAAGAATGACCTTGTGAAAGCTGCTAATGGAATAGAATGCTCAGGGGAAAAAGAAAGTAGCAAACGGTATTTTCACTACCTACCTACTCTCAGTATTAATCCAATTTACCTACCTATGTAATCCCCTGTCCAGCACTTCAGTGGGTGAAGCACAGAGGACTTATGTACTCATCTACATCCAAGAAACAACACAGCTCTGATTTTCCTAACCATTGGATGCAGCATTTGTATAGAGTGAAAAATCCAGAGTTTAGACTGAAGAAAAGGCATATTAACAAACCATCTTCTTAAATGTATGACTATTAGATCTAAGAATAGACAAGGTGTCTTCAGTTGTCACTATTACAGTGCTATAGAAATCAAAGAATGAAGAGACTGTAAAGTTCACAGGGCACTGGAATGGGTTGTTCTACTAATCAGAGCAGAATTACAGGGACACATTCACAATCAAGTAGTGTTATATTACTAAGTATTGAAGATATCTATTAAATTATGAAATAATATGTACAAGAGTGTAAAAGATATCATTATTCTATAGAAACTCTATACTCAAAGGGGTAATTTTGCTTTCACACTTACAGACATTGTCAAACAGGTTAAATATGCAGTAGTTTTGAGACTGTAATTAAGTCTGAGGTATAGCTTTACACCAACCTCATGCATAAGTTAAGAATTTATCATAAAAAAACCTATACATATGGGCCTCAGACCACACTGGGTTCAGTTTTCTCCTTAAAAGTATCTAACCAATGTAAATGCTGAGTATGTATATAAGAAAAATCAAGAATATAAAGTAGCAATTTTATAAATTTTATATAAATTTATCTTAGTATTCTTCCTGTTATTATGATTAAACACCTAGTCAAAAGCAACTCAGGAAAGGGTTCATTTCAGTTCCTAGTTCCAGGTCCATCAGCGTAGGCATGTCACGTCAGCAGGAGCTAAAGGAACCTGGTGACATCACACCATCTTCAGAACAGGGAGGAATGCAGGCATGTATGCCTGAGCTCAGCTGGCCTTACCACTTTTATACACTTCAGGAATCCCTGCTATAATTAGTAACAGGTTGTCCCACATCAATTAACACAGTCAAGACAATCCTCCATACGCAAGCTCAGAGACCCAGCTCCTAGATGCTTCTAGATTTTATCAAGTCAACAATTAATGCTAACCATCACAATTACCATTTCCAATATCAAACATCTCTGACATCACGGTATATGTCTTGTACAACATTTTTTCTATAAAGTAGATAAAAATTCTGGGACTGTTATATCTGTTATGAGAGATCTGAGGCTACAATTTGCAAAGTGACATGGAATGGAAATACTGTTGGATTACAGGTAGTATTTGTTTCAAACAGTTCTGTAGCATTAACAGATTAAGAATAACTCAGAACTGTATATGCCACATGGCCATGTATAAAAGTGAAATGTTTAATAAAACATTATGATAGTATTATTTTTTCTTTGGAGTGATAGAGAGAGGCATGTTTAAATTGGCTGTTTTTACTAGAATCACATCAAAACAAAATTGTCAGTGTAAAGATATAAAAGCATATTGAGAAGCTGTAGAAACACTGTTTCCTATCAAATATTTTCAGTGGTCAGAACCCAGGAATAAGAAAAGTGAAAATATAAAGAATATGAGTTATAATTTTTTTGATTGTAGGTTGTTTCCTATTGAAATCATCACCAACTTATGAGATTCTGAATAGTTTTCAGTTCAGTCAATCAGTTAACTTTAATGAAAACAACCACAAGTACTGATACATTACTCTTTCTCTACAGATGAGAATGAGTATTCAAAATTTTGCTTTAGGATGTTATTTGAAAACATTTCTGCACTAAATTTGACCTTGATTCTTAAAAGTCAGAAGTTAATTAATGGACTTTTTTCATTTACTTAAAATAATTCATGAAAATTATTTCAGACACATTCTTCTCCAGGATGTTGTCAGGTCAATGAATTGAACTAGAAATCCCATTGGTTGAGAAAACCCAGACCCAAAAAGGCAAGCAGTACATGTTCCCTCTCCTCTGAGCCTCTTAGGTCTGCATCCTCAGATGTGAGCACACAACCAGAGTAACTGGAGAAACCAGGACAGTAAAACAGGAGCATGCTGGGGGCGGGGAAGCAACGAAGAGGGAGGGGAATAGCAGAGTTAACCTGAAATTACAACATTTTTATTAAGCATTATAAGAATTTTATAAGATTATCTTACAGTGGCATTTTTCTAAAATTATAAAATTATATGACCTTTTATAATGGATTTGTCCATGTAACTGAAGACAGAACCTATTTTATACAAACTAAGAAATTCTGTGACAAAAATTCTGACAACCATTTTGTTGAAATATCTACACTAAGTAATAAATCCTTACTTTATTTTATCCTTTATCATTCTACAACTTGTTCACTACTAATTTAACTACATAAACACATAAGAGAAAACAGGAAAAACAGGGATGAGATAACCCATTATGCGATAATGTCTAGCCATAATTGTTTTTTGATCTGTGAATGTGAGTGCATTTAGAGACAAAACCAATCTTACCAAAGTCTGCAAACGCTGACTGTCCAACAACCACCAGACTTTTAGGTTTTTCAAAGATACTACGGATAGAGAAGTTTCCACCCTGTTGAAGCCAAAATAGTCTGAATTAGGCCACCATAATATAGTCATCTGTCAAATGGAAAACTTAGAAGAATAATTTAACCCTTTGTTATTTACTCTAAGAGCATCCCAACCCTTGTCCCACTTCTATCAAGACAGCACGGTGTGACAGGCTTGTTCTCCAGGAAGTCCCGAGATACCTGTCATCCTTCCACTCCATCTCCTCATCTCTAGCCAGTTCTGTGAATGACTCTTCTAAATTATCTGTTTTTCCCTCCTGCATTAACTATTTTCTTCACCCTTTCTATTTCTGTGGCAGGTTATTTGAACAAAGTACAAGTTATCATCGCATTAGTTACATGAACTCTCCCCTCTCAGAGCTACCTCTCTGCATCCACTCCCAATATTTACTTTAAGTAACTCACCTTTTCTCGAGGTTACTGTGAATCCTACTCACACTATTGTACCACTTCCAGGTTTTTTTTAATCAAACTATCTGATACAGGGTACCAGTAACTGGGGTACTGAAGCTCTACTCATTTGCCTCTCACTCTGAAATTATTTGACAGTTTCTTAATAGAGTATTAAAGATCAAATTACTTAGTTTAAAAGTCAGACTAATCTTGTCTACAGTAGTTTTTCTAATCTTTTTCTTTAAAGATTTATTTTTATTTATTTTATGTGTGAGAGTACACTGTTGCTTTCTTTAGAGAACCCAGAAGAGGGCATCACATCCCATTACAGATGGTTGGTAAGTCACATGTGGTTGCTGGGAATTGAACTTAGAGCCTCTGGAAGAGCAGTCAGTGTTCTTAAGCACTGAGCCATATCTCTAGCCCCAGTTGTTCTAATCTTACTTTTCAATGTTTCTTTCATCATCTGGATCAAATTGGCTTTCTTTTAATCTGAGTGCATTTGGTGATTTTTGTACGCTTCACTTCTTGACTGTCTCTTCCCCTCTGACTTCCCAGCATTAAAACCCTACTGCCATTTCAAATGTCAAATCTTTCTCCAAGCCTTCACTGACAATCCTGAGTGGCACAGAGAGCAACAAATGTTCCTGTTTTGGTCTTTGTAATATAAGGTTTATATCTGTCATCACATTTCCTGGTGGAGTCATTGGCATATTAATCTTGGCCATCCTCTTGGCCCATACATCTGGATTTCCCAGAGCTTGATCACTGAGCTAAGAATGCATAATACCCTAGAAAAGATGTTAGAGCTCTGATGTGCCGTCCCACTCCCCCCCTTCCCCCCCCCCACAGGGTTTCTCTGTATAGCCCTGGCTCTCCTGGAACTCACTCTGTAGACCAGGCTGGCCTCCAACTCAGAAATCCGCCTGCCTCTGCTTTCCAAGTGCTGGGATTACAGGCGTGTGCCACCACTGCCACTGCCCGGCGAGCTCTGATGTTCTACTAGTTAATGTGTTTCTATATATTTAAGATTCTACTTGGTCAACTGATATATATTGATACAAAGTATTTGACCAGCCTTTCATTGCAAATGGTCAGCTATAACTGTTATCTGATTGGGTTAATTTTCAATACATATATATTTCCCTTCATTTATATTAATGATATACCCAGTGTTACTGTGAGTAATAACACAAAGTCTCTCTTTGATATAACTTCTGTTAGGCTCTTTTAAGAATTCTGCTTAGCCAAAACTTGGCCTTTCATTTCCATTCTTACAGAATTATAAAACTGTAACTAAATGACGAGTGTCTCTTCCTTCAGTTAATCACTAGCTCTGGCCTGTCCTGAGCTAGGATCCTGTTAGATGAGTTCAAGCAAAGACCATTTTTCCTCTTAGTTAACTTCTTTTGTTTCTTGACAATAAATATTTCACTTTGTTGTTGTTGTATTTGTAGTTGAGCCCCAACTCTCATCCCTATATCAAAGCCCTACTGTAAACAACCTCCCTAAATCAAACCCGTCTTACCATCTTTAGCAAGTGCTTAATGAAAGAATTTTTTTGTCTTTGAACACTATTTTACCTTTTACTTTTATTTTGTGTGCATATGTGTTCTGCCTGCATGCATGTCTGCATATCATGCATGCAGGGCTTTTGGAGGCCAGAAGGCAGCACTGGATCCCTCAGAACGGGACTTGTGAGCCACCATGTGGGGTGTGAGACTTGAACTCAAACCCACGGTCCTTGGAAGAGCAGCTAGTGCTCTTAACTACAGACTGATCTCTTTAGCCCCAGGTTACTTTGTGTTATTTTTGACTTTTGTTGAGGCAGCGTCTCATTATATAGCATTGGCTGGCCTGGAATGTGTCATGTAGAGCAGGCTGGCCTCAGCTCATCTGTGAGCCTCCATCTCTCAAGCGCGAGGACTAAAGACGTGTATCTCCATCCAAGTGCTTTTTATCCAAGTGCTTGAAAAACGTTTGCTTCACTGGCTACTCACTGACCCTGCCCATTTATTAAAACAATTTAGTTTCATTTAATAAAAAAGATTTGTTTTCTTCAAAGGAAAAAAGCATTTTCTTTCAAAGGAAGAAACTGTTGAAGTAAAAAGATCTCAATCAAGACTCTGTATGCTTCATGTCACTGTTAAGTTATGCTTGATTACCTGCAAATCAAGCTAGCAGGAGAGGGTCCTACACATGTAAAAGTACTTCGTAATCTCATTTACAAATTCTACCTATTTGTATTGAGGCTTGTCCTTCCCATCCCCAGGATAAACTGATTAAATAGGTATTTTGGGCTACTCTAAGCTCAAAATTTACTTGAGGTAGGAATGAAAGGCCCACTGCTAGCACTGGGAACCTTTGTGTCAAATATAAAAAATATATTAACAAGATTTGTTATCATCAGAAACAAAAATGCAACTATGTTTTTGAAAACAGGACACTGAATAAGATTACTCTTTGTACTTCAACATCTTCTTCCTCTCCTTGATGCATTAAAAAACCAACTGCCATCATTTAGAAGCATTCAGAGGCTTTGGTCTTGTTTAAGCAGTTCCTTAGTTTCCTGAGTCATCAACAGCATCACTGGCCCTATTATAAAAAATAACTGTCCAGTAATCTTGCCCCACTTGTTTGCACTGTACATTTGTTAGAACCCATCATTTATTAGATATTTATAGAATTTATAAGAGTCTCTTTTTATAAAATCTGAAGTTTTATAGAATTTTTATAAAATCTAAAGGGCTTTAATTTGGACTATGTAAAAGACAATGACAGAATCAGGAGTAATTATGTGGGAAATCAAAACATCTAAAAATAAATTGTGGTACCGACCTACTATGCACCAATCTGCTTCCTTCTCACATAGTATACCAAGCAGACTACTAGCCCATTTTCTATGAGGACAGACACTTTCATACTTGACTAATATGTGACAAAGGTCACTGAGTTGGCCATTGGCTTAGACTTCTGTTTTCCATTACACAGCCTGGAATTGAGCTTTGCTATTTCTGGTGGTTTGTTCTTCATTAATTTATCTTCCATGTTACATATATCAAGCTAAAAAAACCAAATCATGATCTGCCTTGAAATTCTTTTATAAACTCTTATAAAAGGAGAAAATACCTATGGGTAAAGGGCCCTTAATCAGTCAATCTGGGAGTAAATTTAGTATCAGTTGATATTAATTATTCCTTTAAAATTAGTTTTGTTTTGACATTTTCATAAATGTATATGAAGTATTTTGATTATGCACACAACTTCTCTTGCCTCTCCCAATTATTTATTTATTTATTTTTGTGTGTAATTATGTAGGCCTAAAGGTGAAAATTACTTTTTAAAAAAAGTTCATGAATCACTAAGCTGAAAAATTAAATGTCAGTATCCTCTTTCAATGGCTGTCAGTGCAGCAGGGGTCCTGTTAACATCTCCATTAGAGCAGGCTTATTGCTTTAATTGGCAGTCATGCCTAAAAACCTGCAGAGGACCTGGTGCTTTAACAATCACTTTCTTCAGCATTCAGCAGTGTGGGGGCAGCAATGCATCCAAGGGCTCTTAATGTAGTCCTCTTTATTACTGAACCAAAGGACTGATCACATAATCTTATTTTATAAGTTGTATGCCCTTATGGGGAACTTAAAAATTCTTAAGAGAAATGATTTCTTACCAAATTTTCCCATATCTCAAACTGGAAGGTATTAGAGGCAGACAATGTTGTGAGGAATAAATCTACAAGGAAAACAAAAAAAGGATGTAAAATGTTGCAGTCACACTGATATACACATTTAAGCAGAAAGAAGTACAATACAGAGAATGATTATTAAAATAATTCTACCTAAACATAAGTTATGTCTGATCACATTTTAACAAGTTTGACCGCATTTTTAAAAAGCAGATGACCCTGAATTAGAACAATTAAGGAAAACATACTTCTCATTGTTAAGAGTATATTTGTGATGAGACCTTCAAAAGAAATTTGTATTGTCAGAAACAATTGTTCCCAGCACTTTCTTTTATGTTTCTTTTTTGTGATGATGAAGATGGAACTCAGGTCCTTACATGCCAGGCACACACTATCTCTTACCTACAGTCTTGTCTTATCTTTTTAGATTGTACCTGCCCCTAGAGGCATTGCAGTTGTGGCTGCTGTGCCACATGTGCTTCAGTAGAGGGCAGAGGAGAGAGGCTATGTCTACAGTCAGTGTTCTATCTATGGATATCTGAATGATCAGTAGCCTAACTCAGGGCCGCAGTGCATCAGCAGGGCACAGCCCTCCAGAGATCACTCCTGAGATGATCCAGACACTCAAGAGACCCAGGTGCCACTAAGAGCAATAAGTGGTGGAGAAATGGAAGAGAACAAAACAGAAGAATGTGGACACAGTGAATAGAGGCGGAGCTGGGGATTTGAGGGTAGTGAGGAACAGCCTGATGTGAGTAGCCAGTGATGCTGCCTAGACCATGGTGGGGTCCTGGCCTGTGCTGACACTGGGCCATAGATGGGCCTGTGGCCCAGCAGCAGCTGGGTTGTTACTACCAAAGGTCAGGTGGATGTCCCTGGTCTGGGCTGCTGCCCCACGACATGTTGACGTCTGAGGGCTGGACACAACTGGTCCCACCCCTCACCTGGGCATTTTGGGAAAGTTGGCCCTTAGGGTATGAGAACAGACAGCTGACCCTGCCCCAAGCCAACTGGAAAGCAGGCCCCACCACTTGCTTCTCTCTCTTGCCCTTGCCACCTACAGCAGACCACAGAAAGCTGGCCCCTGAGGCCATCGGAGTAGGAGAGCTGGTCCTGCCCCTCACCTGCTATAGCACTCAGGACAGCACAGCCCTGCATGTGGGGGTGGCAGGTGAACAGGTCCTGAGGCGTGAGTTAGGAAAGCCAGCCAGCCCTAGGTGGTGAGAGGGAGACCTTCTCCCCTCACTTTGCTCTTGACACTGGCAGCTGGCCAGAGAGTTGGCCCTGACTGGGTTATGAGAGTAAGAGAGCTGGCCCCTCCTCTCACCTGCTGCAGCACTTTGGAGAGCAGGCCTGGTTCCTCACCTGGGCAGCACAGTAGAACTGACCTTGACAGTGGGGGCACAGGTAATCTGCCCCTGCAACTTGTCTACTATGCAGGGACATGGGCGAGGGAGAGATGCCCCCAGGTCTTGCCCCTTGCCACCTACAGCAGACAGGAGAGCAGCAGCACTCAGGAGAGCAGGCCCTGCACCCTGCCCGCCACAGGGTAGAGCTGGCCTTGTTGCAGGAATGCCCATGATTGAGAGAACTGGAGGGCTGATCATCTCAGATACCTCTAAGGCCCAGATCCAGGGCTGTGAATTGGCCGACTCCAACATCTACCCCACTGATGAACTGCTGGAGTGTCCTACAGATGGAAAACTGCAGGATCTCCGTGACACAGGGCAACAGCAGGGTATCTGAGCGGAGTCCCAGAGAGGTTCCTGTATTGACAGAGTAGCAGAAGCCAGGGGCCATTACAAGACCACAGAGTCATTGCAATGAACTTTTGCAAGCAAAGAATGGGACACACCGTGCTGACACACTACAGCTTCCACATTAAGATATCTTTTTTCTTTGTTGGGGGGAGGTTGCAAGGGTGGGGGGCAGGTATGAGGGGAAGGAGAGATGAGTGGGATTGGGACACATGATGTGAAATTCACAAAGAACTATTAAGCAACAAAAAACAGAAAATAGTAAATAAAAAAGAAATAAAAGCTATATAGTTGAATTATTATTGTTATTATTAATTATTATTATTTTGTTTTTTTGAGACAGAGTCTTTCTAAGCAGTCCTGGATGTACTGACACTCATTATGTAAATCAGGCTGGCCTGGAACTCACAGAGATCTGTATGCCTCTGTCTCCTGTGTGTATGGAGCCACCGTTGCCTGACTTTTAAATCTTCTTTTATTTCAAGATTCAAGGTAACATTTTGACCCCAATCAAGTTTTACATTTTTACCCTTAAAGCCACACTTGTCTGTCTATCACAGGAAGGTCCAGCACCATGTTCAATCACAGCATCCCAACACCTGAAACCTTGGAAGTCAAATAAATCAGGTTTATGATTCTGAGTAATGGAAGATTTGTCTTTATAAATCCATATTACAGAAAGTGATTGCAAAGTGCATGAATAAAATGTCTTTGGAAAGCAATAGGTTGACAGTTAAATTAAACATCATATTAATGCAAAAGGCCAGGTGAATGATCACCCATTTAAAAAATAGAATTTATTATTTGTATAAGACCACTTTTTACTTAGTGAACATTAAAGGTCTGATGCTTAACAGGTGACTCTTGGAATATTAAAGAGGTTTCATTCTCATATGCTCTAAAATGGCAATTATGTAGTGTGACATGAAATAATGAATATTTTAAAGAAATGCTTTTTCTGAACATGATGTCTAGAAAACTAGCATTCACATTTTATTATTTTGTGTCAAGTTTTATACAAGTATATAAAGGGAATATATGTAATTATTATTGCTGTGTTAAAAATGCTGAGTAATTTGTTCAGTCTTACAATTAGCTGCACTCAGACTCCTAGCTCCAGGATACTTTTATGTTCACAGAGGAACTACCTCAGTATTCCTGCTGTCAGACTGAAGACACTTTGCCTCTGGACAGAGAACTACAGTGTGTGCTGACGGTGACTGATAGCTTTTGTGACTGTCACAGGCTTCCTCACTTTCACACTGCTCTGGCAAGGTCTGGGATTTGGGTGATGACAGACACACCTGCAATCCCTTTCACTCAGCTATGCATCTTTACATTGCACCTAGGACAATTAACAATCATGCAAAGTTGACCTCCTTTATGTATTTATTTACTCCTTACTTTTTATTCAGACCATGGGAAAGCCTGCTTACATGTCTGCGCACTCCTTCCCTCCTGCTGCTCACATAGGCATACTCTACAGAGCACTTCCCTCAGGCTCCGTTCTCCCCCATCTACTTGCACCTGCATGTGCTCCCACCCGTACCTGCCCTTGTGTGGCTAGTTCCATCTCACCTTGACACAGGCTACAGTCACCTGAGAGGTGGGAATCTCCACTGAGAAAATGTGTTCGTAAGACTGGGTAAGAATGAAATTCGTAAGAAATGTATTCAAGCCTGTAGGCCATTTTCTTAACTAGTGATCGATGTGGGAGCACCCAGCCTTTGTGGGTAGTACCTTTCTGGGTCCTGGTGCTGTAAGAAAGCAGGCTGAGCAGGCCACGAAGAGCAGGCCCATAACAAGCACTGCTCCATGGCTTCTGCATTAGTCTTCGCCTCCAGGTTCTTGCCCAGTAGTTTCTGCCTTGGCTTCCTCAATGAACTGCATCCCAGGATACTGAAGCCAAAAAAACCCTTTCCTTCCCAAGTTGCTTGTGGTTGTGATGTTTCATCACAGGAATAATAGCCCTACACTCTTCTCATTCAGAACCACGTTGTAAATGGATTCTGCAAAATAGGCTCAAATGTTTCCCTTTCCTCTAGATCTTTCCTCAAGGTATAGCATTTTCTCCATTGTTACTTCATGGTGACATTCTGAATGCCACCCCCAAATGGCTTGGCACACCTATGAAGTATTTTTGCTTGATTAAATAATTTCAAGTGAAAGATTCACTTTGAATCCAGATATTTTGAGGTGGGAAGGTCCACTCCTTCTGCTGGAAGCCAATATAAAAGGACATATAAGAAGGAAGCTTTTCTTTTTTTTTTTTGCCTGCTTGGTCTTGACCTCACTAGTAAGAGCACTCCTTCACTGGCATTAGAACCTACTTCTATGGGATTCTGGCATATTCTGAAGACCATTTGAGACATCCATCCTCATGGAGTGAGGGGTTTCTCTGTGTAGCCCTGGCTGTCCTGAACTCAAGGAGATGATTATTAACAACTCAATATAAAGAATCATATTTCAGAGTGAATGAAATAACTGCTAGAAAAAACCTTTAGGGCATCAACTCCAAGGCAGTGTCTTCTACTTATGACAGGGAAGTTGCATGACATGAAACAGCAACATAACCCACACCGTACACCACCAGCTGACTTGCAAGGTGGATACAACTCTTGCAGGGCCATACCTCTAAATGAACAACTAAGGCAACTGATGTCTGCTCAGAGAAGAACCAGTATTTTCCAGGGACAAACCAATAACTCTGATAGTCAATCAATTCTGTAGTTAGCCCTAGTCACATATTGATATAAACAATACTAAATGAGCATAGATAGTTTTATCTGTGTACTTATGTGCACGCGCGTATTTGTGTGTGTGTGTGTGTGTGTGTGTGTGTATAAATATTGAAGTCAGTCTTCTCCAGGGACAAGCTGATAACTGTGATAGGTCACAAATAAGTCAACCATGCTGTTGGCCTTAAGCAAATACACATATGAAAAACACTAGATGGACTCAGAAGGTTATATTCATGGATAATGTGTGTGTGCATGTATATATACATACATACATATAAATAGATGAATAAATACATACATAGGTCATGAATTTGAAAGATAGTTGAGAAGACATGAGAATAGTTGGAAGGGGGAAAAGAAAGGGTAGGAATGATGTTATAGTTCTCATGTATAAAATTCTAAAACATAAATTATGAAACATTAGAGACCTACAAGATAACTCAGTGGCCAAAGATGCTGGCCACCAAACCTGAAACCTGAGTTTGATCTGAAGATCATCCATGGTAGAAGCAGTCGTGGTAAAGAAGAAGCTCTAGGAAACCGTTCTCTGACTTCCACAGGGGTATACTCCCCCTGCCACCTCAACACACATATAATAAATACATGGAAGGAAAAAGAAAAAAGTTGTTAACAAGACTACAAAGTTTCACTCCCTCTGATGGCTAAGAGTAAGTCACAGGACAGAGTGAAAGAAAACACACCGAAGGCAATGCTGATGGACACTCCCAGATCACCTCCTAGGAAGGGAGGATTCACCTGTCTTCAAGATATAGATGGTTTTAATGTTCCCCCAAGACAGAGTTGTGTGACCTTACCTGGGATTTCAGCCCCCCCTTCATTTTGAACCCCTCCCTCTAGCTATACATAGTCCTGCATATGACCTCTGGTGGTGGTGTGGCATAAACATGTGGAAGTCTACAAAGGGGATTTTTCTGCAGCTTCTGGGAAGGTTGTCACCTCTGCTGGGATGAACTTGTTAGTGACATAGATGTTTGGGGGTTAACAGTGCTCCTGTAAGTACTTCCTCCCTCATGCTCTTGTAAGCCCAATAAACCCATTGTTCCCTAAGCTGTACTTGGAGAGAATCATATCCTTGTTCATTGGTGCCTGATTTGGGATGAATAGATGTTTATTCATTTCTCTCTAGAATAAGGAACATGACCACTTTTCTATAAAACAGTGGTGCCATTCAGAAGGACATCTTCGTGACTCAAGATTATGCCATGGAGGAAAGGCAGGCTGCAACGCAGACAGCTACAAAGCTGTGCTTTAACTAAAGTTCACTTGATCCAAAAGAGCATGTGGGGAAGTTCAAACTTAAGTGTGTGCTCACAGCAAATAGAGATTTGGTGGAAACAGAAGCAGAGTATCAGTTTACCTACAACACAGGCCAGATGCTTTACCAAGAAAGAACCATTGAAATAACTGTTAAGAATATTCAGAGAGCATGAATGAGGCTATAAAACTGACCTAAAATAATTTGCAAAGGAATCCACACACAACTATTAAATCAAGGAGCAATGTACATATATACCTAATGCATTGTCAGAAAAATAAAACAATCAGTTGGCACCTAACGGAGCCTGAGAGCTGAGTATGCCAGGAGAGACAGAGGCCCGTTAAATGCATGGGCATTCCAGGATACTGGAGAGACATCCAAAGCTACAGCCTCTGAGGAATAGTCTTTGCATTATAGGGAAAACATTTTTATGCCAAAGCCAGCCTAACATGTGGCACAAGTAAACAACAGTAACAAGATTTAGGGATGGGCTGTACTCAGAGACACTGTTTTACTGCAAATCAGAACTAACACCATTTCTCTAATGTTTAATTGCTGACAGGTTTTAAACTTCATTCTTCTTCTGTAGTTGGTCTTTGTGACTTTGTGGGTTCTTCTTTTGCCCACCCTTTATCCCCCTGGTTTCACCCCTATCACTAGAAAGGAGAGAAGGATAGAGGAGGAGAAAAGAGAAAGAGACAGAGAGATAGAAACGAGAGTTCCCTGAATCTAATTTCTTTCTTGATTCCTATTTGACCACAGGTTCTAACAAACTGCAACCAAACCTCCTGGACGATCAACAACCACTCATACCACTTCTCAGGGCCCTAGCATTTATTTTATTTCATTTTATTTTATTTTTTTTATTCGATATAATTTATTTACATTTCAAATGATTTCCCCTTTTCTAGACCCCCCACTCCCCGAAAGTCTCGTAAACCCCCTTCTCTTCCCCTGTCTTCCCACCCACCCCTTCCCACTTCCCCGTTCTGGTTTTGCCGAATACTGCTTCACTGAGTCTTTCCAGAACAAGGGGCCACTCCTCCTTTCTTCTTGTACCTCATTTGATGTGTGGATTATGTTTTGGGTATTCCAGTTTTCTAGGTTAATATCCGCTTATTAGTGAGTGCATACCATGATTCACCTTTTGAGTCTGGGTTACCTCACTTAGTATGATGTTCTCTAGCTCCATCCATTTGCCTAAGAATTTCATGAATTCATTGTTTCTAATGGCTGAATAGTACTCCATTGTGTAGATATACCACATTTTTTGCATCCACTCTTCTGTTGAGGGATACCTGGGTTCTTTCCAGCATCTGGCAATTATAAATAGGGGCCCTAGCATTTATGTACCCTCTGAAAAGCTCCCAAAATTCTAAACATCACACAATCGCAGAAATTATCTGCAGCTGGCAAAATCATGCCTCTGAGAGCATGAGGCACATCACAGTCAGCTGCTGCAGACAGTTTGAAGCAGCCCCATATCCCACACCTGGGATTATAATGAAAACACATTCTTATCACCCCCCCCTCTGTCTCTCTCTCTCTTTCTTTGTTTCAAGAAACAAAAATTCCAGAACTCTTACTATACCTAGGTGCGACTGGTCAAAGGTCAGGAGGAAGCTCATAAAATGTCACCTAGACCCCATCTCCAAAACACATACAAGCCCTCCACGGCAGCCTCATCTCCATGACCCGTCAAACTTTCCAGATCAGACAGTAAGACCCATCGTGCCAACCAAGGAGTTTCTTTGCCTGAGTAATGAACGGTTTCAGGCCCTTATAATAGGTGAACTATCATTACTTTCAAATTCTGGACCAAAGTTTAAGAGCTATGTCAATGATTATTTTGCAGGATGGTCACAATGATTAAAACACCTAACTTACAAAAAAGATGTTGTGAGACACACAAAAAAGAGGAAAATGTAATCCCTATGCAGGAAATGAAAGCTGTGCTTCGAGAGGCTGCGAATGTGACTACTGGCCACTCAGAGGAGCTGCTACAAAGGTACTCACAGTCAAATCAGACTATGCTAAACTGGATCAGGAGCTGAATGCACAGGCAGAAATACCAGCAATCGTCATGGCAGACCGACAGAATTCATGAGGGAATCAACAGAGAGCCTCAGAGTAAAGTGACATGACACGAAGTGCAGAAATAAGCACGTCAGTGTCTAGAGGTGTGAAGAGAAAGAAGAAAAAGAAAAACATGTAATTCAAGAAATGATTGCTGACAGCTTCCAAAATTTGATGGAAATCAACACTTCAGAAGTTTTGTAAAATTCTAAGCTGAATAAACACAAATATGCCCATATCAAGACAGACTGCATCAAAAACATAACAAATAAAGAAAGTGAGAAAAATCTTTAAAAATTCAAGAGAAATACTGGTGGACAGGTGTGATGGCTCAGTCCATGAAGGTAATAGCTGCAGAGCCTGACAGATACCTGAGGCTGATACCTGGGCCCCATATGGTAGAAGGAAAAGGACACACTTATGACCTCCACGCATGAGCTATGGCTGTGTTTCTGCTTCCCAACACGTAAACCACAGTGAAATGAAATTATAAAGAAATTAAAAAGGTGCTAATATCAGATCCCCCATCAAAAAAACAGAAGACCAGAAGACTAGTTACGGGACTGTTGACCAAGATCCTGGGTCAGAATAACAGCTTTACTGCCTACCAATGGTCCTTATGATAACCACTGATAAAAATTAAGACAAAGAAGACATACATTCCTAGGTAATAAAAAACTGAGTGAATTTATCAAAAGCTGACCTACCTTATATGAAATATCAATGGAGTCTGCTGTGGTAGCTTACATTTGAAAACCCAAAACTTGGGAGGCTGAGGCAGAAGATTTGCTGCAAGTTTCAAGCCAGCCTGGGCTACATTGCAGACTCAGCCTCAAAACAAAAACCAAATACTAATGAAGCTTGTTCAGAACAAAATGAATGACTTTGGATTCAAACCCACTTGATAACCCAGCAAAGTAGCTATGTAATTAGACAACAGCAAGGGGGCAAGAAGATAGTACAGTGAGTGAAGCATTTGCCAGGCAAGGGTGAGGATCTGAGTTCAAATATCTGGGTTCATGAGATTCCATGGTAAACCAGGCACAGTGTTTCTATGGTACTTTGGCAAGCAGATGGGAGAATCCCTGAAACTTGTGGTTCAAACAAGGTTAAAAAAAAAAGAAGATACATTATCTGAGGCTGTTGTCTGATCTCCACAAGTGCATTATGGCATGTATATAAATGTACTCATGCATGTGTGTGTGTGTCACACACCCACCCACCAAAGAAGGGCTTTTCTTTCCCTTTTTGGTGGTGTTGTGGATCAAACCCAGAGCCTCATATCTCATACAAGCTGGGCATATTTGTCCTACCACTGTGACCCTAGCTACAAAAGTAAAGACACACCCCTTATCCTTTTCAAAAGTTGTGTAAAACATTATGTTTAGAACTTTGTCAGTTATTTTCCTAGTGGCTGTGACCTAATACCTAACACCAGCAACTCAAAGAGGAAGATTCCTTTTGGCTTACAGCTGAGAAACTATGGCATGGTGAGAGCAGATCCGACTCTAATGGTGGGAGACTGTGCTGAGTGCTTGTTATGGGGTAACACCCAGGAAGCAGGGAGGGCGGAGAGGCTCAAGCTGCAATCATGGTCAGAGCACATTTCTTAGCACTCATACCCTCTAGTCAAGCAGTACTACATCTTTATTCGTTTTTTATTTTCTTAGTATTTGGGGGTGGAGTTCTGAGACAAAATTTCTCAATATTCTTGGCTGTCCTGGAACTCACTCTGTAGACCAGGCTGACTTTGAACTCAGAATTCCTTGTGCTTCTGCCTCACAAGTGTTGGGATTAAAGGCCTGTGTCACCAGTGCCTGGCCAAGCACTACGTCTTAAATGTTATAGTCTCTCAGCAGCTGGGAATCAGATGTTCAAACAAAGACCTGTGGAGATAATTTTCTACATTTTTATATTCAACTGATCCTATAATATATAGAATTTAACATATTGGCACATCACAACAATAAGAAGAAGAATAGGACAGATGTATTAGATTGAGAAAGTTACACAAGATGGTAAATTAAATTCATAGAAAGAAAAAAATCAGAAAGTAAGGTTACTATGTTATTAGTATATACAAATATATACTTTATGGTTAAGAGACACAGTTAATAATTGTAATGATTATAGATGAGAACATAATGGATGTACTCTGTATTATAAAGGAGTTGTTAATTCAGTTATGTCAGAGTAAGATTTATACGGCTCACTGGAATTATGTCAGTACACATCTGAAGTAGATACTGATAAGAGCCAATGTGGAAAAGTCTCATTTGGCAAGAGCAAGAAGCGATTGCTTTCCTTCAAGTAAGTAGTTCTCAGGTATAGTGAGAAGAGACACACCTGCAGTGAAGACAGGAGAAGAATGAGATCTGTACACAGAAGCAACTGCCAGCCCATCTATTCAACTGCCTAAAGGGATAGTGAATGGAGGTCACTATCAAGGATAGGATATTGACATAAGCATATGCACCTAATGAGACTTGTTGGGTGAATGTTTGTTGTGAGGTTTTTAAGTCTTGAAGCTTTATTTGCAAATGGGTTTGCAATTCAAACCAAAGACAGAAGACAAACAGATGAATGCTACAATAGATTAAATTACCTGAAATAATTTCAGACTAGAACAAGGTATCATTGTGCTTATTATCATAAAAATGTGCCTAAAATTTATAAGTATTACCTCAAGAATTGAGCACTGAAGTATGTTTGTTTGGTCTTAACATATACTTAATGACTATAACTACATATAACACAGCATACTTATCAACGACCAACGTTCATAAGAGATCAGACATGTACATAAGAAATAATGTAAATTAAGGTCAAAAGGTGAGTTCCCTTAGCAGGTAAAAGCACTTGTCTGCAAACCTGATGACTTGAGCTGATCCCCGAACCTAAGACAGGAGGAGAGGACTGACTCCTGCAAGTTGTCCTCGGACCTTCTCATGTGTGCTGTGGCATGCATCCACATGAACACACACACACACACACACACACACACACACACTAAAAAAATAAAAAAACTTTAACAAGGTATCACCAAGGATGCTACAAATAAATTGCACGAGCACTCTACCTAAAGAGATGTTCAATAAAACACAGCAGAGCCCTGCAGAAATTCCTGGTAACCAAGGGATTTTCCTCCAGCAGTGAAATGTGGGTCAGAGTGGGTACAGTGGTGCACAGGTAAAAAGTCATGACCAGATAGAACCAAATACTCAGATTGGGCTGCTCAGGGAAATGTCTTACTAATGCCTAATCTAAACCTTAAGATCATGTCCTCAACTTTACCCACTAGTACATTTATTTAAAAACAGCTTATGTATGTGGATCCATGTGTGACACTTCTTTTGAAAACATAAGAAATGTGTGTGTGTGTGTGTGTGTGTGTGTGTGCGTGTTGCTAGGTTGCTAAAGGATCCACTCATGGGACTGTCGTCTGTCTATTCTGCTGGTCTCATTTAGGTCAGGACAGACCACTGACATTCCTGGAATTGTTTCAATACAAACATATGTATATATACATATTCACTCACCTTTTCATTTTCCAAGAAATTTCAAGAATTTTTTTCATGGAATATTTACTGAATGCTTAAATTTTTAATTAAATTTATTGTTTTTTGGCATAGTCTCGCTAAGTAGCCCAGGTTGGTGATGCCAAATGGTTAAGCTGAACCAGGTTCAGTTTCCCATACCTGCATGGCAGCTGAAAACTTGAACTCAAGTTCCAGATCTGGTACCCTCATCTGGCCTCTACAAGCACTGCACACACACAGTAAACACACACACACACACACACACACACACACACACACACACACACACACACAGGCACAACATAAGAAACAAGGGTGCTGGAGAAATGGCTCAGTGGTTAGGAGTGCTTACTTCTCTTCCAAAGGACCCGTGTTCAACTCAGTCCCTACGTGGCTCACAACCACTCTATGTCCAAAGTCACTGGATCAGTCACTTTCTCCTGTCTTCCACAGGCACCAAACACATAAATAAAACATAGAAACAGAATAATGAAAAAGAACACTTAGAACACTGGGGTGACAGCTCAGAGGTACAGTGCTTGCCTTGGAAGGATGAGGCCCCGAGTCTGTGCCAGCATTAAAACAGGCCAGAATAAAACAACAACAAAGGAAGGAAGCCAAGTGAGTAGTCAACCCTGGAAGTATCAGCCCTCAGATACCTGAGGCAGGAGAATCATTAATTCAAGGTCACCTTGACGTATCTGGCAAGACCCAGTCACAAACTAGGTCTTACACTCTGTTTTTTGTTTGTTTGTTTGTTTGTTTTAGTTTTAATTTTTGTTTTTTCGAGACAGGGTTTCTCCTTATAGCCCTGGCTGTCCTGGAACTCACTCTGTAGACCAGGCTGGCCTTGAACTCAGAAATCCGCCTGCCTCTGCCTCCCAGAATGCAGGGATTACTTACAGGCTTGTGCCACCACTGACTGGCTAAGTCTTACATTCTTGAAAGTGTAAAATAATAAATAAATAAATAAATAAAGAAAGAAAGAAAGAAAGAAAAATAATAATAAGGGAGGCATACTTTCAGAGGAAGTAGTTTCCATGAGAGAAAACAGAAATTGACTACTATTTTCTGTCTGTTATTCACTGCAATGCACTCTCCAGATCACGAAGCATATATTTATAAGGTGCTTTTGCTCCCTATGGTGAGTAAAGACTCTGTTTCATGTCATATGATAACTATATTTTTGTCCAACTGGGAACTCATGTGAAGGCCCCGTGCTTTATCATGACTCAATAGTAGTCAGGCTGTCTTTCTCAGTAGACTGGAACATACTTATCTAAATATGCATGCTTTTACTAGCAAATAAACAGTAAAAATGGCATGACTTCTCGGTTCTATCTTTCCATATATTCATGATATAGCTGGCAGTGCGCAGGACACTGGGTATGTTTTCTTATTCAGTTCCTTATCCTTCAAGGTATACACTCCAACACCCCTACTTTAAGAGATAAAGTGCTTCAAATTTAGGCTAAATAATCTGTTCAATAATATATTATTAGTTCTCTTCTGACCTCCTTGGTCTCCAGGCATGAATGTGATGTACATATATATACATATATATAAAGGAAATAAACAAATACATAAATATTTAAAAAGAAGTATTGTAATTGAACATTTGAAGTAAAAAGCCATGATATGCCTATGGAGAAAGATACTTAACACCTTTAAGTTAAGACTGGGCCTGGCATTGGTTTTTGAAACATCAAAGCCCACTCCCAGAGTGACACATTTACTCCAACAAAGATAAACCTCCAAATCCTTCTCAAATAATGGAGCTCCCTAGTGACTAAGAATTCAAATATATAAGCCTATGGGGCCATTCTTTCTCAAACCACCAAAATATTTAAGGGAAAGAGTAAAAGGACAATAATAAATTAAATGCTTTAGAAGACCTTTACTTACTAGATAACATAGTCATTATAACAGAGGCACAATGTTAGTTGAGCCTTCGATAAGCAGTCTACAATCACAGAGGTTAGTATAGAGTAAGGGACTAGTGGGGAGAGATGGATTTCCCTAGGAAGGCAGAAAAAGAATAGATAGTTATGGATGGATGTGGTGGGGGTACTAGAACAAAAGGATCAAAGAGGGAGGGGGATGGAGGTGAGAAAGGAAATACAGGGATGGGGAGGGAAGATGAAGCCAGGGAGAGAATATGGGGAGGGACAGCTAAAACTAAGAGACATTTGAGGGACTGTATGGAAAACAAACACAGTAGATCTCTATGAGAAGAACTTCAGGTCTCTGAGGAAGGAAATCGAGGAAGATTTCAGAAAATGGAAAATCTGCCATGCTCGTGGATTGGCAGGATTAACATAGTAAAACTGGCCATCTTACCAAAAGCAATCTACAGATTCAATGCAATCCCTATCAAAATCTCAAATCAGTTCTTCATAGAGTTAGAAAGAGCAATTCACAAATTCATTTGGAATAACAAAAAACCCAGGATAGTTAAAACTATTCTCAATAGTAAAAGAACTTCCAGGGGAATCATTATACCGGACTTCAAGCAGTACTACAGAGCAATAGTGTTAAAAACTGCATGGTATTGGTACAGTGACAGGCAGGTAGATGAATGGAATAGGATTGAAGACCCAGAAACGAACACACATACCTATGGTCACTTGATCTTTGACAAAGGAGCTGAAAACATCCAGTGGAAAAAGATAGCCTTTTCAACAAATGGTGCTGGCTCAACTGGAGGTCAGCATGCAGAAGAATACAAATTGATCCATTCTTATCTCCTTGTAATAAGCTCAACTCCAAGTGGATCAAGGACCTCCACATAAAACCAGACACACTGAAACTAATAGAAAAGTAACTGGGGAAGACCCTTGAGGACATGGGCACAGGGGAAAAGTTCCTGAACAGAATACCAATAGCTTATGCTCTAAGATCAAGAATTGACAAATGGGACCTCATAAAATTACAAAGTTTCTGTAAGGCAAAGGATACTGTCAAGCAGATAAAATGGCAACCAACAAATTGGGAAAGGATCTGCACCAACCTTACATCCAACAGAGGGCTAATATCCAATATATAAAGAGAACTCAAGAAGCTAGACACCAGAGAGCCAAATAACCATATTTAAAATGGGATACAGAGCTAAACAAAGAATTTTCACATGAAGAACTTCAAATGGCTGAGAAGCACCCTAAGAAATGTTCAGCATCACTAGTTATTAGGGAAATGCAAATCAAAACAATCCTGAGATTTCACCTTACACCAGTTAGAATGACTAAGATTAAAAACGCAGGAGACAGTAGGTGTTGGCGAGGATGTGCAGAAAGAGGAGCACTCCTCCACTGCTGGTGGGGTTGCAAATTAGTACAACCACTCTGGAAATCAGTCTGGAGGTTCCTCAGAAAACTGGGCATAATACTTCCGGAGGACCCTGCCATACCACTCCTGGGCATATACCCAGAGGATTCCCCAGCATGCAATAAGGACACATGCTCCACTATATTCATAGCAGCCTTATTTATAATAGCTAGAAGCTGGAAAGAACCCAAATGTCCCTCAATGGAGGAATGGATACAGAAAATGTGGTATATTTACATAATGGAATATTACTCAGCAATTAAAAACAATGAATTCATGGAATTCTTAGGCAAATGGTTGGATCTGGAAAATATCATCCTAAGTGAGGTAACCCAGTCACAAAAGAACACTCATGCAATCCAGTCACTGATAAGTGGATATTAACTCAGAAACTCTGAATACCCAAGACACAATTCACATATCAAATAACTCCCAAGAAGAAGGAAGGAGATGTCCTGTATGCTGAAAAGGCTTGTTCCAGCATTGTAGGGGAGTACAAAGACAGAGAAGTAGGAGGGGGTTGATAGGAGAATGGGCGGAGGGAAGAGGGCTTAGGGAACTTATGGGGAGAGGGGAACCGGGAAAGGGAAAATCATTTGGAATGTAAACATAGAATATAGAAAATTAAAAAAAATAAAAAAAATAAAAAATAAAAAAACAAAACAAAACAAAAGAAATCTAAATGGAATAACCAAATAACCGGTGAGACAGAGCCTTAACTAGACATCTCTCTTCACTAAATGAAACCTCCAGTTCCAGGAATACCTAATGGAGTTGTTGGTCAAGGGACTCCAAGAACAACTCTAAACAATCAAGGTATTTCCAAGGCCATGGGTTGCTCTCAACAAAGTGATGGTAAGTCCCTATTACTAAAGAGAAACCTATTTAATTCAGTGAACATAGAGAAGTTGACTTGGTGCCTACCTAGAATTTTCACCATATTGACTTGTGTTCATGGTGCTGGAAAGTACTTTGCACATGGCCAGAGGAGAAAGGTAAATTTCAACCCGGCTACAAACCCTCTGGATCTACAATGGAAATCTGCCTGCATGGCACTCTGGTGTAATAGTGGCACAAATGTGAGTAACCAGCCAATACTGGGTTAGATGTATAAATTTCTATATTAGATTTACTATTTAACATATAGATCTATATATTGGAGTTAATGTTTAAAATATAGATCTATATACATTAGATTTGTAGATCTATATATTAGATTTAGGGCCCAGTCTAAGAGACAGAACCCATGCCTGACTTTGCTTGAGTGGCTAAGAATCTGAGACTAGATATGCCTGAAGCCTCGGGGAATCTAACTACTACTTACTGTCCTGTTTAGGGAACATAGCAATAATATGACTCCTAATGGTAGTCTGATATTCTCATAGATCAGTATCACAATGAGCCATCATCCGAAAAACTTTTTCCTTCAGTAAATGGAAACATGCAGAGATCCACAAGGGAACCAAGTACAGAAAGTGAGATACCTCAGAATCTCACTCAGTCCTGAATGGCATGTCACCAACAAATCCTTCCTCCCTCAGGGCTTAGTAAACTATTAGAAGAAAAGGTTTCCTCCTCTTGAGAGCCAGAGATGATGAAGGACACCAAGTAAACAAGGCCTTCTAAAATACAGAAGGACTGACATACATATGGATGCACAGAGACAGCCCGCACAGTCCCTGCATGTGCACGAGCCTCCTGGGCGGGGTGCTTCTCATGCTCTTCTTTGTCGCTTTTTCCTCTTGGTAGTTTGTTTGCTTTATCTTATTCTGGTCTATTTGGTTTTATCTTATTTTATTATTATATTTAGATGACTGTTAGTACTCTAATGAGAGAGAGAATGAAAGAGTGGAGGGCATGGAGGATCTGGGAGGATCGGGGGATGGAAAATGTAATCAGAATACATTACATGAAAAAAATCTTTTTTCAATAAAAAATACTGCCACAAAAGAATAACATATTTATATAATTTCTCTTTAAAATGTTTAGTAACACATACTGTTGGCATTTGGAAAGTGATAACATACTTGTAATAAAGCATTTTCCATTGCTTTGTTTCCTTGGTGTCCCATCTTTATCAAAAACATAAATGATAATGATAGAAAGTGCAGCTTTTAGTAAACAGGTCTCTTCATCTTTGCTGATAAAAATCAGATTTTATTTAGAACAGAATTGGAGTCATTTCAAAGAGAATGTATTTCACAGTGAATCAGATCATCGCCTCATAGTATCATAAGGTCAGAGAGGCTTAATTTGTATTAAAAAAGAATAACAGTAATCAAAAAGATCCTCATCATATTTAACATATGCTTAGACAGGTTCAACACAGTCGACTTTCTAAGCTTTTTATATATTTCTGAAAAATCCTTTCTGAATGCTTAACTAGACACAGTGATGCCCATCTGGAATCCAGCATGAAGAAAGAAAGGCAAGATCATTTTTGCAACTTGAAGGTTAGGGTACACCGACGCTATATCAAAATCCCACACCATACTATACACCAAAACCATACAAAACTTAACCCAACCAAAACAAACAGCAAACAACAATGCTTAAACTTCTGCAAATATGCAGTACTTTTATTAAGAATTTCATTTGTTATATGTTAAATCTGCAGGTGAAAGATAACGTCTCAGGAATAGATTGAGCAGTTGAAACTACCCAAGTGTGATCATTAATTCAACAGATGCCCATCAAGTCCCCATTTGATGTAGGATCTGCTCTAGCCATCTGAAAAATGACAGGAAACAGGAAAACCCAAAGTCTCTACCCTTATCAACTTTATGTTCTAGTGTGGAATAACTCAGTAAAAGTAATTACCACTTGACATTTTAGCAGGTGATAGGACTTTGGGGAAAGAAGTAAGCAGAACAGGACCTAGGAGAGTAGTGAAACATGGGTAGGGGTGGGGCTCCAAATAGAGCAGGCCTTGCTGGAGGTAAAGACAATCTCTATAAAATACTAGGGAGATGAAGAGTATTTTGAGAACTCATTGAGAACTTGTCCCAACAACAAGAACAAGAAGAAAATGTTTTAAAAAGTGTGTGTGTGTGTGTATGTGTGTGTGTGTGTGTGTGTACTGGGGCAGGGTACAGCTCAGTTGACAGTGTGCTTGCTTGAGGCACTACTTTCAGTCTCATGTCCAGGCAAGGGCATGCGGGAAAGGAGGGCAGGGGAAAGGGAAAGGGAAAGGGACTGTGAACAGCAAGTTAGGAACAAACATGGCCAGTGTAATCATGAGGTGGGAAAAGAATAAAACAGAAGATTTAGAGAGAAGAGAATTTATATGACCTTTTCAGTTCTGTGAATGATGTAGGGTCCCTGGAAATTTTTGAGAAGAATGTCATGACCTGATTTATACTCATGAGTGGACCACAGTAGTTTGTGGAAAACAGTCATGGATGGGAAAGTATCTGTTACTGAGATATATCAGAGGAGAAAGATGGAGCCTTGGGTCTGGATGGGTATTGTGGAGGCAGTGGGAAGTGACCAGGATGTATATACTTACTTAGAGGCTGTATGAACAGAATTTCCTAATACTATTTGTGTTAGGTTTATAGACAGAGATGGTGAACATGACTTCAGTGCTCTGCAGAGCTGCTGGTAAAGAGATGTGAAGCTTTGAGGCCGTGCAGGATTAGGAGCAAAGATCAGGAATGAAGTTTGAATAACAGAGTCTGCACATGGACAGATATGAGACTAAAAATGAGACTTAATTTTCTTGGGAAATCTTATTTTATCTTTAATTAAAGTAGATGATATGATCAGAATAATAACATCAGATCATGACATGCAATGATTTGGTTTTTTAAATAATTTGAATTCATGAGTCTATTTAAAAAGCTATCATAGGCATGAGTCAGAATTGACAGTGGTTATGAGTTATGTTCTTTATATTGAGAGAATAATGGAACTCTATACCAAAAGACAGATTATGAAAGGTAAACACCCTATAGGGAAAAAGAGCAATCCATATGGGAAGCCTCTGAAATAAGTTAATTCACTTAAGGAAAACACTATTTCAATAATATGATGATAATCTGAGATATGTATGTCAAAATCAAAATAAACCAATCTATTTTTACATACCAAACTGGCAATAACTCAACAAAACAATATACTGTTAACAGCAATAACAAAGGTGGGACTTGAGTTCACAGGAGCTTTGCTGCAGAGCAGCACGGCAGCATTTGGAGATACACATACTTGGTTACCATGCATTTCCTTTTCAGGCCTTCTTACTGAGGAACTTGTGACAACGGTGCATAGGATAAGGCACTAGAACAATATATAGTTTATTAAATAACCATACGCTTCTATATTTCGTGTGTACTGCATGTGCCATGGCAAGCATGGGGATGCCTGTAGAGAATTTGGGTCCTAGGGATTGAACTCAGGTCAGACTTGGCTGCAGGTGCCTTAATTGCTGTGCTTTCTTGGCAGCCATGAAATACTCTATTTGGTTTTTTTGAGACAGTCTATATAGCCCAGGTCAGCCTGGAAATTGTTATCTTCCTGCCCTGGCTTATATGCTAGGGTTATAAGCAAACATTAGCACATCTGGCTACATAATACTTTTAAAAGAAGCTATTTATTGTTAGCAGCATCCAGGCATGATTTAATAATTTACAATTAGTTACCTGAGTTACAATATTATTGCAAATTTGAATCATGTATCTTTGATTGCCTAAAAATTGATGGGACAAACACCTTTAGTCACTTATTGCCTGTCTCAGTTATACTTCAGGTGACTAAAGAGATGAGGAAGCAGGTCTTTTTATTAAAGAACAATCCCAACTAATCCCATGTAGAGGAGTAGAAGACGAAGACACCAGTGCCACTTCTCCTGTGACGGTTGTTCCT